>NC_091460.1:90074294-90413259 GCF_027789765.1 Dendropsophus ebraccatus | reverse complement strand
TTCATTTTCTTCAGCCTTTCATCCACAATCCAATGGACAAACGGAGAGGGTGAATCAGTCACTGGAGCAATTCTTAAGATGTTTTGTTGCAGGTTCACAGGAGAAATGGAGAGAATACTTACCATTGGCTGAATTTGCCCTAAACAATAATGAAAGTCAGTCTCTTAAAATGTCGCCGTTCTTTTGTAATTTTGGGTTTAATCCTCGTTGTTCTTCTGTACATGCGTCCGAATCCATTAATCCATCCGCCGAAAGAATCTACAGAAAACTGTGCACAGTTTGGGCCCAGGCTCTGCAGAACCTGGTTAAAGCCCAAGAAAATTGTAAAAAACAATCTAATAAAAGACGCATATCTGGCCCTGAGTACAGGGTAGGTGACAAGGTGTGGCTCTCTACTAGAAATTTGAAATTAAAGACACCATCTGGTAAACTGTCTCCTAAATACATTGGTCCTTATCCTATAGTAGAGATCATAAATCCAGTATCATTTAAGGTGCTGTTGCCTAGGAGTCTAAGAATTCACGATGTTTTTCATAAGTCTCTGTTGAAAAAATATGTTAATCCTGTGTTACCGTCTGCTCCTCCCGCTCCGTTGGTTATTCAGGGTGAACTAGAATATGAGGTAGAGAGAATTCTGGATTCTCGTCGGGTTCAGAATTCTTTGCAATATTTAGTTCACTGGAAGGGATTTGGGCCAGAGGAGCGCACTTGGGTAGCTAGTAGGGATATGCATGCGTCACGTCTAGTTAGACAATTTCATCTGCATAATCCATCTAAGCCTGGTCCCTTAGGTAGAGGTCCGGAGGCCCATCCTGAAGGGGGGGGTAATGTCAGTAACTTACCTGACCGCGCTCCAGCGTCGTCTGGCCCGGCTGGAGCGCAGCGCCGCCCTCCTCGGCAGGGCCGGGTGACGTCACGGAGACCCGACGGCGTCCCTAGTAACCATGGGAGCCGCGGGTCTCGCATCAGTGAGCGCCGCCCGGCCGAGCAGCTGAGTGCTGTTGGACTCAGGCTGAGTGACGGATCTCTCTGCCACTCAGCCTGCAGTGCACCAGCTGCTATGTGTCTGGATTCAGGAGGCCGGACCAATCAGCCTTTGGTCCGGACTCCTGATCCAGTATAAAGTGTTGTCAGTACCAGCCTCTAATCGCTCACTATTAGTTGTTTCTGATCCCAGCTCCCCAGTTCCTTGTATTCTGCCCTATCCTTCCTCTATTGTCTTGCCTGGATTTTGACCTTTTGCCTGTCCCCTGAGGCCCCCTTCACACGTCCGTGTCAGTTTTTACTGTCAGGAAATCCTGATCAGGAGACCTTAAATGTCATCAGGATAGTATCAGGATTTCCTGACAGTAATCCGTTTTTACCTTCAGGAAACCATCAGGAAACCATCAGGAAAAACCTTCAGGATTTCCTGATGGAAGAAGTGAAAATAGGACATGATGGGAGATGTAGTTCTGCAAACTGGATGTCCACAGCTTGCGGAAGTACAACTCCCATCATGCCCGTCTGACAGGTCATGATGGGAGTTGTACTTTTGCAGCCTGTGGCCATCCAGGTTGCAGAAGTACAACTCCCATCATGACCTGTCAGCAGGGCATGATGGGGGTTATACTTCTGCAAGCTGTGACCATCCAGTTTGCAGAACTACATCTCCCATCATGACCTGTCAGATGGGCATGATGGGAGTTGTACTTCTGCAGCCTGTGGCCATCTAGGTTGCAGAAGTATAACCCCCAACATGCCCTGCTGACAGGACATGGTGGGAGTTTTACGTCTTTGGGGGGGGGGGAGGAGAGCGAGAGCAGTGATCTCACCTGTCCTGGTCTTCTGCTGGGCTGCTGGGTGAGTGATCGGGCGAGCGAGCAGGCGGGCGGCCGAGATTCGGGGGCCGCCGATGCTGGCGGTTGGGGGCGGTCCGGGGGGGGGGGGGGGGGGGGTCGGGGGGGTCGTCAACCTGAAGTCCGGGGGGGGGGGGGGTGTCCGTCGGTTGCCGCCAAGCGAGGGGGCCGGGCGGGGGCCGCCAACCCGAGGGCAGGTGCGGCGGCAGCAGCAGGACCCGGTGCACTCCAGGACGCGCGGCACCAGGGAGCAGGAGGACGGAAGAGTCGGGTGCAGGGTGAGTTGTGGGGGAGAGGGGTATAGGCGGTGGGGGGTGAGAAGGCAGTCCGGAATCACGGCCACTTTCCTGATGTACATCAGGAAAGTGCCCGTGATTCCGGCGCTCCCATAGACTTCTATGGGGGCGTCCGGGCCGGAATTCCGGACAAAAATAGGACATGTCCTATTTTTTCCGGATAATTTTTCCGGAACGGACACCCTTCCGGAGAAATCCGGAAGGGTGCCCGTGCCTAATTAAAGTGTATGGGTCCGGAAAACCGTCCGGATTTCCTGATAGGAAATCCGGGTGGTTTTTCCGGACGTGTGAAGGGGGCCTGACTCTCCGTTCGGTTCCGATTTTGTACTGCGTTGCTCGTTTGGTTTTTGACTCGGCTAGTTTACTCCCCGCATTGTGTTTGTCTGTCTGTCTGCGTTTTATGTTTTGCACGTATACAGCATAGGGATTGTCTTCGTGGTTGTCCGCGACCGCCTAGGGTCGACCGAGGCAAGTAGGCAGGTGACAGTGGGTGGGGTAAGATTCAGGGCCCACTGTCGAGTGTCTTGTCTTCACCTGCTATTCCTGACACAAAATAGCTTTGTTGGCCAGAATGGGGAACTCCTTGGCAACAGATAACCAAAAACTGTCCAAAGGAAGATCAGCAAACTTTAGCTTTAAACCGCGATCTTGCTTCAGTTCAATGAGTTCCTCTTGCTCCTTTAAAGTCATGTCCTTTCCAGCAACGGATAATGAGCTGTATGGGTCCCTAACCCAGTCAAGGCATTCTGTGAAGTCTGAAGAGAAATAA
This sequence comes from Dendropsophus ebraccatus, assembly GCF_027789765.1. Lineage (NCBI taxonomy): Eukaryota > Metazoa > Chordata > Amphibia > Anura > Hylidae > Dendropsophus > Dendropsophus ebraccatus. The sequence continues at coordinate 90,410,356 of NC_091460.1, read as the reverse complement.
AACGATAACTTCTCCTCAAGAGTTTTCAAATGTCTGCCAATCACCTCGCACATTGCAGCAGTGTTTTCACCATGCTGATTCTCGGTGAGCGGGAACATCTGAAGGTTGCTACCCTGTACATGTTGCTGTCAGAGCCGAACCTCTAAACGGAATCCGTTCATTTTATCAGTGCTTGTAAGCAGGTTTTCATTTCGGCCTTGCATCCGTGTGTTTAGTTCATTCAGATGTTGAAATATATCAGCCAGGTATGCCAGCTTTGCACACCACTCATCACTTGCAAGCAGCTTTGAATAATCGGACCTCTCGTTTGTCAGAAATATTTTAAGTTCCTCTCGCAACTCATACACACGGGCCAGCACTTTGCCGCGTGACAGCCACCTGACCTCCGTGTGGAGCAATAAGATTTTATGTTCCGCTCCCATTTCTGTACACAAAGACGCAAATAAGCGACATCTCAAAGGTCGCGTCTTTACAAAGTTCACTATGCGCACAACTTCATCCAACACAGGAGCTAGATCTGCTGGTAAGGTCTTTGCAACGAGGGCCTCACGGTGCTAGAAACAGTGGGTAACAAGAACATCTGGGTTTCTTTCTTTAACCCTACTTACAAAGCTTTTGATGCGCCCGACCATGGCTGCGGCTCCATTAGTACAGACACCTGTGCAGTTTTCCCATGTAAGCCCACTTTTATCAAGATATTCTGATGTGACCTAGAATATTACCTCTCCTGTTGATTTTCTGGCAGTACCTTGCAAAATAGGAAGTTTTCTCTAATGGCTTCTCCATCCACAAAACGCACATTGGCCAACAGCTGACAATGTCCACTGATATCCGTTGACTCATCAAGTTGCAAGGCAAATTTCTTACTAATGCGCACTTTTTCCAAAACAACTGTTTCAATGTCCGCAGACATGTCATCAATCCGTCTGGCAATTGTGTTATCAGAGAGAGGCACTTTAGCTATCTCTTTGGCTGCGTCAGGGCCAAGCATCTTATTTACAATAGCTTTACAAGCTGGCAGTATTAATGTTTCTGCCACAGTGTGGGACTTTTTTGATTTAGCTATGAGTTCAGCAACAAGGTAGCTAGCTTTGAGGGCTTTCTCATTTACCTTTGTGCCTTTTCTCAAAAAAGTTGCCGCTTTCTCATTGTTTGTACGTAAGCGTACAAAATACTCCATCGGCTTGTTTTGAACGGAAGGGTGTTTCGTTTGGGGATGGCGTTTAAGCTTGCTTGGCACCATGGCGCTATTGGATAGCTTCTCACCACACACCAAGCACAGTGGTGTTGGTGCTGTCACATCCCCAGTGAAAGTAAATCCAAATGAAAGATAGCTTTCACTGTATTGCCTTGAGCTCACCATCTTGTCTTTTTTCTTTTGTTGACCTCTCATACTAGGGCCTTCATCTGGGTTAGAATTGTGTCCAGGGTCCTGTTCGGCATTTGCCTTTTCCATTCTCAAATATTTCTCCATCACTGCTGAGATAGTGTGCGCAGCCACACACTAAAATAGAAGAGTATTACATTATCCCCTGCTTCTCTCCCACATACTTCTCCTCCCCTGCTTCTCTCCCCCATACTTATTCTCCCATACTTCTCCCCCCCTGCTTCTCTCCCCTATACTTATCCTCCCATACTTCTACCCCACTGTGCTTCTCTCCACCATACTTCTCCCCCCTACTTCTCTCCACCATACTTCTCTCCCCCTGCTTCTCTCCACCAAACTTCTCTCCCCCCCTGCTTCTCTCCGCTGTTTCTCTCCCGCATCCCCATGTTTCTCTCCCCCTGCTTCTCCCCCATCCCCATGTTTCTCATCCCCCTGCTTCTACCCCATCCCCAGGTTTCTCTCCCCCCTGCTTCTCCTCCATCCCCAGGTTTCTCTCCCCCTGCTTCTCCCCCATCCCCAGGTTTCTCTCCCCCTGCTTCTCCCCCATCCCCAGGTTTCTCTCCCCTCTGCTTCTCCCCATCCCCATGTTTCTCTCCCTCCTGCTTCTCCCCCATCCCCATGTTTCTCATCCCCCTGCTTCTCCCCCATCCCCAGGTTTCTCATCCCCTGCTTCTCCCCCATCCCCAGGTTTCTCTCCCCCTGCTTCTCCCCCATCCCCATGTTTCTCATCCCCCTGCTTCTCCCCCATCCCCATGTTTCTCATCCCCCTGCTTCTCCCCCATCCCCAGGTTTCTCTCCCCCTGCTTCTCCCCATCCCCAGGTTTCTCTCCCCCTGCTTCTCCCCATCCCCAGGTTTCTCATCCCCCTGCTTCTCCCCCATCCCCAGGTTTCTCTCCCCCTGCTTCTCCCCCATCCCCAGGTTTCTCTCCCCCCTGCTTCTCCCCCATCCCCAGGTTTCTCTCCCCCTGCTTCTCCCCATCCCCAGGTTTCTCTCCCCCTGCTTCTCCCCCATCCCCAGGTTTCTCTCCCCCTGCTTCTCCCCCATCCCCAGGTTTCTCTCCCCCTGCTTCTCCCCCATCCCCAGGTTTCTCATCCCCCTGCTTCTCCCCCATCCCCAGGTTTCTCATCCCCCTGCTTCTCCCCCATCCCCAGGTTTCTCATCCCCCTGCTTCTCCCCCATCCCCAGGTTTCTCTCCCCTGCTTCTCCCCCATCCCCATGTTTCTCTCCCCCTGCTTCTCCCCCATCCCCAGGTTTCTCTCCCCCTGCTTCTCCCCCATCCCCAGGTTTCTCATCCCCCTGCTTCTCCCCCATCCCCAGGTTTCTCTCCCCCTGCTTCTCCCCATCCCCAGGTTTCTCATCCCCCCTGCTTCTCCCCCATCCCCAGGTTTCTCATCCCCCTGCTTCTCCCCCATCCCCATGTTTCTCTCCCCCCTGCTTCTCCCCATCCCCAGGTTTCTCTCCCCCCTGCTTCTCCCCCATCCCCAGGTTTCTCTCCCCCCTGCTTCTCCTCCATCCCCAGGTTTCATCCCCATCCCTGCTCACCTTCCCTGAGATGCTCGCCGCGGGTGCCGTCCCCCTCACCTACTACCGGACGCGCTCCTCCAATCAGGGGAAACTGGGAGCGTGGTGCGCTGCGGCGGGCCGTGATGCACGCATCCAATCAACATGTGCGCTACGGCCCGCCGCAGCGCACCACACTCCCAGTCTCCCCTGATTGGAGGAGCGCGTCCGGTAGTAGGTGAGGGGGACGGCACCCGCGGAGAGCATCTCAGGGAAGGTGAGCAGGGATGGGATGAGAGGGGAGAGAAACCTGGGGATGAGAGGGCCAGTAGGTGAGGGGGACGGCGCCCGCAGCACACCCGACCATGTGTCACGGCACACTAGTGTGCCGCGGCACACTGGTTGAAAAACACTGCCTTAGAGGACCGGTCAATTTAAATTTTAGCATTTTCGTTTTTCCCTCCTTGTGCTTAAAAGGCCATAGCACTTGCATTTTTTCATCTAGAGACCCACATGAGCCCCTATTTTTTGCGCCACTAATTGTACTTTGCAATGACAAGCTGAATTTTTTCATAAAGTACACTGCAAAACCAGATAAAAATTCAATGTGTGGTGAAATTGAAAAAAACGCATTTCTTTTAATTGGGGGACTTCGTCTTTACGCTGTTCGCCCTGGGGTAAAAATGACTTGTTATATATGTTCCTCAAGTCGTTACGATTACAACGATATATAACATGTATAACTTTCATTGTATCTGATGGCCTGTAAAAAATTCAAACCATTGTTAACAAATATATGTTCCTTAAAATCGCTCCATTCCCAGGCTTATAACACTTTTATCCTTTAGTCTATGAAGCTGTGTGAGGTGTCATTTTTTGCGCCATGATGTGTTCTTTCTATCGGTACCTTAAATGCACATATGCGACTTTCTGATCGCTTTTTATTACAATTTTTCTGGATTTGATGCGACCAAAAATGCGCAATTTTGCTCTTTGGGATTTTTTTGCGCTTACGCCATTTACCGTGCAAGATCAGGGATGTGATAAATTAATATTTTGGGCGATTACGCATGCGGCGATACCAAACATGTTTATTTATTTATTTTTATTTATAACATGGGAAAAGGGGGGTGATTCTGACTTTTATTAGGGGAGGGAGCTTTTTATTAATAACAACGCCATTACGGCGCTGAGCCCGGACAGGGTAAGATGTGTGGATCGCTCCTCTAGGACAATGTCCCGGAGGAGCGATCCACCCCACTAGACACCAGGGAACGGCTGCATCAAGTAATCGGATGCAGCTGTCAATTTTGACAGCTGCTTCCGATTACTTTATTAGCGGGCACGGCGATCAGACCGTGCCCGCTAATAGCCGCGGTCCCGGGTGCCGTTCGTAGCCGCGCGGCCCCGCTCTGAACACATGGAGGCGGCCCTGGACGTACGGGTACGTCCAGGGTTGCCTAAGGGTTAAAGGGACCCAAGTCGCTTTTAAAGGGATGAGACCCAAGCCCCTTTAAAGGGACCCAAGTCGCCCTTATAGGGACCCAAGTCGCTCTTAAAGGGACCCAAGTAGCTCTTAAAGGGACCCAAGTCGCTCTTACAGAGACCAAAGTCGCTCTTAAAGGGACCCAAGTCGCTCTTAAAGGGTCATGTGGGTTTCTAGGTGAAAAAATGCAACTGCTATGGCCTTTTAAGCATAAGGAGTAAAAAACGCAATAATTGAAATTGGCCCGGCCCTCTAAGGGTTAAAGGGACGGGACCCAAGCCGCTCTTGAAGGGACCCAGGTCGCTCTTAAAGGCACCCAAGTCGCTCTTAAAGGGACCCAAGTCGCTCTTAAAGGGACCCAAGTCGCTCTTAAAGGGACGGGACCCAAGTCGCTCTTTAAGGGGCGGGACACAAGTCGCTCTTAAAGGGACCAAATCGCTCTTAAAAGGACCCAAGTCGCTCTTAAAGGGACCCAAGTCGCTCTTAAAGGGACGGGACCCCTGTCGCTCCTAAAGGGACAGAACCCAAGTCGCTCCTAAAGGGACAGGACCTAAGTCGCTCTTAACCCTTAGAGGACCGGGCCAATTTCAATTTTTGTGTTTTCTTTTTTCCCTTCTTGTGCTTAAAAGGCCATTTTTTCATAAAGGTTGAATCTTTTTATAAAGTACACTGTGAAACCAGAAAAAAATCCAATGTGTGGTAAAAATTTTTTTTTTTTTAAAAAAAAGCATTTCTTTTATTTGGTGTTTTTGTCGTTTTTACGCTGTTTGCCCTGGGGTAAAACTGACTTGTTATATATGTTCCTCAAGTCGTTACGATTACAACAATATATAACATGTATAACTTTCATTGTATCTGATGGCCTGTAAAAAATTCAAACCATTGATAACAAATATATGTTCCTTAAAATCGCTCTATTCTTAGGCTTATAGCGCTTTTATCCTTTGGTCTATGGGGCTGTGTGAGGTGTCATTTTTTGCGACATAATGTGTTCTTTCTATCGGTACCTTGACTGCACATATCCGACTTTTTATTACAATTTTCCTGGATTTGATGCGATCAAAAATGCTCAATTTTGCACTTTGGGATTTTTTTGCGCTTGCGCCGTTTACCGTGCAAGATCAGGAATGTGATAAATTACTAGTTTGGGCAATTACGCATGCGGCGATACCAAACATGTTTATTTATTTTTATTTAGAACATGGGAAAAGGGGGGGGATTTAGACTCATTAGGGGAGGGGGCTTTGTACTAATAAAAAATTTTTTTTTTACACTTATACTAGAAGCCCCCCTGGGGTTAGTGTTATTCCCCCTGGGGGACTTCTAGTACTCTGATCTCTCATACAGATCTATGCTGCATAGATCGATGAGATAGGCACTTTGATTGCTTCCGGCTGCTGCAGCCGGAAGCAATCCAGTGCAGATCCGGGATTAGCGCCATTACGGCGCTGAGCCCCGCTAGAGCAGGATGTGTGGATCGCTCCTCCAGGACAACGTCCCAGAGGAGCGACCCACCCCACTAGACACCAGGGAACGGCTGCGTCAAGTAATCGGATGCAGCTGTCAACTTTGACAGCTGCATCCAATTACTTTATTAGCTGGCACAGCGATCGGACCGTGCCCGCTAATAGCCGCTTCCCCAGGCTACAAGCGGCACCCGGGACCGCGGCGGTTCAGAGCGCGGCCACCTCGCGGCCCCGCTCTTAACACATGGAGGCGGCCCTGGACATACGGGTACATCCAGGGTCGCCTAACGGTTAAGTCACTCTTAAAGGGACGAGACCCAAGTTGCTCTTAAAGGGATGGTACCCAGGGTTAAAGTTTCTCTTAAAAGGAAGTCACTGGTAAAGGGGCGCTCTTTTCAAGCACTATGTATTTCCCTGGAAATGCAAATCTAGTTTCCTTTTATGATTATTATAAATTTCATGTAAGAATAAGGGCTAAAAAAGAAAAAGAAAAATCCTGTGAATAAGAAACTGCTGAATAAGAAACCAACTTTATCCCTGAATAAATAACAACTAGACACATATTTATTCGTATCCCTTCCCTATTCACACTGTGGGGCAGCAGCCATGACACATGAGGGGCCGGAAATACTTGGTCAAGGTCACAGTTCTCGGACAGAGCCGTCACATACCGTCACCTCTGCCAGTACCCATCATGGCCGCCAGGCTTCCCCAGGACTTTTCCAGAAGCTTCAGGATTGGTTGAGGGATTTGACGTCATTAGTGTGTGTGCCGGAAGCAGCGTGCTGCTCAGTGGATGAACAGTGAGGCTCAAGAGAGTGGAAGACATGGCAGCTTTCGTGCGGCTGTGGACCGGTAGTCGGTGGCTTGGCCGGTACCGGGCGGCGGGGCTCGGTGCAGCCCGTAAGGGGGAGCAGTGTGCAGGCGGAGAACAGCGGCGAGTCCTCAGACATTACACGGACATTGCATCATACAGGACCCTCCGCTGCCTCCATGCCGCCGTCCCCGCTTCGCATATGCCGCCCGCCGCCTTCTGCCGCTCGGCACACAGCTTCGGGAATCGCGGCAGCGGCGCCTTTTCTGGAGATGACGGGGCACAGAGCAGCGCAGGCGGCGAGGATGAAGGGGGTAACAGCGGAGAGGAGGGGGCTGGGGCAGAAGCCTATGGAGCCCCCATCGTCACAGCTCTTACCCCACTGGTGGTCCCTGAAGTCTTCCCCAATGTGCCCGTCATCCCGGTGTCCAGGAACCCCGTGTTCCCTAGATTTGTGAAGATCATAGAGGTGAGAGGTGGTAAGATCACCATAGAGGCCAGAGGCTGTGATAGATCGCCAGAGAGGCGGGAGGCTGTGATAGATCGCCAGAGAGGCGGGAGGCTGTGATAGATCGCCAGAGAGGCGGGAGGCTGTGATAGATCACCAGAGAGGCGAGAGGCTGTGATAGATCACCAGAGAGGCGAGAGGCTGTGATAGATCACCAGAGAGGCGAGAGGCTGTGATAGATCACCAGAGAGGCGAGAGGCTGTGATAGATCACCAGAGAGGCGAGAGGCTGTGATAGATCGCCAGAGAGGCGGGAGGCTGTGATAGATCGCCAGAGGGGCGGGAGGCTGTGATAGATCGCCAGAGGGGCGGGAGGCTGTGATAGATCGCCAGAGGGGCGAGAGGCTGTGATAGATCGCCAGAGAGGCGGGAGGCTGTGATAGATCGCCAGAGAGGCGGGAGGCTGTGATAGATCGCCAGAGAGGCGGGAGGCTGTGATAGATCGCCAGAGAGGCGGGAGGCTGTGATAGATCGCCAGAGAGGCGGGAGGCTGTGATAGATCGCCAGAGAGGCGGGAGGCTGTGATAGATCGCCAGAGAGGCGGGAGGCTGTGATAGATCGCCAGAGGGGCGGGAGGCTGTGATAGATCGCCAGAGGGGCGGGAGGCTGTGATAGATCGCCAGAGGGGCGGGAGGCTGTGATAGATCGCCAGAGGGGCGGGAGGCTGTGATAGATCGCCAGAGGGGCGGGAGGCTGTGATAGATCGCCAGAGGGGCGGGAGGCTGTGATAGATCGCCAGAGGGGCGGGAGGCTGTGATAGATCGCCAGAGGGGCGGGAGGCTGTGATAGATCGCCAGAGGGGCGGGAGGCTGTGATAGATCGCCAGAGGGGCGGGAGGCTGTGATAGATCGCCAGAGGGGCGGGAGGCTGTGATAGATCGCCAGAGGGGCGGGAGGCTGTGATAGATCGCCAGAGGGGCGGGAGGCTGTGATAGATCGCCAGAGGGGCGGGAGGCTGTGATAGATCGCCAGAGGGGCGGGAGGCTGTGATAGATCGCCAGAGGGGCGGGAGGCTGTGATAGATCGCCAGAGGGGCGGGAGGCTGTGATAGATCGCCAGAGGGGCGGGAGGCTGTGATAGATCGCCAGAGGGGCGGGAGGCTGTGATAGATCGCCAGAGGGGCGGGAGGCTGTGATAGATCGCCAGAGGGGCGGGAGGCTGTGATAGATCGCCAGAGGGGCGGGAGGCTGTGATAGATCGCCAGAGGGGCGGGAGGCTGTGATAGATCGCCAGAGGGGCGGGAGGCTGTGATAGATCGCCAGAGGGGCGGGAGGCTGTGATAGATCGCCAGAGGGGCGGGAGGCTGTGATAGATCGCCAGAGGGGCGGGAGGCTGTGATAGATCGCCAGAGGGGCGGGAGGCTGTGATAGATCGCCAGAGGGGCGGGAGGCTGTGATAGATCGCCAGAGGGGCGGGAGGCTGTGATAGATCGCCAGAGGGGCGGGAGGCTGTGATAGATCGCCAGAGGGGCGGGAGGCTGTGATAGATCGCCAGAGGGGCGGGAGGCTGTGATAGATCGCCAGAGGGGCGGGAGGCTGTGATAGATCGCCAGAGGGGCGGGAGGCTGTGATAGATCGCCAGAGGGGCGGGAGGCTGTGATAGATCGCCAGAGGGGCGGGAGGCTGTGATAGATCGCCAGAGGGGCGGGAGGCTGTGATAGATCGCCAGAGGGGCGGGAGGCTGTGATAGATCGCCAGAGGGGCGGGAGGCTGTGATAGATCGCCAGAGGGGCGGGAGGCTGTGATAGATCGCCAGAGGGGCGGGAGGCTGTGATAGATCGCCAGAGGGGCGGGAGGCTGTGATAGATCGCCAGAGGGGCGGGAGGCTGTGATAGATCGCCAGAGGGGCGGGAGGCTGTGATAGATCGCCAGAGGGGCGGGAGGCTGTGATAGATCGCCAGAGGGGCGGGAGGCTGTGATAGATCGCCAGAGGGGCGGGAGGCTGTGATAGATCGCCAGAGGGGCGGGAGGCTGTGATAGATCGCCAGAGGGGCGGGAGGCTGTGATAGATCGCCAGAGGGGCGGGAGGCTGTGATAGATCGCCAGAGGGGCGGGAGGCTGTGATAGATCGCCAGAGGGGCGGGAGGCTGTGATAGATCGCCAGAGAGGCGGTGAGATTACCATAGAAATGAAGTGTGTGGACTTGTCTTCTACCTATCTGAAGTAAAGTCTGGAGTTCGGGACAGATGTCACAACCCTACAAACTGAGCTGCCGGGCTGGATCGTTCAAGGATACTAAAAGCGTTCGTGAGGCAGTCATCCTGTGTATACTTACCATCTGCGCTTCTTATGATCTGGTGTCCCACTCTCCAGTCCTTGAGCCGACTGTCAATCATTTTGAAGCAGGCAGAGCCTGAAGATGCAGCAGCTGTAAGACTGGAGAGCTTTGGCAGATCACAAGCAGTGTGGATGGTAAGTATACACGACTGCTGTGTGATGTAAAAACGAACAGCACAGAGATACAAATATCTTAGACCCCCTGAAATATAAATAAATATATATATATATATCCCAACCCCCCCCCCCCCCCAATATATATAGCTATCACAGACTTCCCCAAAATATATATATATATATATATATATATATATATATATATATGTTATAGCAGTTGAGTGTAAGTGCAGGCACATTATAACAGGAATGGAAAGGATGGGAAACCCAGGGCCTGACAGAGACTGCAGGGGGCATGAAGGAAAGAACAGCATATGTGGGCACATAACTGCAGCACATAACGGCAGAGAGGGGTTACAGCTATGGAGAGATTACCTACACAGCCCTGTCCCCAAATGCAAGCCCCAGCCTGAAGTGTATCTACCATGATTTGAAAGGTGAGGGAGACTTCCTGGGTTGAAGTACAGTGCTGAAGACCCCGCTATGCAGACCCTGCCTTACCCCACTCCCCCTTCCATCCAGTACAGGGAGCTCTTAAACCAAGTCACAATTTTGAAAAACTATGAGCTCTTCTTGCAAAATGCTCTCAATCCAAGTTACTCTTAAACCAAGGTACTGTGTGTGTGTATATATATATATATATCTCCCCAAACCCTTTATATGCATATCTGTGCTGTCAGTACCTTTATCTTTATTGGGCACACATAACGCTGTTTACACAGAAAGATGCAAATTTGCGAAACCTGCTCTAAAGACCCGATCAGTTGATAATCAGACACTTTCCCCGTACTCGGCTGATCACTGTCACTTTTAGACGGGCTGCAGGAGCATTTTTAGCTACACATCTTGCCTTTAAACCACCTGGTGTAGAAGGCTCTTTACTCTGCTGAGGGGATGACCCCACTGAACCCCCCCCCCTCCCCCCCCCCAAAAAAAAATATAAAAAAAAAAAAATATATATATATATATATATATATATATATATATATATAATTAAAGGTAAAGTAGAAGTGAGAATCATGTAACCCACTGATATGTCCCTATAGAGCACGGGGGGGAGCTTAGGATGAAGCATGTAACCTGATATGTCCCTATAGAGCACGGAGGGGGGGGGGCTTAGGATGAAGCATGTTATAGCTGATAGCTGTCAAACTCGGGCCCTCCAGCTGTTGCTTAACTACAAATCCCATCATGCCTGGGCAGCCGAAGCTTTAGCTTTGGCTGAGGATGAAGCATGTAACCTGCTGATATGTCCCTATAGTGTATGATTTGGGGAGGGGGTCGCGGATGCAGAGGATGAAGCATGTAACCTGCTGATATGTCCCTATAGGGCACAGGGGCGCTGAGGATGATCCATGTAACCTGATATGTCCCTATAGGGCACAGGGGCGCTGAGGATGATCCATGTAACCTGCTGATATGTCCCTATAGGGCACAGGGGCGCTGAGGATGATTCATGTAACCTGCTGATATGTCCCTATAGGGCACAGGGGCGCTGAGGATGATTCATGTAACCTGCTGATATGTCCCTATAGAACGTGGGGGGCTGAGGATGAAGCATGTATCCTTCTGATATGTGCCTATAGAGCATGATGATGCATGTAGCCCGCTGATGTGTCTATAGAGCACAGCGAGCTTAGGATAAAGCATGAAACCTGCTTATGGGTACAAACACACACACCGTATACGCAGCAGATACGTAACAAATACGCAGCAGATTTGATGCTGTGTTCAGTTATTTAGATCTAATCTACTGCGTATTTGCTGCGTATCGCAGCAGTAAATACGCTGCGTATACGGTGTGTGGGTTTATACCCTATATGTCTTATAGAGCTCAAGTTGCTGAGAAGGAGTTTCCATTAGAAGTTTAAACATTATGCTAACTAGGCATTTTAGTGCACTTAGTGCTGGTCTATAGATAAATGGGAAGCCAATGGGGGTATCTGGAATTCTGGAGAGCTTTCTGGATGCACATTCATAAGCTGTCCGGATTCATTGCTTGCTAGCCTTGGCCAGCGTCTAAACCCCAGCAAGCGCCTCTGGGTGCTGATTTTGGCCCTTTAACTGTACACGCTGTTAATCAGGAGTGCATACAGTTAAATGCGGTGCTGTGATTGATACAGCCGGGGGTACTGGCTCCCGACCTAGTCATTCACTCTAGTTGCAACAGGCAGCAATTATACCTCTGGCCACAAGAGATCTCTCTCTTCTCCCACAGTATTGCTGCATCACTTGTGCACACATAAAGCCTCTAGACAGAAGGAGAAGCCAGAGGGGGAGCACTGCTACAGAAGGTGAGTATGTTATTTTTCCTCCTCTATTTCTTCGGGCCAGAAACACTGAGTTTACATTTTGTCACCATGACAGAACCACCTGAGAGATTGCCCTTTGACCCTGAATAGGAACAGGAACATGGAGGTTAAAAAGTCCACCTCAATGTTTTCCTGGGTTAAAGGGGTAGTGCGGCGCTAAAAAATTATTCACAGAATAACACACATTACAAAGTTATACAACTTTGTAATGTATGTTATGTCTGTAAATCGCCCCCCTTCCCCGTGTCCCACCACCCCCGCCCGTGTACCCGGAAGTGTGTGGTGCATTATACATTACCTGATCCGTGTCGAGCCCGTCCGCCATCTTGTGCCAAACGTCATCTTCGGACGGACGGCCGAATTGCTGCCGCCGTCCCCCCTCCGCCGCGTCGTAACTGTGCTCAGCCGCGATTGGCTGAGCACAGTTATGCTCAGCCAATCGCGGCTGATGACGTCCGAAGATGATGTTTGGCACAAGGTGGCGGACGGGCCCGACACGGATCAGGTAATGTATAATGCACCACACACTTCGGGTACACAGGCGGGGTTGGTGGGACACGGGGAAGGGGGCAATTCACAGACATAACATACATTACAAAGTTGTATAACTTTGTAATGTGTGTTATTCTGTGAATAATTTTTTAGCGCCGCACTACCCCTTAAAGGATCAAAACACACAGCATGCTGCAGCTATAGAGCACACATGCGCACACACACACACAAAGCCTGCTTCAGCCATAGAACACACACACACACAGCCTGCTGCAGCCATAGAACACACACACACAGCCTGCTGCAGCCATAGGGCGCACACACAGCCTGCTGCAGCCATAGAGCATGCGTACACACAAACAGCCTGCTGCAGCCATAGAGCACACACACGCAGCCTGCTGCAGCCATAGAGCACACACACACAAACAGCCTGCTGCATCCATAGAGCACACACACACAGCCTGCTGCAGCCATAGAGCACACACACACAGCCTGCTGCAGCCATAGAGCACACACACACAGCCTGCTGCAGCCATAGAGCACACACACAGCCTGCTGCAGCCATAGAGCACACACACACACAGCCTGCTGCATCCATAGAGCACACACACACAGCCTGCTGCAGCCATAGAGCACACACACAGCCTGCTGCAGCCATAGAGCACACACACACACACAGCCTGCTGCAGCCATAGAGCGCACACACACACAGCCTGCTGCAGCCATAGAGCGCACACACACACAGCCTGCTGCAGCCATAGAGCGCACACACACACACACACACACACACACAGCCTGCTGCTGCCATAGAGCACACACACACACCCCGCCTGCTGCAGCCATAGAGCACACACACACAGCCTGCTGCAGCCATAGAGCCCACACACACAGCCCGCTGCAGCCATACAGCACACACACACAAACAGCCTGCTGCAGCCATAGAGCACACACACACACAGCCTGCTGCAGCCATAGAGCGCACACACACACAGCCTGCTGCAGCCATAGAGCACACACAGAGCCTGCTGCAGCCATAGAGCACACACAGCCTGCTGCAGCCATAGAGCACACACACACACACCGCCTGCTGCAGCCATAGAGCACACACACCGCCTGCTGCAGCCATAGAGCACACACACCGCCTGCTGCAGCCATAGAGCACACACACCGCCTGCTGCAGCCATAGAGCACACACACACACACACACACACACACAAAGCCTGCTGCAGCCATAGAGCACACACACACACACACACACACACACACACACAAAGCCTGCTGCAGCCATAGAGCACACACACACAGCCTGCTGCAGCCATAGAGCACACACACACACAGCCTGCTGCAGCCATAGAGCACACACACACACAGCCTGCTGCAGCCATAGAGCACACACAAACACACAGCCTGCTGCAGCCATAGAGCACACACACAGAGCCTGCTGCAGCCATAGAGCACACACACACACAGCCTGCTGCAGCCATAGAGCGCACACACACACACAGCCTGCTGCAGCCATAGAGCACACACACACAGCCTGCTGCAGCCATAGAGCGCACACACAGAGCCTGCTGCAGCCATAGAGCACACACACACAGCCTGCTGCAGCCATAGAGCGCACACACACACACACACAGCCTGCTGCAGCCATAGAGCACACACACACAGCCTGCTGCAGCCATAGAGCACACACACACAGCCTGCTGCAGCCATAGAGCACACACACACAGCCTGCTGCAGCCATAGAGCACACACACACAGCCTGCTGCAGCCATAGAGCACACACACACAGCCTGCTGCAGCCGTAGAGCACACACACACAGCCTGCTGCAGCCGTAGAGCACACACACACAGCCTGCTGCAGCCGTAGAGCACACACACACAGCCTGCTGCAGCCGTAGAGCACACACACACAGCCTGCTGCAGCCGTAGAGCACACACACACAGCCTGCTGCAGCCATAGAGCACACACACACAGCCTGCTGCAGCCATAGAGCACACACACACAGCCTGCTGCAGCCATAGAGCACACACACAGCCTGCTGCAGCCATAGAGCACACACACAGCCTGCTGCAGCCATAGAGCACACACACAGCCTGCTGCAGCCATAGAGCACACACACACACACACAGCCTGCTGCAGCCATAGAGCGCACACACACACAGCCTGCTGCAGCCATAGAGCGCACACACACACACACAGCCTGCTGCAGCCATAGAGCACACACACACACACACCCCGCCTGCTGCAGCCATAGAGCACACACACACAGCCTGCTGCAGCCATAGAGCCCACACACAGCCCGCTGCAGCCATACAGCACACACACACAAACAGCCTGCTGCAGCCATACAGCGCACACACACAGCCTGCTGCAGCCATAGAGCAAACACAGCCTGCTGCAGCCATAGAGCACACACACACAGCCTGCTGCAGCCATAGAGCACACACACACAGCCTGCTGCAGCCATAGAGCACACACACAGCCTGCTGCAGCCATAGAGCACACACACAGCCTGCTGCAGCCATAGAGCACACACACAGCCTGCTGCAGCCATAGAGCACACACACACACACACAGCCTGCTGCAGCCATAGAGCGCACACACACACAGCCTGCTGCAGCCATAGAGCGCACACACACACACACAGCCTGCTGCAGCCATAGAGCACACACACACACACACCCCGCCTGCTGCAGCCATAGAGCACACACACACAGCCTGCTGCAGCCATAGAGCCCACACACAGCCCGCTGCAGCCATACAGCACACACACACAAACAGCCTGCTGCAGCCATACAGCGCACACACACAGCCTGCTGCAGCCATAGAGCAAACACAGCCTGCTGCAGCCATAGAGCACACACACACACCGCCTGCTGCAGCCATAGAGCACACACACCGCCTGCTGCAGCCATAGAGCACACACACCGCCTGCTGCAGCCATAGAGCACACACACCGCCTGCTGCAGCCATAGAGCACACACACAGCCTGCTGCAGCCATAGAGCACACACACACACACACACACACAAAGCCTGCTGCAGCCATAGAGCACACACACACAGCCTGCTGCAGCCATAGAGCACACACACACAGCCTGCTGCAGCCATAGAGCACACACACACACAGCCTGCTGCAGCCATAGAGCACACACACACACACACAGCCTTCTGCAGCCATAGAGCACACACACACACACACACAGCCTGCTGCAGCCATAGAGCACACACACACACACAGCCTGCTGCAGCCATAGAGCGCACACACACACAGCCTGCTGCAGCCATAGAGCGCACACACACACAGCCTGCTGCAGCCATAGAGCACACACAAACAGCCTGCTGCAGCCATAGAGCACACACACACACACACAGCCTGCTGCAGCCATAGAGCACACACACACACACACCCTGCTGCAGCCATAGAGCACACACACACACACACACAGCCTGCTGCAGCAAAAGAGCACACACAGAGCCTGCTGCAGCCATAGAGCACACACACAGAGCCTGCTGCAGCCATAGAGCACACACACACAGCCTGCTGCAGCCATAGAGCGCACACACACACACACACACACACACACAGCCTGCTGCAGCCATAGAGCACACACACACAGCCTGCTGCAGCCATAGAGCGCACACACACACACACAGCCTGCTGCAGCCATAGAGCACACACACACAGCCTGCTGCAGCCATAGAGCACACACACACAGCCTGCTGCAGCGAAAGAGCACACACACACACAGCCTGCTGCAGCGAAAGAGCACACGCACACACACAGCCTGCTGCAGCCATAGAGCACACGCACACACACAGCCTGCTGCAGCCATAGAGCGCGCGCACACACACACACACACACACACAGCCTGCTGCAACCATAGAGCGCACACACACACACACACACACACACACACACACACACACACACAGCCTGCTGCAACCATAGAGCACACACACAGCCTGCTGCAACCATAGAGCACACACACACACAGCCTGCTGCAGCCATAGAGCACACACACACACACAGCCTGCTGCAGCCATAGTGCACACACACACACACACACACACAGCCTGCTGCAGCCATAGAGCACACACACACACAGCCTGCTGCAGCCATAGTGCACACACACACACACAGCCTGCTGCAGCCATAGTGCACACACACACAGCCTGCTGCAGCCATAGAGCACACACACAGCCTGCTGCATCCATAGAGCACACACACACACAGCCTGCTGCATCCATAGAGCACACACACGCAGCCTGCTGCAGCCATAGAGCACACACACACAGCCTGCTGCAGCCATAGAGCACACACACGCAGCCTGCTGCAGCCATAGAGCACACACACGCAGCCTGCTGCAGCCATAGAGCACACACACGCAGCCTGCTGCAGCCATAGAGCACACACACGCAGCCTGCTGCAGCCATAGAGCACACACACGCAGCCTGCTGCAGCCATAGAGCACAGACACGCAGCCTGCTGCAGCCATAGAGCACACACACACACAGCCTGCTGCAGCCATAGAGCACACACACACACAGCCTGCTGCAGCCATAGAGCACACACACACACACAGCCTGCTGCAGCCATAGAGCACACACACACACACAGCCTGCTGCAGCCATAGAGCACACACACACACAGCCTGCTGCAGCCATAGAGCACACACACACACACAGCCTGCTGCAGCCATAGTGCACACACTCACACAGCCTGCTGCAGCCATAGAGCACACACACACACAGCCTGCTGCAGCCATAGTGCACACACTCACACAGCTTGCTGCAGCCATAGAGCACACACACACACAGCCTGCTGCAGCCATAGAGCACACACACACACAGCCTGCTGCAGCCATAGAGCACACACACACACACACAGCCTGCTGCAGCCATAGAGCACACACACACAGCCTGCTGCAGCCATAGAGCACACACACACACACACACAGCCTGCTGCAGCCATAGAGCACACACACAGCCTGCTGCAGCCATAGAGCACACACACACAGCCTGCTGCAGCCATAGAGCACACACACACACAGCCTGCTGCAGCCATAGAGCGCGCGCACACACACACACACACACAGCCTGCTGCAGCCATAGAGCACACACACACACACACACACACAGCCTGCTGCAGCCATAGAGCACACACACACAGCCTGTTGCAGCCATAGAGCACACACACACAGCCTGCTGCAGCCATAGAGCACACACACACAGCCTGCTGCAGCCATAGAGCACACACACACAGCCTGCTGCAGCCATAGAGCACACACACACAGCCTGCTGCAACCATAGAGCGCGCGCACACACACACAGCCTGCTGCAGCCATAGAGCACACACACACACACACAGCCTGCTGCAGCCATAGAGCACACACAGAGCCTGCTGCAGCCATAGAGCACACACACACACACACACAGCCTGCTGCAGCCATAGAGCACGCACACACACACAACCTCTCCCTTTATTTTTACTAGTAGTTTAGTGACAAACTGAAAAGGGGTAATTTGGTGGGGGCTTTTTGGGTTGTTTGTGGGGGTGTTTTGATGTGGCCCATGTTGGATGTGGGGGACATGAACATGTTACATTATTGTGTAAACAATGTTAGGCCATGTCCACACATCCACTGGTGAAAAGGAGAGAGCCGAACTCTGATTACAGAAAATGTCATCTGTCACTTAATTTGTTGAGTGAACCTCCTGATGGGGTGTTTGGTGCAATCACCTAGGGGAGTTTGATCTGCCTTGCGACTGAACTTGCTGTAAATTTAGGATGTGACACTGACACCGTTAAGGGGCAAATGTGTATTACCCATGAGGTAACTGTTTTTTACTCAAAACTTAGTGTTGTAACATTCCTCAGTTATTCCTCCTGTAAATGTGTAAATACAGGTTCTACTTTACATTTTTCCATTGTTTACCTTTATTTCACTTCTCTTAAAGTCTGATTTGCTTATTTAAGGGTACCTTCACACCTACCGGATCCACAGCGGATCTCACTTCTGCGGATTCAAAGAGAGAACCGCTGCGGATCGACATCCCGCTGTGAATATGTGCTTTAACTCCCTGGTGCCCGCAGCCCCGCCGTCGCATCCCCCATCCCCGGCGGCGGCACATCCCCCCCCCCCCCTATCCCGGCATATATTCGTTTTAGAAGTTGTTATATGTGGGCTGGTGGGGTTAGTATGCCAGGACTGCTTTTAAGCCTCAGTCTGACCCTGCAGTATATAGTTGCCTCATACAAGCAATATTAAATACGTGCAATATATATGGAAATGTGCAATATTGGAACTGTCAGAGAAATATATCCGAATATCTATGAACTTTGGTGTTATGATGGGGGCTGTGAAGATACATAAGAAGCTTCATTTTGTTTTTGTTTCTTTGATTTGTGTTTTAAGTTACTCAATAAAAGTTATATTTTAAGGTTCTCATAGCCTGTCAGTGAAAATAAATATGTATGTATGTGTATGTACAGTGGTGCCTTGGATTACGAGCATAATTTGTTCCGGGATCGTGCTTGTAATCCAAATCCACTCTTTAGCCAAAGCAAATTTTCCCATAAGAATTTATTGAAATGCAGATAAATGGTTCCACACACCAAAAAATTATGATTTTTTTTCTTATTGTAAATAAAATGTAAAACAAATGAAACAAACATTTAGAAATCAGCAATCAGCATGTGGATTATAGTGTATAGTAAGTGCAAAAACCTGAAAAAACAGCAGCAGTTTGTAGATACGGGAAGGAACTGCAGATCCCCATAATGCAGTAGAGTAGTACAACAGGCTACCAAGTTACCAAGTTACAATTTTGCAAAGAGCTCTCAATCCAAGTTACTCTTAGGGTAGCTTCACACGTACCGACTCTGCTAGATCCTGGCAGATCACTTTCACTACATACACACAGCAGTACAGGTACACTTAAAACCCGATGTACCACTGTGTGTGTGTGTGTGTGTGTGTATATATATAATGTGTGTGTGTGTGTTCAGTTGATTTTAGACTTAAACAGTTTTTTACATTTTCACATGTAGGTGAAGAATCCAAACTTGGTGGCGCTTCTCAGACGTAAAGTGAGGCTCGCTCAACCCTATGCTGGAGTTTTTCTAAAGAAAGATGACAAGTAAATATTTCTTCTCTACTCCTGTAAAAACAAAATAGAGGAGAACAGGACGAAGGTGCACATTTTTGTGCAGTAGTCTGTGCCTTTTGGGTAAGAGGCATGGTCTCATTCAGCACCTTATTTATCTATGCTAGCAGGTGTGAATTATGGTGAAAATGTACACGTGCTAAG
Organism: Dendropsophus ebraccatus; assembly: GCF_027789765.1. Taxonomy (NCBI): domain Eukaryota; kingdom Metazoa; phylum Chordata; class Amphibia; order Anura; family Hylidae; genus Dendropsophus; species Dendropsophus ebraccatus. The sequence continues at coordinate 90,390,683 of NC_091460.1, read as the reverse complement.
TGTAGATATCTGTGCCTACCATACGGCAGATTTACTATAAAGTTAATTACCTGGATTACCCCTTTTAAATACCCTTTTATGTATCTGTTTCCTCTGTTTAATTTAAAAACATCCTGTTAATCATCGGTTGACAGTGTGATTTGTACCCCGCCACCCCCGTGACATTGGTGCTGAGATTGGCACCTAGCAAAAAGGGGGGGGGGGGTGACAGTATCACTTTAAGTAAAAATGCAAGAATAATGGACATTTTTTGTTCATCCATAGGAGTTGTCTGGGCAGAGGTGTTTTCTAATATCTCCAGGCTGCCGTGGAAAATAAATCTGCCGACATTTTTTGCTCCCCTGCAGCCTACGATATCACGGCACCCTGGTCTCCTCTGGGAGCATCACCAGACCCCTAGCCGATCAGCCTGCAGCAGTGTCCTTTTTCAGCTTGTGATTGGCTGAGTGGTCTTGTGCCAATCCCAACACCAGGAAGTGAGACAGGGAAGGCTAGTACAGGGTTTCTTCTCTTTTGGGCAAGAATTCTTCTGTCTGTGATTTTTTTTTTTTTTTTTTTTTTTTTTTTGTTTTGTGTCTGTGATAGTTTTTTTGTTTTATTTTCTAGTTTAACCATCTAAACACCTTTTTATTTCTTTTCGATGTATTAGTAATGAGTCTGATTCTGTTGGAAGTCTGGACGAAATCTACCACACAGGAACCTTTGTTCAGATTCATGAAATGCAGGACATGGATGACAAGCTGCGAATGATTGTCATGGGGCACAGAAGGCATGTATAGCATCATTACAATTCCTAATGCACCATTCTTGCTTAGCTAATCACAATTCCTGCCACAGGATATCACAGCTTTATGGTGCGTTTACACAGAGATTTATCTGACAGATTTTTGAAGCCAAAGCCAGGAACAGACTATAAACAGGGTGCAGGTCATAAAGGAAAGACTGAAATTCCCTGTCTTTTCAAGTCCATTCCTGACTTTGGCTTTCAAAATGGTCAGATAAATCTGCCTGTGTAAATGCACCATAAGTTTGGCTCTTGTAGTCAAATTGTTTCGCCATTACATAATCACGTGTAGCTTGTTAGTGATAAACCAGTAGTGGCATGGGAACAAAGCAGAATCAATAAGAGGAGTTTAAACTAGGTTTTTAGGAGGGGTGTCTTCTGCATTTTGAGTATACATTCTATAAAACCTCTTTAACCCATTGACAACACAGGATGAGCATGCTTATATAATGCAAGCTCAGTACGTGAGCCCACCCTATACGCTACACTACTTTATGATTCCCTCCCTAAGGCAATGGCAAGTAAATGGTGCTGGTAAACCTGCAGACTTAATGCACAGATGGCCGATGCAACAGGACGGAGGTAAGTGACTTACCCCCGCCCTTCAGTACGAGTGATTGGGACCCGTGCAGCATGGCTGCGGGGGTCCCAATCAGTCCATGACAGGTGTTTAGCAATCGCTGCATTTAAGGAAGTCAGCGAAAAGATAAAGTTGCGACGTTTAAGGGGTTAATGACAGGCAGCTGTGGGATCGCAGCTGCCTGTCATTATCTTTGGCCCAAGACATGCTGATGTGTGCGGGACCGCTCACACTGCAGCCACTTACTGTCAGGAACGTTTATATAAGCTCCTGCTGCACGGGGAATCTGCAGCAGAAACGTATATAAACGTATTGTGGACGTGAAGAGGGTACAATTGCTATATTACCTTTCTTATAACTAAGGCTGTGGAGTCAGTAAACCACAACTGTGACTTCAACTCCGACTCCTGATTTTTATCAGGGCCAACTCTAACTCCTTCATAAATGGCCAGACACCAAGTGATTTATTTGTCCAGCCAATGTAAAGTAGCTCAGTAAATCTGTAAACTAGATCTGGCTATTGTCCTACATGATCCTGGGGCGATTTCTGAATGAATTAGGCAAAGATATAAAGCACATTCTTCTCCGTGTCTCCAGCCTCCATGTCCTGAACAACCGAAACCGAATCTTTCCAAACACAGGAAAGATGCTAACAATGCCAGATACCTGTGATATTGAGGTTTGACATAGTGATATAGAGGGCTCAGCAATAGTGATATAAAGTTCAGCGATAGCTCTCTGTCAACGTCCCCACTCCTGAATCATCATGGCCCCACAGATACTACCTTCTCAGCAAGTCAGTGACTGCAGCTGTGCCCAGCCTCTCTCACAGATTGGCTGAGCAGGCATTTCTGTGTTGGGTAATGACATCACAGGATTGGGAGCGTGTTGCACGTTGCATTGTGGGGGCATGGGGATGGGTAGATAGGACGACTTTATTATGATCTCACCACCCTCCTGAATTTTCCACTGTTGCCTAAAATACCCCTTTAATTTCTGCATCTCTAAGGGTCCGTTTACACGTAGATTTGAAGCCAAAGCCAGAAACAGACTATAGATCAGGTCATAAAGGAAAGCCTAAGATTTTTCCACTTTAAAATCCAATCCTGGTCTTCGCTTCAAATCTTTGGCAGATAACCTGTCAGATAATCTTTCTGTGTAAATAGACCCTTACACACACGCAGCCATAGCATGCATGCACACACTCACACAGCCTGCTGCAGTCATAGCATACACACACCCACAGGCTGCTTCAGCCACAGAGCACGCGCACACCCACAGGCTGCTTCAGCCACAGAGCACGCGCACAGCCACAGAGCACGCGCACAGCCACAGAGCACGCGCACAGCCACAGAGCACGCGCACAGCCACAGAGCACGCGCACAGCCACAGAGCACGCGCACAGCCACAGAGCACGCGCACAGCCACAGAGCACGCGCACAGCCACAGAGCACGCGCACAGCCACAGAGCACGCGCACAGCCACAGAGCACGCGCACAGCCACAGGCTGCCTCAGCCACAGAGCACGCGCACGCCCACACCCACAGGCTGCCTCAGCCACAGAGCACGCGCACGCCCACACCCACAGGCTGCCTCAGCCACAGAGCACGCGCACGCCCACACCCACAGGCTGCCTCAGCCACAGAGCACGCGCACGCCCACACCCACAGGCTGCCTCAGCCACAGAGCACGCGCACGCCCACACCCACAGGCTCAGAGCACGCGCACACCCACAGCCACAGAGCACGCGCACACCCACACCCACAGGCTGCCTCAGCCACAGAGCACGCGCACACCCACACCCACAGGCTGCCTCAGCCACAGAGCACGCGCACACCCACACCCACACCCACAGGCTGCCTCAGCCACAGAGCACGCGCACACCCAAACCCACAGGCTGCCTCAGCCACAGAGCACGCGCACACCCACACCCACACCCACAGGCTGCCTCAGCCACAGAGCACGCGCACACCCACACCCACAGGCTGCCTCAGCCACAGAGCACGCGCACACCCACACCCACAGGCTGCCTCAGCCACAGAGCACACCCACACCCACACCCACAGGCTGCCTCAGCCACAGAGCACGCGCACACCCACAGGCTGCCTCAGCCACAGAGCACGCGTACACCCACACCCACAGGCTGCCTCAGCCACAGAGCACGCGTACACCCACACCCACAGGCTGCCTCAGCCACAGAGCACGCGTACACCCACACCCACACCCACAGGCTGCCTCAGCCACAGAGCACGCGCACACCCACACCCACAGGCTGCCTCAGCCACAGAGCACGCGCACACCCACACCCACAGGCTGCCTCAGCCACAGAGCACACCCACACCAACAGGCTGCCTCAGCCACAGAGCACGCGCACACCCACACCCACAGGCTGCCTCAGCCACAGAGCACGCGCACACCCACACCCACAGGCTGCCTCAGCCACAGAGCACGCGCACACCCACAACCACAGGCTCAGAGCACACCCACACCCACAGGCTGCCTCAGCCACAGAGCACGCGCACACCCACACCCACAGGCTGCCTCAGCCACAGAGCACGCGCACACCCACACCCACAGGCTGCCTCAGCCACAGAGCACGCGCACACCCACACCCACAGGCTGCCTCAGCCACAGAGCACGCGCACACCCACACCCACAGGCTGCCTCAGCCACAGAGCACGCGCACACCCACAGCCACAGAGCACGCGCACACCCACACCCACAGGCTGCCTCAGCCACAGAGCACGCGCACACCCACACCCACAGGCTGCCTCAGCCACAGAGCACGCGCACACCCACACCCACAGGCTGCCTCAGCCACAGAGCACGCGCACACCCACACCCACAGGCTGCCTCAGCCACAGAGCACGCGCACACCCACACCCACAGGCTGCCTCAGCCACAGAGCACGCGCACACCCACAGGCTGCCTCAGCCACAGAGCACGCGCACACCCACACCCACAGGCTGCCTCAGCCACAGAGCACGCGCACACCCACACCCACAGGCTGCCTCAGCCACAGAGCACGCGCACACCCACAGGCTGCCTCAGCCACAGAGCACACCCACACCCACAGGCTGCCTCAGCCACAGAGCACACCCACACCCACAGGCTGCCTCAGCCACAGAGCACGCGCACACCCACACCCACAGGCTGCCTCAGCCACAGAGCACGCGCACACTCACACCCACAGGCTGCCTCAGCCACAGAGCACACGCACGCGCATACCCACACCCACAGGCTGCCTCAGCCACAGAGCACGCGCACACCCACAGGCTGCCTCAGCCACAGAGCACGAGCACGCGCACACCCACGCCCACAGGCTGCCTCAGCCACAGAGCACGCGCACACCCACGCCCACAGGCTGCCTCAGCCACAGAGCACGCGCACACCCACGCCCACAGGCTGCCTCAGCCACAGAGCACGCGCACAGCCCACACCCACAGGCTGCCTCAGCCACAGAGCACGCGCACACCCACACCCACAGGCTGCCTCAGCCACAGAGCACGCGCACACCCACAGGCTGCCTCAGCCACAGAGCACGCGCACACCCACACCCACAGGCTGCCTCAGCCACAGAGCACACCCACAGGCTGCCTCAGCCACAGAGCACGCGCACACCCACACCCACAGGCTGCCTCAGCCACAGAGCACGCGCACACCCACAGGCTGCCTCAGCCACAGAGCACGCGCACACCCACAGGCTGCCTCAGCCACAGAGCACGCGCACACCCACACCCACAGGCTGCCTCAACCACAGAGCACGCGCACACCCACACCCACAGGCTGCCTCAGCCACAGAGCACGCGCACACCCACACCCACAGGCTGCCTCAGCCACAGAGCACGCGCACACCCACACCCACAGGCTGCCTCAGCCACAGAGCACGCGCACACCCACACCCACAGGCTGCCTCAGCCACAGAGCACGCGCACACCCACACCCACAGGCTGCCTCAGCCACAGAGCACGCGCACCACCCACACCCACAGGCTGCCTCAAGCCACAGAGCACGCGCACACCCACACCCACAGGCTGCCTCAGCCACAGAGCACGCGCACACCCACACCCACAGGCTGCCTCAGCCACAGAGCACGCGCACACCCACACCCACAGGCTGCCTCAGCCACAGAGCACGCGCACACCCACACCCACAGGCTGCCTCAGCCACAGAGCACGCGCACACCCACACCCACAGGCTGCCTCAGCCACAGAGCACGCGCACGACCCACAGGCCTGCCTCAGCCACAGAGCACACCCACACCCACAGGCTGCCTCAGCCACAGAGCACACCCACACCCACAAGGCTGCCTCAGCCACAGAAGCACACCCACACCCACAGGCTGCCTCAGCCACAAGAGCAACGCGCAACACCCACACCCACAGGCTGCCTCAGCCACAGAGCACGCGCACACTCACACCCACAGGCTGCCTCAGCCACAGAGGCAACACGCACGCGCATACCCACACCCACAGGCTGCCTCAGCCACAGAGCACGCGCACACCCACAGGCTGCCTCAGCCACAGAGCACTAGCACGCGCACACCCACGCCCACAGGCTGCCTCAGCCACAGAGCACGCGCACACCCACTCCCACAGGCTGCCTCAGCCACAGAGCACGCGCACACCCACACCCACAGGCTGCCTCAGCCACAGAGCACGCGCACACCCACACCCACAGGCTGCCTCAGCCACAGAGCACGCGCACACCCACGCCCACAGGCTGCCTCAGCCACAGAGCACGCGCACACCCACACCCACAGGCTGCCTCAGCCACAGAGCACGCGCACACCCACACCCACAGGCTGCCTCAGCCACAGAGCACGCGCACAGCCCACACCCACAGGCTGCCTCAGCCACAGAGCACGCGCACAGCCCACACCCACAGGCTGCCTCAGCCACAGAGCACGCGCACACCCACACCCACAGGCTGCCTCAGCCACAGAGCACGCGCACACCCACAGGCTGCCTCAGCCACAGAGCACGCGCACCCCACACCCACAGGCTGCCTCAGCCACAGAGCACACCCACAGGCTGCCTCAGCCACAGAGCACGCGCACACCCACACCCACAGGCTGCCTCAGCCACAGAGCACGCGCACACCCACAGGCTGCCTCAGCCACAGAGCACGCGCACACCCACAGGCTGCCTCAGCCACAGAGCACGCGCACACCCACACCCACAGGCTGCCTCAACCACAGAGCACACGCACACCCACACCCACAGGCTGCCTCAGCCACAGAGCACGCGCACACCCACACCCACAGGCTGCCTCAGCCACAGAGCACGCGCACACCCACACCACAGGCTGCCTCAGCCACAGAGCACGCGCACACCCACACCCACAGGCTGCCTCAGCCACAGAGCACGCGCACACCCACACCCACAGGCTGCCTCAGCCACAGAGCACGCGCACACCCACAGGCTGCCTCAGCCACAGAGCACGCGCACACCCACACCCACAGGCTGCCTCAGCCACAGAGCACGCGCACACCCACACCCACAGGCTGCCTCAGCCACAGAGCACGCGCACACCCACACCCACAGGCTGCCTCAGCCACAGAGCACGCGCACACCCACACCCACAGGCTGCCTCAGCCACAGAGCACGCGCACACCCACACCCACAGGCTGCCTCAGCCACAGAGCACGCGCACACCCACACCCACAGGCTGCCTCAGCCACAGAGCACGCGCACACCCACACCCACAGGCTGCCTCTGGTTTCCCGGCACACTTTAGGCAAACATTACATCTGCCATAGCAAAGTACAATTAGTTGCGCAAAAAATAAGGGCTCATTTGGGTCTCTAGGTGGAAAAATGCAGGCGCTATGGCCTTATATACACGAGGAGGGAAAAACGAAAACGCAAAAATGAAAACTGGCTGTGTCCCCTAAGGGTTAATAGAAAACTTTTTGTTTACCACATATATGCATATATGGGATCGGCATCATTGCAATGCTGAGGACCGTCCGGGTCAGAAAATGGGATCCCCTCTCCGTGATTGCATTACGGGGGGGGGGGATTCCCCCCACTAGACACAAGGGATGGGCTATAGAAGGCATCTAAATGCAGCTGTCAGCCTGTGCCCCCCCCCCCCCCACACACACACAGACACACACACAAACATGAAATTCTAAAACTGGCTTTTTTCTGTTTCACTGCACACACTTTTATTTTCTTTTTACACAAATTTAATGGAAAAATAGTCATAGCAAAGTACTATTGGTACCGACAAAAATAAGAGCTCATGTTGGTCTGTAGGTAAAAAAGTGCAAGTGCTATGGTCTGTTAAACATGAGGAGAAAAAGAAAATTAAGTGCGAAAATGAAAATTGCCTGAGGGAAGGGGTTAATGTGTAAATTAGCAGCCATGATGTGTGCCCTAGCAGCTCACTATGCCAGGCTTGTTTCTGTAATGCTAACGTGAGGAATTGTCTTTTCTCACACCTTGTGTTGTGTATGTTAACTGTATCTGTCAGGAAGGGTCATTTTTGTCTCCTTTTGGGTGGATTACGTTTATTTGCTGGATGGAGACACTCAGATTTGCGTGCTGTTCTATACAGTAATAAAGATGCACATATACACAGAAAGTGTACAGACAATCTGTGTAGAGTTTACTTGGGGTTGTCCTGGCAGGGGACTGTATTAATATCTGCCAGTTGAGGGGGTGACTAAAAGAAATAAACCAAACTTCCCTCCCTGGCTCCTGCACCAGCATCGCTATTTTACTGTTCCGTCCATGCTGTGTAGCCGCTTCCAGGTCAAGATGTTACAGGCCTGTCCATCAGGGTCCCACCTTAGTCACTGATTTGCAGGGGTGGCCTGCAATGACATGGCTTCAGAACACGCAGCCCCGAGACACCAGACATTAAACCGTGTATATGTCCAAAAGAAGAAACTTTGTGGCACTCACCACTTTGTTAAATCCTTCTTTATCATATGATGTTTGTTAGAGAAAATGGTAGATGAAATGAAACATGGCCATAAAGAGCTTATTTTGCTGTTGTACCATCTGTCATAAAGGATCCATATCAATAAGCAACTGGATGTTGAGGCTGATGAATCCAAAGTGGAAGAGAAAGAAGGCAAAAAAAGGAGGAGGAACTCAGCAAGTCGACATCTTAATGGAAAAGAGAAAAGTGAGCAAGTTGTGTTTGATCCTAAAGTGTCACCGGAAGTCCTGATGGTGGAAGTGGACAATGTGGCTCATGAAGACTTTCAGGTCACTGAAGAAGTTAAAGTAAGGGCACAAGTATATACGGATACATTGCATCTGCTTACATGAATATACATGGATACATTGCCTCTGCTTAAATGAGTAAACACTGGTACATCTCTTCTGCTCACGGTGTATTGCAGGTTTCTTTGGTTTCTCTTTCTATCTTTTTTTTTTTTTAACACAAATGTATCAGTTAAATTTTTTTACAAAAACATGTTCTTTTTCTAATACATTGTTATAGACTGGACAGCCTGGGGTGTGTTCTCAGCATTTACAGATGAGAGTGGACTCTCTTCACTTGTATGGGAGAGTTTTCTAGGGATGCCCTGTGCAGTTTCTATTGCTTATGAAGTGGGGGAGGCTGATCTTTGACCATCTATTGTAAATGAGCTGGTCTGGTCTTATCTCCACACTGTACAGTACATAATAGCAAGTGTCTGCTTATTAGGCTTAGTGGCCAGAATGAAAACTGCAATATTTCAGGATAATTTAAAAATATAGGTAGTAAAATGGAAAATCACAAAAAAAATCTTAAATCTGTTTATATTAAACACTTTATGTAACTAAATAGTTTATGACACATTCCTTTTCAATTTAGGCTCTGACCGCTGAAATAGTGAAGACCATACGGGATATCATTGCTCTGAATCCTCTCTACCGGTATGTGTGCGTTCACTCTTGGGGGTGAGTGTGGTTGGGGGGGTAAACTTTTATCTGCTCGTGAGCTTACATTTTTCTTATTTGTAAAAGGGAATCAGTAATGCAGATGATGCAGGCTGGACAGAGAGTGGTGGACAATCCCATCTATCTGAGCGACATGGGTGCTGCGCTGACCGGGGCTGATTCCCAGGAGCTTCAGGATGTGCTAGAAGAAACTAATGTAAATGACGAAATTTCCCAACCAATGTTGTGGGCTCTTGATGGCAATAAATGTATTATGAAGCTTAGTAATCTTCGTGCAATGTGTACGAATGCTCACAGCTTAGGAAACAAGATCTGTGAGATGATGGCCATTATGTCTAGGGATGATTTTGACCTAGTTGCTGTAGCAGAGACTTGGTTCAAAGATTCTAATGATTGGGAAATGGCTATACTGGGATATAGTCCCAGTATATAGGGTTCTGGCTAAGACCAGGAAGCTGCGGTACCCGTCCACCAAGGCTGGAGTAGGTGAGGTAAGAGCGTGTTATTACTTTTACCCTCCCCCCTCCCCAGCACTTTTTAAAAAAAATAGCTTTGCCCGGACTTCTCTTTAAATTCCATTTAAAGGAGAAGTCAGGCAAAAGATTTTGTAAAAAGTATTGTATTGCCCCCCAAAAGTTATACAAATCACCAATATACACTTATTACATGAAATGCTTATAAATTGCTTATTTCCCTGCATTTACTACTGCGTTAAGGCTTCACTTCCTGGATAAAATTGTGATGTCACGACCCGACTCCCAGAGCTGTGCGGGCTATGGCTGCTGGAGAGGATGATGGCAGGGGGACACTGAGCACTGGAGGGACACTGAGCGTCCCTCTGCCATCATCCTCTGCAGCAGCGACAGCCCGCACAGCTCTGGGAGTCGGGTCGTGACATGACCATTTTATCCAGGAAGTGAAGCCTTGATGCAGTAGTAAGTGCAGGCAAAAAAGCACTTTATAAGCATTTCATGTAATAAGTGTATATTGGTGATTTGTATAACTTTTGGGGGGCAATATAACTCTTTTTAATAAAAAATTTTGCCGGACTTCTCCTTTAAGTAAAACAGATGACATTGTGCACGTATAAATAAGAGACTCTACTAATTTTACAGATTCCAAAACGTCTTTACAAATCTTTGTCGCTATTGAAGAAAGAATATGAGCTCAGCAAGCTGCAGCAACGTCTGGGACGAGAGGTAATGCAGGAAAACACTGGTATTTGTTCTTTTTCGTCTTCTATATTGCAATCCCTTTTCTTCTTCAGCTAATTTTATACAATTAAGCAATTAATTCAGCCCAAATCACTTTGACTTTGTTCAAACTGCGTTTCGACAGTGTCCGGGCAGAGGTAGCAGGAGGAGGCTGTCTGTCTGAGCGGGGGGAGGCAGGGGATAGCATGACGTTCCTGGAACTACCTGCTTTACATGACGTTCCGGGAACATCATTTTGCGGCAAGGGGTTAAAGAACTGGTACAGAGTTTGCTCTTAAAGGGCCAATACCTTATTCCTTCTTAAAGGGTCAGTTTAGTTTTTTTTTTTTTCTCTTAAAGGGGTATTCCCCCCAAAATTATTTTTGCATTAATATGCTGTAGCTTTCCATCTTTCCAATATACAGTTATTACGGATTCTGCACAGTTTTGCTGTTATCCAGCTGCATTCACCCCCACGGATTACATAGAATCACCAGACCTCAGTCCAACCCGACACGCTCCCTGCTCCTGGCCCCGACCCTCCGAGACGGCATCACGTGTCCTCAGTCTCAGCACAGTGAAGTGACTGAGAACACTGATGGGGTGGCTGCTGTTACAGAGGGAGACAGTGATCAGCGCAGCTGTCACTGTCTCCCTCTCTAACAGCAGCCACCCGGTCACCCCCAGCCCAGAGCCTCCCGGCGCACCGTCCAGCACTCACCGGCAGCACACAGCCACCCGCAACCAATCGCCCCCCATCACCCATGGCATCCCGCACTCATCTGCGGCACCAACACCCCCCCCCCCCCCCCCCCCCCCCCCCCCCCCCCCCCCCCCCCCCCCGTGGCAAGCTCCGCCCCCCCACAATCGCCCTGCTACACCTACCCCCCAACTCAGCTCTGCTACACCGCCCCCCCAACTCAGCTCGGCTACACCGCCCCCACCCCCAACTCAGCTCTGCTACACCGCCATCTCAGCACCAGTACACCGTCATTGCCAACTCAGCTCATCTACACCGTCACCGCCAACTCAGCTCTGCTACATCTTGACCGCCAACTCAGCTCTGCTACACTGTCATCCCCAACTCAGCTCAGCTACACCGTCACTTCCAACTCAGCTTTGCTACACCGCCATCTCAGCTCTGCTACACTGTCATCATCTCCTTCATTGTCTCAGCTCTGCTACTTCACCATCATCAGGCAGAAGCATTGCATGATGGGAAATGTAGTTTCCTATCTTGGATATAGATCGGCTTTTAGAAAAACTTGTAACTCGGGAATGGCAGCAGCTAGAAAGACAGGAGACAGCTCAAAATACTCAGGGGGACTTGGTGAGTAAGGCCAGCTAGGTTTGGGAGCATTTCATTTTTTTAGCTCTTGGGGGGAATACCCCTTTAAAGGGCTGGCACCAAAGTCGCTCTTAAAGGGCCGATACCAAATTCTCTGTTAAAGGGCCGGTACTGATCTTGCGCTTAAGGCGCCAGCACCAAAGTTGCTCTGAAAGGGCCGGTACCCAAGAACATGCTTAATACACCCTTAATGGAACCATGAGGGAAAAAAGTTGTTTTGTTAAAAAGTTAGTTTCTCTGTAAAGAGGCGATCTTGAAGTCCCTGTTAAAGGGGCACTCTTTTTAAGCACTTTGTATTTTCTCCTGGAAATGCACATCTAGTCATACATTTCAATTAGTAAAAGGGAGTCTTACCACATGTCAGAGGTTTGTATCGGTCAGGGTCCTGGTGCAGAGACCTCAGCTGATCTCTAGAATAAGAGGGGAAAAGGGCAAGCCCCTTCATCTGAGCTCTCATTGGTAAAGTAACAGTGGACGGAATTATAATGGAGCCTATGGAACTGGCATCACATCCATCAGAAGTTCCATAGACTCCATTATAATTCTGTCTACTGATGACACTGGTCAAACACAAAAAAATCATCAGCAAAAGTAATATGTCTTTTTTTTTATGGAGTTTGATGTGCTGATTCACAATAGAGCAAAACTGAGCATATTTTTGGAGAGGATTTTCACTGCATTGCCTCAGAGGGAAAAAAACAGCTCAGCCAATGAGGTGTAACTGAGTGAGGGTCTCCACACAGGGAGAACCTGAAAGTAGTCAATATAACACAGAAACTGTCTTTCTGCAAACAAACATATGATTAATTACCCTGAACTTGAATCTGCGATTAGACCAGTTCCACTTGATGGTGCTGGAGAAGACGTGAAGACCTAGTGTCATGATGAGTATGTACCTGATGGAGCAGCCTGAACGCTTTACTCAGCATGAAGTAACCCCTTGCCTTTTCAGCCTGTTTTGGCCTTAATGCCCAGGGCCTATTTTTCAAATCTGACCTGCCTCTCTTTATGTAGTGATAACTCTGCAGTGCTTTTAATTTTCACGATTATTCTGAGATTGTTTTTTTGTGACATATTCCTCTTTATGTTTGTGGTATACTTTGGTTGATACACTCAGTAGTTTTCTGTAAAAAAGAAAAAACATTTGCGCAAAAATTAAAAAAATTAACTTTTCTTTATATTCAAAATTCTTTTTTCCGAAGAAAGATAGTCATGCCACATGAACTAATTATTACCACAACATGTCTACTTTATTAACTTCGAAATTTTGCAGCGATTTTTTTTTTTTTTTTTTTTTTTTTTTTTTTTTTTTTTTCATATTTTCATGAAAATTTCAATTCTGATTTTATTAGGAACCAGTTCAGTTCTGAAGTGGATTTGTGGGGCCACATGAATCCCTCCACTGTAAAAGAAAACTGCACCCCTCAAAGTATTCAAAGTAACATTTCATAAGTTTATTAACCCTTTCCCGCACGAGGACGGAACTGTACGTCCTCGCGCGGGTGCCTCATGTAGCCCGGGGCCGCGGCTATTAGCGAGCACGGTCCGATCGCCGTGCCCGCTAATAAGGTAATCAAAGATGACAGCTGCATCCAATTACCGGATCCAGCGTTTCCCTGGTGTCTAGTGGCGGAGCGATCTCTGTTACTGAAGCTGGCCGGGGACCGCTCCAAGATAGCGCCTTCCCCGGCTCGGCACTAGTTTGTTTTCGGTTGCAGCAGCCGAAAACAAATGAGTGCCGATCTCATTGATCTTTGCTGTATAACTATACAGCAAAGATCTCAATGAGAGATCAAAGTGTATATACTAGAAGTCCCCCAGGGGGGCTTATAGTATATGTGTAAAAAAAAAAAAAAAAGTATTGTTGTCAATAAAAAACCCTCTCCCCTAATAAAAGTCAGAATCACCCCCCTTTTCCCAGGTTATAAATAAAAATAAATAAATAAACATTGCTATCGCTGTGTGCGTAATCGCCCGAACTATTAATCACATTCCTGGTCTTCATTGGGGGACACAGCACCCACCCATTCTTTCATTTCCAGTTCTGGTGGTCCTGCAGTTTCAGGTTATTTTTCTGATGTTGGACAGTTTTGTTGTTGTTTCTGCTTCTCCTACTGCTTTTTCACAAACTGAATTAGCTTGGTGCCAGTGGGCGGGTATAGCCTGCTGGGAGGAGCAGACTTCTGTTTTGTTTTTTCTTAGTGTCAGCCTCCTTGTGGCAGCAGCCTATAACCCATGGTGTCTGTGTCCCCCAATGAAGACTACGAGAAAAGGATTTTACGGTAACAAAATCCCCTTTTTTTGTACGCAGTTTACTATACGTCACATATGACGTTATCGTTATTCGTCAGGTCGGTGCGATTACAGTGATATCCATTTTATGTAGCTTTTGTTATAGTTTATGGCATTTATACTATAAAAACTGTTTGCGTCTTGCATATTGTAAGAGCAGTAATATTTTAATTCTCTTGCCAATTCAGTTATGTGAGGGTTTTTTTTAGCATAAGCTGACGTTTTTAGTGGTACACCTTTTGGGTACATGTAACATTTTGATAGCTTTTATCCATATTTTTTAGGGGTGGGATTAACAAAAAATTGTCATTAGTGTTTGTTTGTTTTTTGCAGCGTTTATCGGGCAGGATGATTAATGTAACTGGTTAATAGACAGGGTCATTACAGACAGGGCAATACAAAATATATGTATCTCATTTATAGGGGATCCTTTATAAAGGGGGATGGGGAATGTGTATATTTATTTATATTTATTGCTGTAAACCTGACAGCTCATTCATATGATCAGGTCCCTGCCTCTGTGCAGGGGCCTGATCGTTATACCCATAGCAGCCCAGACGCATTAAGTAGCATCTGGGTTGCTATGGTGGGGGGTGTAGGGGGGTCGGAGGGAGCGGATCTCCCTCTGGCTGCCCCACAGACACTGCAGTCGCCTGGACCGTTAACTGCCGGGCAACGTCATTTTGTGGCAAGGGGTTAAAGCAACTCTGTACCCACGATCTGAACCCCCCCCAAACCACTTGTACCTTCAGATAGCTGCTTTTAATCCAAGATCTGCCCTGGGGTCTGTTCAGCAGGTGATGCATTTAATGTCCTAAAAAACAACTTTTAAACTGGCAGCCCCGTGCCCAATGGCTGTGGCCTAGATTGTGTATGCATTAGGCTGGCACAACCTTTCTGTCCCTCCTCCCCACCCTCCTCATCATTAGGAATGCTCCAGGCAGATTGCCTCCTATTCATCAGCTGTGTGAATACCGAACATGGGCTGGATCGTTAAGGCACTAGTGCAATGTTCAGACAGGAGAAAATGTTCTAGGGGCATTCCTAATGATGAAGAGGGTGGGGAGGAGGGACGGAGGGGTGGTGCAAAGTTAGGGCACAGATACTCTAAGCTCTGGCTTTTGGGCACGGGGCTGCAAGTTTTTTTTTTAGGACAATAACTGCATCACCTGCCGAACGGACCCCAGGACTGATTTTGGATTAAAAGCAACTATCTGAAGGTACAAGCGGTTTGGGGGGGTCAGATTGTGGGTACAGAGTCGCTTTGAATCATTTGATCAGAGACCTTTCATTGTTAAAAAGTTAAGCTGAACATCTTGCATCTAGGTTGAAACAGAAGAATCTTCTTCATGATGATCAAAGTACTGTATGTTAATACCGAAACACAAGTAACACTTAAACACAAGTTTTCACAGTTGATGGCCCAATAGTGTACTGTAACAATGTTAGTAGCCTCTTTGGAGAACTGAATCAAGAGTATTTTGTTGTAGATTGGCGATTGTTTATTGACTCATTCCAGAGAAGTTTTAAAGCAGTTTTCCTTCACAACCGAAATATGAAACAATCAATCCCTATTGCTCACTCATGTCATCTAAAGGAAAGTTATGAAAGTCTGTCAGTGTTTTTGGATGCTATACAATATAAGCATCATCGATGGAATATCTTTGATTTTGATTGAAAGTGAATGGTTTGCTAATGGTAATGCAGTTGCTTTTTGTGTTTATGGGACAGTAGAGCATTTTGTTCGTCGTGATTGGGGACAGAGAAACATCTGCTAAGCGCTTCTGCCCTTTCATTCTAGTGATCGGCAAGCACCTCAGCACCCAGACCCCCACTGATACAAACTTCTGATATGTCATTATATGTCTCTGATATGTTTTCATGACCAGGAATCGCTTTTATTTTTTCACCTGCAGGGCTGAAAATTTTTTGCGCCATAATCTCTAGTTTTTAGCAGCGTCATATTTTGTGTAGATTGGAATTTGCCCTTTACTATTATTTTTTTCTAATGCAGCAAAAAATCTGCAATTCTGCTGCTTTTGACCTCTTGTTATTTAACTGTTCACCATGCGGGAACAATATTCTTTTATTTTAATAGATCGGATATCTGCGCGTGCAATGATAGCAAATATGTTTGTTTATTTTTACATGTTTCATTTGTATAATGAGAAAGGGGGATAATTTAAACTAATTTTTTTTTACATTTATTTAGATTACTAATACTGATCAATGCTACACTATTATATAGCATTGATCAGTGCTATCTGCCATCATTACATAGCGCCTGCCTGAGGCCATTACATAGCATTGATCAGTGTGGTCTGTGATCTTCCTATAGTCTGCCTGAGGCTATTAAATAGCACTTTTCAGTGTTATCTGCCATCTTCCCATAGAAAGAGAAGTATGGACAGTGTTCCACAGCACTTAAAAAGTTAATGACGTGGAGCTGCACGATTGCTGCTGGCTGTAATTAACTGTGAGGGCCCGGACCTTATATTTCAGAGAATTCCAGATAAATGAGGGGCCCTGACACATCTTTGAAGTACACGACTGTAATTCCTGAGAGAAATCTGAACTGTAATATTAGCAAATCTATCCATCTGTATGGATGAGACCTAGTGTGACTAAGGCCTAATGTGATACTGACCTCTGTACTTTCTGGTTCTCATGTGGTTTACAGGTAGAAGAAAAGATAAAACAAACGCACAGAAAGTACTTACTGCAAGAGCAGCTAAAGATCATAAAGAAGGAGTTAGGCCTGGAGAAAGAGGATAAGGACGCCATTGAAGAAAAGTTCCGGGAGCGTTTGAATGACCTTGTGGTCCCTAAGCATGTTATGGAAGTCATTGATGAAGAGCTCGGCAAACTGGGGCTACTCGACAACCATTCCTCTGAGTTCAAGTAAGACGCTGGTTCTGAAGGTTTTTATTGCTGGTCTTTTATTTTATCATGTATAAATTAGTCAGCTTTATTCATCCAGGTATTTCAGCCAGGTAAGATTATAAACTGCAAAATGGTCTAATTTTATGTGAATACTATTTTTCTGCATTTTATTGGGATTTAAACCCCTTAAAGGGACTGTCGCTTCCAACCTACAGTCATCTACTGATTTCAAAACTGTCATTTTTAGACCCTTACATTTCGCAGCTGTCAGCCCACAAACTGGGACACGTAGAGAGGACTCCTTAGCTCAAGAATAAAATGGAGAGGACTATATAAAGGGTTATTCCCATATCAGCTAATATAGCTATATACCTGTAGGACTGGTCAAGATAAATACCTTCAATTATTAAAGGGGTACTCCAGCGGGGGGCACTTTTTCGCTGGGATCGGGGAGGAGGTGGCTGAGGGAAAAGAAGTCCACTCACCTCCCCGGTTCCAGTGGCGGGTCCATCGCGGCGCTCTGGTTCCCGGACGCTTCCTGGTGTCTGGCTCAGCCAGTCAGTGAAGGAGGCGAGATCCGTTTCAAGTCCGCTCAGATCCCGCCTCTGTCACTGACTGGCTGAGCGGACTTGAAACGGATCTCGCCTCCTTCACTGACTGGCTGAGCGGACAAGAGACGTCACGTCGCTGGAACCGGGGAGGTGAGTGGACTTCTTTTCTTTCAGCCACCTCCTCCCCGGTCCCAGTGACTAAGTGCCCCCTCGCTGGAGTACCCCTTTAACTTCTTCTGATATGCTGCTCCGTTGTCTAGGTTACCAACCACCACTCTGCTCTAAAAGTAATGTTTAGACAGAATATATATCTATCTATCTACATTATATCTATATATACCATATTTTCTATTTTGCACACAAAAAAATCTTGCTAAAGAGTAGTTTAGTCTCATATTCAGGAGACAGAATGGCCGGACACCGTCAGGCCACTCTGACTGTTTCCCTGATGGTTGGGCACAGTGCTCATTCAGTGTTGTATCTGACTGCTGATTGATCTTTGTAGTGACTGATAACTGCACTGTCCTCTTCCTTCTCCTGCCGGACACTGATCAATGAGATCAGCACCGGGCAGGAGAGGAATTTGGAGGTGTTGTTCATAATATCCAGATTCCTACATGTAACAGCCCTGGGAAACACGAAACAGCTAAACATGGGTTCCCATAGACTTTTTTAACAACTGACAGCTGTCAGTTATGTCTTCCATCCTCCCCATACACAGTAATGTTAGCCACGGCTCAGTGTTCCTGTATTCTCTATGGGGAGGGGTAAGCCAAGCTAAGAGCGCTCTTGCTGCGGCTTATCTGTCCCAAAACAAGAGAGTCCTTTTCCATCACACCCAACCCCTATCACCACCAACATCTCCTAGAAAGCCCCATACAGACTGACAACAAGCAGCTAATTTGGCCAAAATAAGTATAATAATAAGTAATATAATAAGTGTAAGGAGACCTTTAGACACCTTATTTTGTGGGCTTATACCGTGTTTCCCCAAAAAATAAGACAGTCCCTTATATTAATTTTTGTTCCCAAAGAGTCACTCTGTCTTATTTTAGGGGGGTGTCTTATTTCTCCAGGGGTGAGGGAGACTGAGGGGTGAGCAGCATGGTACAATCACAGGGAGGGAGGGGTGAATGGTGGCAAGTAGTGGTGGATGGGCTTACTTTCAGGGGTGCCTTGTGTCTTCGGGGGGTGGTTGGGGTGTCTTATTAAAGGAGGATGCCTTATTTTCATGGTTACAACTACATAGAAAGTTCAGTGTCAGTGTTTTTGACTCCTTTTACTCTTTTTTTTAACTGTATGGGCAAACCAAAAAATATTTGTGGGTGAAATTGAAAATAAAACAAAAGCAATCTGACATGCCCTTCTTTACATATCTTGTGATTTTACTGTCTTTAAAACAGTAATACATTTTTACAAAATAAAAATTCTGACCTCCTATATACCGTTCCCCTGAGTTTGAAACTCCCAGCATTACAAAAAGGTACAAAGCTGCAGATATGGTGCCAGGGACTTGTTTACATCAGCCGTCTTAGAAGGAAGGGAGAAGGGAGGGGTGATGGAGAGAACAGCCTAGTTTTTTTTTGTGTCTTCAGCAGAAAGCAGTAGCTCAGACCTTGGGGAAGGAGAATGAATAGATAATAAGTATGGAAGGAATTGTTAATCTCACCATGGGCAGCAACGTATTAAAAGTCATGTTTGACTGGAATGTCCCTTTAAAGGACAACTCCCGCGGGACCCCCCCCCCCCCCCCAAAAAAAAAAAAAACACAGACACACACAGGCACCATACTCACCATCCCTCCGGTGACGATCGCCACTCCATTCGCCCGCCGTCCAGCGATGTCTCTGATTTCCGGGTCCTGGGGATGGAAAAGGCTTCCAGTGCGCTTGCGCACCGGCAGCCTTTTCATTGGCTGGAGCGCATCACATGGCTTCCAGCAACCTCAGCCAATCAGGGCTGACGAAGCTGGAAGCCATGTGATGCGCTCCAGCCAATGAAAAGGCTGCTGGTGCGCATGTGCACCAGCAGCCTTTTCCGTCCCATTAACTCTCTATGAAGACGCCGAGGAGGAAGAAGACCCGGACCGCCCCCCGGCTCTGACGTCGTCGTCACCAGATGCCGCCTGGGAGAAGAGGACCATGACGATCGTAATAGGTAATGTATATATTCTTTAACTTCCGGGCGGGGGGGTCGGGGGTCCGAAAGTGGGGGAAGGGGGCCAGACCGGGTATTTAACCACATTACAAAGTTATATAACTTTGTAATGTGTGTTAAATAAGCTAAAAAAAAATTTCGTGGGAGTTGTCCTTTAAGTTTCCCTAGGGGACTTCTTTAACGCCTAGATGACCCTGGACATACCAGTACGCCCAGGCCTTAAACAGCCACCGGGTAAAAAAAAAAAAAAAAATATATATATATATATATATATATATATATATATATATATATATATATATATATATATATATAAATATATATATATATATATATATATATATATATATATATATATATATATATATATATATATATATATATATAAATTTGTGTGTAAAGATTAGAGATGAGCAAACCGGGTTCGAGTCGATCCGAACCTGAATGTTCGGCATTTGATTAGCTGGGGCTGCTGAACTTGGATAAAGCTCTAAGGTTGTCTGGAAAACATGGATACAGCCAATGACTATATCCATGTTCTCCACATAGCCTTAGGGCTTTATCCAAGTTCAGCAGCCACCGCTAATCAAATGCCGAAAGTTCGGGTTCGGATGGACTCGAGCATGCTCGAGGTTCGCTCATCTCTAGTAAAGATGTCTACTGTTCCTCGCAGCTGGCCATCTTTACAAATCGGCAGCGTTGGAATCCCCCACCCCATGCAGCCACAATGGCTGTGATTGCAGAAATGCATGTGAATTCCGGGTCATGTGACGCTGGTGACTGACACGGCCAATTACTGTTGTGCCTGGGGGAGGCGGCCGTGATGTCTGTGATTGCCCACTAGCCACTGTCCAGTCACTTTCAAAGTGGTTGTTCTAAAATATTGATCCCTCCATGCTTGCCTCATTCCTGTCAGGAAAGGCGAGCAGAGAGGACCTACAACGCTGTACGTTGGTGGCAAAGCATCTGCTCCTGCTAGCAGTGCTCTCAGTGCTGCTTGCAGTCCCCCTGCATCTTCCTCCCATGTCTTCTTTCCTCTGTTCTCCCCTCTGCTGTCTCTCTGCCCTCCCCCTCTCATCTGTGTATAGGGTCATCTAGCGAGCAGTGCCCTGTGTGCCTGGCTGATGCCCTGTGCCAGCCTCTTCTTCATCGTTGATGGCATAGTGTACAGGGTGAACTAACCTGCAGTGCCCTGTGCGCTGCATGGCTGATCCCCTGTGAGGTCTGCAGCTGCTCTTGCTGCTTCCCTCTACTTGCTTGTGCTGATCAGAGAGTAATCACTGATCAGTGACTAATCACTGATCAACTACAAGTGGGTGCAGTTTTTGTTTGTTTTTTGTTTCTTTTTGTTAAAAAAATTGTGCGTCACCTGGTGTGCAAGGTAGCTTGGTGCCTATTACAGGGTGTATACGGCCAGCTGCAGCATTTTGCTGTCTGGCTGATTCCCCTTGTCAACTTACTTTTGGTCCCCTTCTGTGGCAATTATTATTTTTTTTTTTTTATTAAAAAGGTTTCTCTATATTTTTGTGTGTTTGCCTAGGTACTTTGACACATCAAAGGGTTTATAAAGCCCTGTGTGCTTTTTGTGGCAGTTTTTTTTGTAATTTTGAGGATCCCTGTCCGTGTCCTTGATGTGTGACTGCGTCCTTCTTGTGCACAACCCTCCCTGCTTGCTTATTTTGTATCCACCGAGATGTCCTGCTTTCCTGAGTACTGATCACCACCCATCCTCTGAGGTGCCCTGCTTTCCTGGGTGCTGATCGCTATTCATGCACTGAGGTTTCCTGCTTTCCTGGGTGCTGATCAGCCCACACTGATCAGCATCTAATTTTGGAATGCAGGTTCTCTTTCTTTTTTTTTTTTTTTTCTTTCCTTACTAACTTTTTCCTTTTTTTGTGTGTGTGCCTAGGTACCTTGGCATATATATTACAGGGTATATACAGACAGCAGGGCTGTATTGTTTGGCTGACTCTGTGTGCCAACCTAACTGTTTTCTGACACCACTGAGCGATAATCAGTGACACACACCACTGATCGGCAAGTGCTATTTTTTGCTGGCACTTTTTTACTTTTAGTCCCTAGATACCTTGGCATATATAACAGGGTGTATATGCCCAGCAGTGCTTTGTCTGAGTGATTCCCCCTGTGTGCCAACATAGCTTATGTGCTCTGTGAAAAGTGAAGAAAAAAAAAACCTCACCTACACTACACTACATAATAAAATTTGATTTACATAACACACTTACTCCCATTTTTAAAAAAACAATGGCCCATAGAGGGTTTTTTTTTTTTTTGTTGAAGAGGCATATGCTGTTCTTGCCTCTGACACCAAAACAGCCAGTGAGGGAGAATAGAAAGATCCCATGTTCCTCCACTACTTCCTGAAATACCTTCAGTTCCAGGGGGTAGTCATCAAGGCCCTAATTTTTGGTAGTGGAGAAGGAGCAGGGCCTAGTACTTTTGCAAGTGAAGGTCCCTGTATTGTGTCAGGGCAGCATTTTCCTGGTGAAGTCCCTCACACTGACAAGAAGAGATCCCAGAAAAAAAGCAGGATATGCTATAAAAGGGGGTTTAGGAAGTACACGTGTTATCAGTGCGATACCTGTCCTGATAAACCAGGCCTTTGGATTAAAGGCTGCTTTAAGGCGTACCATAAGCCGATAGAGTACTAATTCCCAAATTTCCTCATTTCCAAATTTGGTTACTGTTGTTTTGGGGACAGACATGTAGGGGTGCCCCCCCCCTCCCATAGGGGACATACACAGCATAATAAGTGGGGGGCAGACTTTCCATGTCTGCATCACATACCGCCATGGAAAGTCATACTGGTCTGACAGTTGACCAGTGTTAAAATTGGAATCTCTGCTTTTCACCCACTGCAGCACACTCAGTCCAGCATTTCCCTTTCCATTTTCCTGGGAACCTCTGCAACTTTTGGCCAAGGCTGTGCATATTTCCTTTTTTTTCTCTCTATTTAACCGTGAATGTTTTCCATTTTCCTTTTCTGAGCACATTGTTCCACCTATGTGCCTGTCACCAGTGGGGTTCATATGCTCCCAACATCTCTTGTTACATTCCTAGAGGGTTGTAGTTTCCATAATGGGGTCAATTGTAGAGGATTTCCATTGTCCTGGTAGCATGTCCAAATGTAACATGGTAACATGACTTCTGTCATCACTTCCTGCCTCAAAAGGGCCCTCTGTTCTTTTTGTCTTGTGTCCACATGTGGGTTGTTACTATTATTAATATTATTATTCCCTCTTGGGAGAAATTGCTCTACAGATTTTTTTTTTTCTTGCTTTTAACCTTTTGTGAAAATGAGATTCCAGGCTAGACCAACCTTTTTAGTAAAAAGAATTTAGTAAGTAAAAAATTTCTATATTCCACCTATGTGTCTGTCTCTAGTGGGGTCCCTATGCTCACCACTATACCCCTTACTACATTCCTTGAGCGGTGTATTTTCCATAAATGGATCACTTTAGGGCACTGTTTTGGCAGCACGGGGGCTTTGTATAATCAGCATTGGTTGTCATCCATTCTGGCCAAATCCAGCTACCAAAATCCAAATAGCACTCCTTCCCTTTGAAAGCTAGCTATGCGCCCGCTTGGGACTTTATTATTATTATAATAATAATGTTTATTTGTATAGCGCCAACAGATTCTGCAGCACTTTTTTAAAAATATATATGTACAATACAGGTTATATTTATATATTCCGTATTTTACGGCGTATAAGACGACCCCCGACTTTTGCAGTTAAAATAAAGAGTTTGGGTTATACTCACCGTATAAGACTACCCTCTTCCAACACACACCAAATTAAAATTAATAAAAAAACATCAGGCAGCAGCGAGATCTGAGATGCAGAGAAGGAGGTGCAGTAATAGGATACAAGGGCGGCCAGACAGGTGAAAGAGGTGTGTTTTTCTGGCCACAGCGCCACTCTACCATATTTCTTTTTTTCCATACCCCGGACGCCTGCAGCTTGCTCTGCCCTTTATATGGTTGCTGCAGATTTTCCAGTCTGGTTCAGTTTTTTAGCACCCGCCCTATAAGACGACAACTGGCATATAAGACAACCCATGACCTTTGAGAAGATCATGGGCTATCCTAGATCTTGGGATTTCCTAGGCTAAAAGGTAGTCTTATACGCAGGAAAATACAGTACATTATAAAATAAATAGTGGGGGGGGGTAATGGGAGGGGGGGGAGGGATTGGTATGTGGTCAGAAGGATATAAGTGATAATGCGGAGACAATGTTAACTGTCATTTATGATAATGTACATGAATTGTGAGTTTTGTTAAATATTAATACCCTGTCGAAATCAGGAAATGTTATGTATCCTTTTATCCCCTTTTTTAATGTAAATTATAAAAAAGAATTTAAAAAAGGAAAAAATACAATAAATAGATTAAAATAAAAACATTAACATGTGGGGTATATCCATATTAGGGAACAAGTTGCTTTACAGATTTTTTTTTTTTTTTTTTTTTTTTAAACCCTGAAAGGGGTCAGGGCGGGACACCATTGTTTATGCATACATGGACCATCTGAAATTTTAGGACCAAGAGTGGTTTGATTATAGCACTGTTGGTTTGCACTGCAAATCACTCCATAAAATTTAGCTTGGTCCACTGGGTCATTTTGGGTTTGGTCACGAAGGGGTTAAAGTGAGTGTACCTGTCGTTATAACTTTCAAAATCTACATCAAAAGTAAATGTGAAATAAAGCAAGTTGGCCAGACTTCACTTATTTAGTCTTTACATATAGTTTTTATTCTTTTGCTGGTAAAAAAAAAAAGAAAAAAAAGCTTCAGGAGACTGGACCTGGATTTTTTAACTAAAAAGAAACTCTGGCCAGTTTTCCATGATAACTTTTTTTTTTTTTAAAGTTAACTAACTTTATTTGAAAAATAACATATCTATCATACAATTGTTATTTTTTTCCCCTTTGCCCACCCTTCCCTTCCGCTCACCCCTTCATCCCCCCCTTAACAACTATTTTTATCTTTGAGCTGAGATCTTCACCTCGTAGGTCTATCCCTGAGTATCTCACTCAACAGCTCCATACTACTCTCCGTCTATATATTCAAAATCTGTAAAGGAGAAAAAAAATAAAATAAAATTATAAATATATATATATATATATATATATACATACATATACACACACGCATATACACACATACACACACAAACACACACACACACACACACACACCGTGCTTTCCGGCGTATAAGGCGACTGGGCATATAAGAGGACCCCTAGCTTTTAATCAGATTGTCAGGGGTTTGCCTTATACACCGGAAAATGTTAACCCCTGCCTGACTGCAGCCCTGCTGTAGTCAGGCAGGGGTTAACTGCAGCTAAATTAATGAAAAAAACTGTCAACTCACCCGGGCCCGTTCCAGCCCCCCGCTCTTCTTCTCCGCTCCCGTTCCCGTCACAGCCAGTGTGACGTACACTCAGGGCCGGGACAAGGAGTTTTGGTGCCCTAGGCAGAGAAGACAAATGGCGCCCCCCCCAGAATAGACTGTACGCTATGCGGGGACAGCCAGGAGGCTATACTGTATGTGGGGGTCATGTATACTGTACCCCCTGACTGTAACAGGACCGTGTATACTGTGCCCCCTGACTGTAACAGGACCGTGTATACTGTACCCCCTGACTGTAACAGGACCATGTATACTGTACCCCCTGACTGTAACAGGACCATGTATACTGTACCCCCTGACTGTAACAGGACCATGTATACTGTACCCTCTGACTGTAACAGGACCGTGTATACTGTACCCCCTGACTGTAACAGGACCGTGTATACTGTACCCCCTGACTGTAACAGGACCGTGTATACTGTACCCCCTGACTGTAACAGGACCGTGTATACTGTACCCCCTGACTGTAACAGGACCATGTATACTGTACCCCCTGACTGTAACAGGACCGTGTATACTGTACCCCCTGACTGTAACAGGACCGTGTATACTGTACCCCCTGACTGTAACAGGACCGTGTATACTGTACCCCCTGACTGTAACAGGACCATGTATACTGTACCCCCTGACTGTAACAGGACCATGTATACTGTACCCCCTGACTGTAACAGGACCATGTATACTGTACCCCCTGACTGTAACAGGACCGTGTATACTGTACCCCCTGACTGTAACAGGACCGTGTATACTGTACCCCCTGACTGTAACAGGACCGTGTATACTGTACCCCCTGACTGTAACAGGACCGTGTATACTGTACCCCCTGACTGTAACAGGACCGTGTATACTGTACCCCCTGACTGTAACACACCATGCCACCTGAATGTAGTAGTGTCACACATGGCATCCTGAGAATTTAGGTGTCACACACCAGGCCCCTCGGGTATAATGATGGTGCACATTGTGCTATAGGTATAACAGGAATATACAGCGTTACAGACTTCAGGAACAGAGAAAATGATGCAGCACAGGAGCCTCCCCTATACCATGACAGCACAGTCACAGCGCCATATACACATCATATACTGATCCTGCCACATACACCTCCCCTCTACCATGACAGCACAGTCACAGCGCCATATACACATCATATACTGATCCCGCCACATACACCTCCCCTATACCATGACAGCACAGTCACAGCGCCATATACACATCATAT
Organism: Dendropsophus ebraccatus; assembly: GCF_027789765.1. Classification (NCBI taxonomy): domain Eukaryota; kingdom Metazoa; phylum Chordata; class Amphibia; order Anura; family Hylidae; genus Dendropsophus; species Dendropsophus ebraccatus. The sequence goes on along the minus strand of NC_091460.1, from coordinate 90,364,333 downwards.
ACTGATCCCGCCACATACACCTCCCCTATACCATGACAGCACAGTCACAGCGCCATATACACATCATATACTGATCCCGCCACATACACCTCCCCTATACCATGACCGCACAGTCACAGCGCCATATACACATCATATACTGATCCCGCCACATACACCTCCCCTATACCATGACAGCACAGTCACAGCGCCATATACACATCATATACTGATCCCGCCACATACACCTCCCCTATACCATGACAGTACAGTCACAGCGCCATATACACATCATATACTGATCCTGCCACATACACCTCCCCTATACCATGACAGCACAGTCACAGCGCCATATACACATCATATACTGATCCTACCACATACACCTCCCCTATACCATGACAGCACAGTCACAGCGCCATATACACATCATATACTGATCCTACCACATACACCTCCCCTATACCATGACAGCACAGTCACAGCGCCATATACACATCATATACTGATCCTACCACATACACCTCCCCTATACCATGACAGCACAGTCACAGCGCCATATACACATCATATACTGATCCTGCCACATACACCTCCCCTATACCATGACCGCACAGTCACAGCGCCATATACACATCATATACTGATCCCGCCACATACACCTCCCCTATACCATGACAGCACAGTCACAGCGCCATATACACATCATATACTGATCCCGCCACATACACCTCCCCTATACCATGACAGTACAGTCACAGCACCATATACACATCATATACTGATCCTGCCACATACACCTCCCCTATACCATGACAGCACAGTCACAGCGCCATATACACATCATATACTGATCCTGCCACATACACCTCCCCTATACCATGACAGCACAGTCACAGCGCCATATACACATCATATACTGATCCTGCCACATACACCTCCCCTATACCATGACAGCACAGTCACAGCGCCATATACACATCATATACTGATCCTACCACATACACCTCCCTATACCATGACAGCACAGCGCCATATACACATCATATACTGATCCTGCCACATACACCTCCCCTATACCATGACAGCACAGTCACATATACACATCATATACTGATCCCGCCACATACACCTCCCCTATACCATGACAGCACAGCTCCTTATACACATCATATACTGATCCTGCCACATACACCTCCCCTATACCATGACAGCACAGTCACAGCGCCATATACACATCATATACTGATCCTGCCACATACACCTCCCCTATACCATGACAGCACAGCGCCATATACACATCATATACTGATCCTGCCACATACACCTCCCCTATACCATGACAGCACAGTCACAGCGCCATATACACATCATATACTGATCCTGCCACATACACCTCCCCTATACCATGACAGCACAGTCACAGCGCCATATACACATCATATACTGATCCTACCACATACACCTCCCCTATACCATGACAGCACAGTCACAGCGCCATATACACATCATATACTGATCCTGCCACATACACCTCCCCTATACCATGACAGCACAGTCACAGCGCCATATACACATCATATACTGATCCTGCCACATACACCTCCCCTATACCATGACAGCACAGCGCCATATACACATCATATACTGATCCTGCCACATACACCTCCACTATACCATGACAGCACAGTCACATATACACATCATATACTGATCCTGCCACATACACCTCCCCTATACCATGACAGAACAGCGCCATATACACATATACTGATCCTGCCACATACACCTCCCCTATACCATGACAGCACAGTCACAGCGCCATATACACATCATATACTGATCCTGCCACATACACCTCCCCTATACCATGACAGCACAGTCACAGCGCCATATACACATCATATACTGATCCTACCACATACACCTCCCCTATACCATGACAGCACAGTCACAGCGCCATATACACATCATATACTGATCCTGCCACATACACCTCCCCTATACCATGACAGCACAGTCACAGCGCCATATACACATCATATACTGATCCTGCCACATACACCTCCCCTATACCATGACAGCACAGTCACAGCGCCATATACACATCATATACTGATCCTGCCTGACCCAGTACAAGGACCCAATACAATAAGGATATAAAGCACCAGTGTCAGGGGGATTAGCCTGTACATAATAAACACATGTGTTCACCAACCTGTGGGTCCCAAGCTGTGGCAGGACTACAACTCCCATCATGCTGTGACTGTTGTAGTTTTGGAGAAGCTGGTGACCCACAGGTTGGGGAACAATATGGGAAGTGCTGTGTATAGAGGAGCAGTGCAGGGATATGGGGCAGTGTTATATGGGGCAGCCCTGTGACCTAGGTGACCTCCCTCTCCCAGCACTCCCAGCCTCCCTACACCTACAGGATGATGAGAGTCAGTCAGTGAACTCACCAGACAGCAGCCCCAGCAGTCGGCACGGCCTCCAGCAGTCAGATAGTGAGGAGGTCACATGGTGAGGAGGGGGCGGAGCCTCTAGTCCGAGTGAAAGGTCCTTGCAGGCCATCTTCAGGGCAGAGCAATGATCCTGCTCGGGGTGAGGGGATATTCACACTGCCTGCCCAGGAGGGGAGAGAGTGGGAGGACATGAGGATGCTGAAGGTGAGCAGGGAGGGGTAGCACTCTGAGGCCACCAGGAGTCCAGGAACCTGTAGTAATTTTATTTTTTTTTTGGAGATTTAAATTGCGCCCCCTGTAACTCACCACTAGATGGCGCCCTAGGCCATCGCCTACCCTGGCCTACCCTTTGTCCCGGCCCTGCGTACACTGGCTGCGGCAGGGATGCCTGAAGCTCTCCTGAGCAGCTGAGCGTCTCCCGATTAGACGCTCGGCTGCTCGGGAGAGCTTCGGGCACCCCCGGTGCAGCCAGTGTACGTCACACTGGCTGTGCCGGGAGCGGAGAAGACGACGTGCAGTGGCCGGGAACGGGCCCAGGTGAGTTAACGTTTTTTTTTTTTTTTAAATGGTTGCCCCAATGCGATGGGGATGTGGGCCATTTTTGAGCTCCCCCACCGTATGGGGCGACCATACCCGGCGTATAAGACGACCCCCGACTTCTGACAAGATTTTTCGGGGTAAAAAGTCGTCTTATACGCCGGAAAATACGGTATTTTTTTTTTTTTTCCCACTTCTTCCTCTCCTGCCCTATACCTTGGGCCTAAGGCATTCAGGCAGCTAATCTATTTTCCCCATCCTCCTTTAAAAATTTCCATATCCTTCCCATACATAAACCAGATCTATCCCTAAACCAAAATAGGCTAAAAAAAAAAGCTATCTAGCTATCGTCAATGCGAAAAACAGAAGAATGGAAAGAACAAGGGAGAGAGAAAAAGAAAGAAGAAAATATAAATAAAAAAAATTAAACAAATAAAAAATGTTTAAATAAATACATAATAAAATGTCCATTCATTCCACCTATATTCCTCCTTACATACCAACTCATGAGCCTGCGGAGGGAAAGGAAAGAGAGAGAGTAAATAATAATAATAAACTATTAAATAATTAAACAAGTAAGCAAATAAAAAAAATAATAAATACATTTTATGCATCACCACAGCTTTCCCCCGACTCGCCAAGTGGTAACCCTTGGTTCTCAAGTTGGTCTCCTGCTTAACTACTTTTCTCAGTCACCTTTTGGGTATATGACCTACCAGGAAGGCTGGGATTTGCGGGGGTGCTGGTGCCTCCAACATACATTATATCTCCATACAATACAGAAAAAAAGAAAAGGAAAGAAAGGGAAAAAAAACATGATAACTTAAAAATATTTATATTGCAAACTTTTTTTTTTATATCACATCACCTGTTAAGATTTTGAAAGTTATAACAACAGTGACAGTGCAGTTGTCTGATTGCTTATACTGATCAATGCTATTGCATACTATTGATCAGTGAGATCGGTTAGTCTGTTTGAGGCAGATCACCAAGTGGCCAGCATTACCTTTAGCAAGGATCTGGATGCCATGAAATCTGATCGTTGTGTTGCTCTTATTACTAAAAACAATATTTCATTATAGGTCCATTGCATTTTAGGGGTTAATGGCAGACATCAGCATAATCACTGTCAGCCATCAATGACTAATGTTGGCTGGTGATAGCACGTATTCGCTGTCTATGAAGTAAGCTCAGATCCTCAGCTTGCTTCATAATATTATTAAAAAGCATGCCATACTTATATGGCGCCATTCCACAGCCCAGGCAGCCACGCTCTGCATGTTTGATGCTATTCCACAGAGTCTAAGGTACCTTGCTTGTCACAAAAGCACTCGTGACCAATAGAGACAGGCACCAAGCAGTTAAGGCCCTATTACATGGGTCAATCAAGGCCCTATTACATGGGTCAATCAAGAGAAGCAAGTGAGATCAGCACTCGCTTGCTTCTCTTTCCCCTCTCGCTGCTGGCCCTATTACACCGCTGACATCGAGCAGGTAAGGGTACCTTTACACAGATTTATCTGACAGATTATTGAAGTCAAAGCCAGAAACAGACTATAAACAGAACAGGTCATTAAGGCAAGACTAAATTTTCTCCTCTGTTAAAATCAGTTCCTGGCTTTGGCTTAAAAAATCTGTCAGATAAATCTCTGTGTAAGGCCCCCCCCCCCAAGAGCGAGATGGCGGCAGGAGGGGCTCCCCAGATCTTTAGATCATGCAGGGAGCCCATAGGAGATAGCAGCGGTCTGCATCCTGAAGGGGTGACAAAACCCCTCCCTTTTGTAACGCGGCTCCGCTGATTCTAATGGAGCTCGTCACAGAGGAGAGGACAGAATGTCACCCTGGAGGCATGCGGGCCCGCCTCCAGAGCTTCAGGCCCGGCCGGGGACGGGGAATAGACTGGCGCTGTGCACTGGAACCAGGCCACTGTTCAAAAAAAGGACCGCGGCACAGGGGCATCCCTGCGCTGGCGCCAGTCTATTGATGTAAAGATCTTAAGACGATAGACCTGATAGTGTGTCAGGATGACATCTAATTAGTGATAGATTTTTGCTGCTCTCATAACTCACCATGGCTTTTTTTATTTTCCTGAAGTGTAACAAGAAATTACTTGGATTGGCTAACGTCCATCCCCTGGGGAAAGTACAGCCAAGAGAATTTGGATCTGCGGAGGGCTGAGGAGGTTTTAGAAGAAGATCACTATGGCATGGAAGATGTCAAGAAGAGGATTCTTGTAAGTTTCTTTTTCAATTTATAGGTCTTCAAAAATCTGAATTGAAGAACAGTTCTCTATATTTTGGACTCTAGTTCATTTACATTCTCAATAAATTAGAATATTGTCAAAAAGTTATTTTTTCAGTAATTCAGTTCAAAAAGTGAAACCCCCTATATTATATAGTCATTACACACACACATTATATATTATGTAGAGTCCTTACTTACAATATATAATTTATACCCTGTATATATAAGGTCACAGCCATCTTACATTGATGTAGTGGGTGCCAGCTGTCCCTCCTGGGTTCAGGGGAGTATGATTAGCCAATCGCAAAAAATGACTGAAGTCCTCCAGATGACGTGAAAAAATGAAGTAAAAAGTTTATTTTAAACCATCACACAAAAAAACAGCAATATTTCAGTCCTTCATTTCTCAAGCCAGTGAATACATCAATACAAAGAAGTGGTGTGTGCGTGTATATGTTCTACACACACATGCTGGAAGTGCTCAATTATGTAATAACATATGCAAATACAAAAAGAAAACATGTAATTACATGTATATCTATCTAATTACATGTATGTACTATCTTCTACATGTATATAATATATAGTAGTAAAGCGCATCACAATATTAATAAAGAAATTCAAATGTACAATGATTCATACTTGGAGCAGCTGTGGTTCATTCACCAGAAACTGACTTCAGCATCTATAGGCATGACAATAAAAGAAGCATGGCTGGCGTGGAACGCACGCCAAGCCGAAATTCAAATGCAATGGCGCATGTGTAGACATCACCCAATCATGCGTGTCAAAATGCTGAATGACAAGAGATTCACTCTTCATGAAACAAGGAATGCACACAAAAAAAATTGGATCACACTGAGGGGAAAAAAATTAAGAGGTAGCAAATCAATCAATAAACACCTAAGAAAAAAATATGAAAAGTATGAAGTAAAATTGCACTAATCCCCAATGCTATTGCCCCAGGAAAAATCCTCATAGAGAGGGATGTGCAAAAATGCAAACATGTGAGTGCAGGCTGCACACAAATCAAGGCAAGTGCAAAACCCAAAAGATACATAATGACATACTTAAAGCGACTGTACCCACAATCTAACCCCCCCCCCCCCACACACACACACACACACACACCCACACACCACTTGTACCTTCGGATAGCTGCTCTTAATGCAAGATCTGTCCTGGGGTCTGTTCGTCAGGTGATGTAGTTATTGTCCTAAAAAACAACTTTTAAACTTGCAGCCCTCTGTCAAATTGACGTGGCGTAGAGTATCCATGCCCTAGGATTGCGACACCCCTCCGTTCCTCCTCCCCGCCCTCTTCATCATTAGGAATGCCCATAGAGCAATTTCTCCTATTCATCACCTGTGTGAACAGTGCACATGCGCTGGATGGTTAAGGCACCTGTGCACTATTCAGACAGGTGATGAATAGGAAAAATCCTGCCCGTGGGCGCTCCTAATGATGAGGAGGGAGGGGTGTTGCAATCCAAGGGCATACACACTCCAGGCCACGCCAATTTGCAACAGAACTGCAAGTTTTTTAGGCCAATAACTGCATCACCTGCCGAGCGAACCCTAGGACAGATCTTGGATTAAAAGCAGCATGTTTGTATAGAGGAAGGCAGAAACACTTGAGAGTCAATATTCTTTGTTTTTGGAGGCATTGACATACTTTGTGAATATACAGTATGGAAGATTTGCTACAGACTGGAATCACAGACCTTCCGGCATCATGTATCATTGTCATGCTGGGAGATCTAGCCTAGTCGATAAACTACATAGCATCCAGCTTGCACCCCTCCTAGGACACATTCTCTACCATTCTAAAATTACCCACAGTGGAAATAACTGCGGCTGATCTCCTGTTGTCAGATTCTTATTCTGACCATTGTGAGAGAAGCTTTCTGAGCATCACCAAGATTGCATGTGTACATATATACAGGAATGCAATGTAATTGTATGTTTGCTTTATACCTAATGCGCCTATTATCTTGTCTTTTAGGAATTCATAGCTGTAAGTCAGCTTCGCGGAAGTACACAGGGAAAGATCCTTTGCTTTTTTGGTCCACCAGGAGTAGGAAAAACAAGTATTGCACGCTCTATCGCTCGTGCTCTGAACAGGGAGTATTTCAGATTCAGTGTTGGTGGGATGACTGATGTGGCTGAAATTAAGGGGCACAGGTGAATTTTCAAGTCTTTCTGCATATTTATTTATTTATTTTTTTAACATTAGGAGTTGTTTTTGGACGTAAACCTTTTTCCTTATGGCTGCGGGCACAGCAATGTTCCTACTCAACTTGTGATAAGCAGGGACTCATGCTTCTTACCATATGTAAATGATGTCCCTGGGGTTCCCCTGCAGAATCCTATAACCTGCATTTAGCACCACGGCTTTATCACTACTCCATGATGGGCTTGTTGTATTATCCCCTCTGCCCCGCATCAAACTCTTTCTGTCTCTTTTCACAACTATGAAGGAGTTGTCCAGAATTAGAAACAAGAAACAGCACCGCCAAATGTATGTGATCTCTCACTATTACTGACACACAGGTCACTGTCACATAGCAGGATTTGGTCAGTTTTTGAAAGATAAAATACACACTAGCGCAAAGGGCCATGAGTCCAAAGGGCCCTGAATCACCCCTGGTAAACCAACTAGTTTCTGAGGACGCCCCGTTTGGGGGTGAAACTAGTTGTGGTGGCGGTGTGTTAGGTTTTAATCAGCTACTCCCACACTCCTTAGGTTGAGTAGTCTGCAGCTATCCAGTTACAATACACAGTACCACTGTTAGGTGGACTGAAAATACTATAATATCAGTGTACTGTGGGAGAGTGTTTTTAACGAGATCACGGTGTCTATATATTTTAAACATATATTAGTACATTAAAAGTTACGTTTTACTTGGTTTACCAGGGGTGATTCAGGGCCCTTTGGGCTCATGGCCCTTTGCGCTAGTGTGTATTTTGTTTAAATGTACCCTGGACCCCCTAGGTTATTTTTGGCACCTTTTTTGTTTGTTTTTTGAAAGATAGTGATGTAATTCAACTTTCTGCAAGATTGTATTCAGTAGTTAAAGTTTCCAGGAAAACTAACAGCTCTGGTGCGGGAGCAAAATGTTGCCTGCACACAATGTCCAATAACTGCCCAATGTCGCTGTAACATTGGTTTTCAGCCAACTATTAGTTACTGCCCCCAACATGCTACTTTCCCCCCCTCTCGTCTGCGGAATTTACCTGTACGGATGGGCAAGTAAGGGGGAAGTGGAGTGGCCGGAGAACAGAAATGGTAGGACCTCTCGTTAGGTTCCCCTTAATAAGAGGGGAACCTAAAGAGAGGTCTGCTCTTTAGGTATCCCCTTTAATAAAAGTTCCCTCCTCTAGTAAAAGTATAAATTACCCCAGCAGGCTTGCATCAGAGGAATGCTAGGGAATAGTAATGTATAATTACCAATGCTGACTTGCCATTTTTTAAGCTATGATGACGTTAGTTTGAGATTTTTCACAGGGGACCTCCTCTCTCCATACTGTAAAACCTCTTTACTACATTACAGGAGAACGTATGTCGGGGCTATGCCAGGAAAAATCATCCAGTGTCTAAAAAAGACAAAAACAGAGAATCCTCTAATTCTTATTGATGAGGTTTGTAATTCCTTCTGTTTTACTGAATGTTACTGTAGGCAGTGGTTAAATATCTGTGTGTTAGTGTAGGCAGTAGTGACATATCTGTTCAGTGTTGGACTGGAGTACCTTGGACCCACCTGAAAATATGATGCTAGGGGCCCACCCTACATACACCAGATATAACCAGCACCAAACCTTTCACATTACTATAGTGACTTTGCCAGAGCTGTGTGTGTGACCCGTAATGCTCACTCACTGCTAGTAACTTGTCATTTACTAAATGCAAACAACATAGCGTCCCACTTAAGTTTCTTGAAAGGAGAAGTTCCATGAAACTGACTGCTTAGGCAGGCAGGTTGTGGGGACAAAATAAAAAAAGTATACTTACCAGTTCCCATGCCACCATAGCGTCTGTAGCGCTTTTTTTATGATATCTGACAGACGCCGACCTCCTGCATATCCTCCATCTGCAATGTCATGGATTGCCTGCTCAGCCAATCAGTGACTGGGGGCGGGACCCTGCTGCAGCGTGAGCCAATTATGTGATAATTGCAGCTGGAGGAGCCAGGGCCGTGACGTACACAAAACCTGGACGAAAATGACTTCCAGAGAGTGTTGCTATGGGTGCACTGGGACTGGTAAGTAGACTTTCTTTATTATCTTCCCACACCCGCCTGCCTGTCATTTGTTAGTTTCACAAAACTTCTCCTTTAGGCTATGTTCACACGTTGTACAAACAATGGCCGTTTTGCCATGAGCAGCCATTGTTTAACACTACTTATCATAATCATTAATTCCATCCGTAGGTAGCATTAAACAACGTCTGTACAAAGGGCGGCTGTTCCGCCGTGAACAGTATGTGAACATAGCCTTAAAGGGAATCTGTCTGCTGAAAGGGTATGTGCACACTAAGAAATTCTCACGGCTAACTCCGTCTTCCACCCATACTGACACAGCAGCGTGGTTCCCAACATCATAATTAACCATGATGCTGGGAGCTCCCAGGTCCAGTCTGCAGAACTCCATCCGTGTACGGATGGAATTCTACAGACATGTGAATGTCCCCTGAAGACCAAATATCAGCACAGAGGGAGCATGGAGCGCAGTTTGTATAACATAAACATAGAAAACTATGTGTTATACATACAGCCCAACTGTGCTCCATGCTACCTCCATGCTGATATTTGGTCTTTAGGGGTCATTAACACATCCATAGAATTCTAACCATAGATGGGCGATGTTCCTCGGACTGGACCTGGGAGCTCCCAGCATCATGATTAACCCCTTACTGTCCCATGTTGTACCTCGTATGTCATGGCGGCGCGAGGGGAGTTCAGAGAGGGATCCCGCCGGGACCCCGATCTGAACGGCCCCGCTCCTGGCTGCTATCTGCAGCCGGGGAGCACCTTTATTAGCTGCCGTGGGTCCCGTTGCTGTGTCTGCTAATTAAGCATTTAGATGCAGCTGTCAAACTTGACAGCTGCATTTAAGTGCTCTGCTCCCAGTGTTCTAGTGGGACACTGTCTGGGCCAGTGTCGCACTGACGCTGATCCCAGCTCGGCAATACATTGCTCTGGTCTGCAGCAGGCCAGAGCAATGTATCAGTGATCTCATTGCATTGATGTCTGAGAGTAAAAAATTTTTTATATTATTAAAAAATACCCTCCCCTAATAAAAGTCCAAATCACCCCCTTTTCCCATTTTATAAATAAATAAACATATTAGGTATCGCCGCGTGCGTAATTGCCTGAACTATTAAATTATCATATTCCTGATCTTGCATGGTAAATGGCATAAGCACAAAAATAATTGCATGGTAAATGGCATCAAATCTAGAAAAAATGTAATAAGTGATCAAAAAGTCACATATACGCAAACAAGGTACCGTTGAGATAATGGCGCAAACATGACACATCACACAGCCCCATAGACCAAAAAATAAAAGCGTTATAAGGATGGGAATAGAGCAATTTTAAACATTTAGTGTTTTTTTTTTTTTTTTAAAGCTTTTAATTTTTTAAAAGCCGTCAAAAAAAAAAAAAAAAAAAGTTATACAAGTTACATATTGTTGTAATCGTACTGATGTGAGGAACATAGATGACATGTCAGTTTTACCATAGGGCGAACAGTGTAAACTTGATACTCCTTGAAATTAAAACAAATTCCTTTTTTTTTTCAATTTGTCAGCGCAAATGATTTTTTCCCGGTTTCGCAGGATATATTATGGTAAAATAGTCTGTCATTGCAAAATACAATTGGTGTTGCAAAAAAAAAAAAAAGGGCTCATATGGGTCTCTAGGTGAAAAAATGCAAGCCCTATGGCCTTTTAAACATAAAGTGGAAAAAGCAAAAACGCAAATTTTTAAACTGCTTACGAGCTCCTGACATAATTATTAATCATGATGCTGGGAGCTTCCAGGTCCAGTCTGCAGAACACTATCTGTGTATGGAATTCTACAGACGTGTGAATGACCCCTACTATCACCGTACAATGTGAGCATCCTAAGGATTCTCTGCTACTGAATATGGACACGCAGTAACTAGTACAAGCGCAATGAAGGGAGACACCTAGTGGCCATATGTGTAACATTTATTTAAACATAGAAAACATTTTTTTTTTTTTTTAAATCAAGTATTTTGCAAAACAAATTTTGTCAACCTCTTTAACCCCTAGGCGTCCCTGGACGTACGGTTATGTCATGGATGTCTGTCACCAGGCGACCTTGGACGTAACTGTACGTCCTGGGTCTCTAAGGAGCTATGAAGAGCGCTCTGGAGCGGAGCGCACTTCATAGCAGGTGAAGGCCGGCTGCACTTAGCAGCCGGACCCTCACCGTTAATGACAGGCTGCACTGATCGTGCTGCAGCCTGTCATTAACCCCTTAAACGCTGTGATCGCTGCATTTTAGTATAAGTGACAGGAGCAGCTCCTGTCACATACACCAATCGGGACCCCCGCAGTGTGACTCAGCCACAGGCAGGCTCATTGAGCAGAGCGACGATAACAGTGATCCAACAGTGTTGTCCAGCAAAAATCTTTTTCTTTCAAATCAACTAAAATCAGAAAGTTATATAGACTTGTAATTTACTTCTATTAAAAAATCTCGTCTTCCAGTACTTATTAGCTACAATATGTCATGCGGGAAATGTTTTATTTTTAGTCTGACAGTGCTCTCTGCTGAAATCACTGGCGGAGACTGGAACTCTGTCTCGGGTTTCTATGAATCCCCATAGAAAACCTCTCCTGCTCTGGACAGTTCCAGTCTCGGCCAGAGATGTCAGCAGAGAGCACTGTGTCAGGCTGAAAATAAAACAACATTTCCTGCATGACATGCATCAGCTAATAAGTATGGGAAGACTTGAGATTTTTTAATGGAAGTAATTTACAAATCTATATAACTTTCTGCCACCAGTTGATTTGAAAGGAAAGGATGTTCGCTGGACAACCCCTTTAAAATCATCACCCTATCCCATTTTATAAGTACAACATCTAAAAATAAATAAATGAACATATATACCGTAGCGTGCGTAATTGCCCGATCTGTTCAAATATATTAATCGTCATCCCGCAGGGCGTAAAAGAAAAGAATGGGAAAAAGAGCCACAATTGCTTTTTTTTTTTTGTTACATTATATATATATATATATATATATATATATATATATATATATATATATATATATATATATATATATATAATTATAAAAATGATCAAAACATCAGATCTACACAAATATGGTATTAATAAAAACTAGAGAACATGGTGTAAAAAAGTACATTCCATACAGCCCCATAGGTGAAAAACCAAGAGTCATAATAGGACCATTTTATTAATAATTGCAAAAAAAAAAGAAAAAAAATTATATTTATATGCATTAGAAAATCTGTGTAAACCTACATATGGTTGTGTTTGGACTGACCTATAGAATAATAGTATCATGTCGCTTTAACCATACAGTGCATTACGTAGACACAGGAACCCCCCAAAAGTTACCATATTGCATCCTTTTTTATGATTTCACCTATTTATATTTTCATAAATAATATTTTTGGGTTCCATCATACATGTTATGGGATAATAAAAGACGCCATTACAAAGTACAACTATTCCTTAAAAAAACAAGGCCTTACATGGCCTTGTAGATAGAAAAATGAAAGTGCTTAGAGCTCTTAGAAGGGGAGGAAGAAAAAACGAAAATTCAAAATGAAATTCATTTTGGGCTTGGTCCTCAAAGGGTTAGAGGTTGGCACACACCTTCCTCTTTTTTTTCTTTGATATATATATATATATATATATATATATATATATATATATATATATATAATTTTTTTTTTTTTTCATTAAATCACACACCTTCAATAACTGTCGGCATAACAATTGTTCAAACAGCAGTTATCTCTCCTGTCCTGACCAGACATTTATGTATTATCTATAAGGAAGGGTAAAGGCCCTATTCCACCAACAGATCTGACGGCAGATTATCTGCTAAAGATTTGAAGCCAAACCCAAGAACAGACTATAATCAGAGAGCAGGTCATAAAGGAAAGACTGGATTTCTCCTCTTTTCAAATCCACTCCTGGGTTTGGCTTCAAATCTTTGGCAGATAATTTGTCGTCAGATCTGTTGGTGGAATAGGGCCTTAAGCCACAGCCAGACGGCTTATCTCTCTGAGAACACGGGTTGGGCTCTGCCCTTTCATCTCCACTCTCACTGGTAAAGTAGCGGTGGACGGAATTATAATGGAGTCTATGGAAATTATGACAATCACATTCTACAGGAAAGTCCATAGGCTTCATTATTATTCTGTCCACTTTTACTTTACTAATGAGAGCGGAGATGAAAGGGCAGCACCCAGCACTGATAAAAAACCTCTGCCATGTGGCTATAACATGTCAGAAGTTTGTTCAAATGATAGGTTCACTTTAAGATCATCAAATAGAATGGAGTCTTGGCTTGCTCCAGATGGCAAATGTTGATGCTCCATACCTGCAGAAATCTTTGACTATGGAAGGACAACTTACCCTGGGTATAACTGTACAATACGCTCCACTGTTGGTTGTGTCTTGTACATATATGATCAAACGTCCATTAATCTCATACGAGATTTTGAGTGGCTATTTACCATATGTCATATGAGGCGCACTTTATTTGGATTGACATTCACTTGAAGAACACTGTGAGACACTTCATATACAGCTAAACATATAGGGATACCAAGCCATGTCAGAGATTGGGGCACGGGCATAGGTTGTCTCCATCTATTAGAATATGCTATATTGTGTTTGTTAGGTGGACAAGCTTGGACGTGGATATCAGGGGGATCCATCATCTGCTCTCTTGGAACTCCTAGATCCAGAACAGAATTCTAACTTCCTTGACCATTATTTGGATGTTCCTGTGGACTTATCCAAGGTGACATTTCTGCATTATCTATAGTTAATGTTTAGCATCTCTATTGCAAAAGACAAGAAGACATGTGGAATTAGTGACAAAGGCGCCAAACAGCCTTCAGTTTAAGTGTGAACAGAACCTAAGGGACTGTTTACATGCGGATTAGTCGCCCTCAGACCAAATCGATTTTATATATCTGGGATGTGTAATTATAATAAATAAATATATATATATATAATATATATGATATAGTATATGTGTGTGTATATGTATGTGTGTGTGTGTGTGTGTGTGTGTATATATATATATATATATATATATATATATATATATATATATATATATATATATATATATATATATATAATCTAGTTTGTGTGTGTGTACATGACTCTGGGATATGTTTATATTGGGTCAGTTGTATCTAGAGGATGGAATAAAGATGAGGCACTCAGCACTTTATGTAAATGATTTATTTTATAGCCTAATATCATAGCAGGTAACAAGGACGTGGACGAGTGAATGGATGACAGCCTGTTCCGCACGCTGACGTGCATGCTTCCTATCGGTCCTGATGTCATCTTATATATTTTAAGGACATATCAATTACATAGAACAATACAGTTGAAAACAGATTTTTAAGCAGCAGTGACACTATGATGTTAACTCTTAATGGAAACCATATTAAGTCTAAATGACCATTCCGATTTACGAGTCCAAGAGCCTCAGTCCTCATTATTAGTTCAGCTTCCCTTTTAATAGATCAGTCTGTCCCTCCACTGGGGAATTCTTCACCTGCAACAGACCCATAAAACACAATGAAGATATTGCTTCCATGGACAGAAGGCATATGTGCTATTACACTTGGACATCCCTTGCCTTATATGTTCTGAAAAACGCTGACACATTGGACAAATAGTTTTGCCAATATACAAAAAAAAAATATCAACTACTTCACAGTAACGCGTATACTTAAGTTGTATGGCATTTAATGATATCATGTATCTCCTAAGTGACCTCCCCCAGGCGTACTTTTTTTCACACAATTTAAGTATTTACAATAATTGCAATGTCCCCACTTGGCACATAACATCCTGATGTAACCACCTTTTTTATTATTTTGCTGTGATCCAAAACAACCCCTGATCACTTCATCTCATATTTTTGCACCTTTAAATGAAAGCTGATCAGAGTCACTTTTACACAGGTCGATTATCGGCCGCGGGAGCATTTTTAGCAGCACACCCTGCCGATAATCCGCCTGGTGTAAAAGGCTCTTTATTGCATCACTGCATCAGAATTCTTTAGGTGGGTTTACACCTGCATTTCTCATTCATGAATGGATCCTCCAATAATAAATTAATGTAAAAGCACAAACTACAAAATGATCAGTTCTTTTTAAATGTCCATTTGCAGTTTGGCTTACACTGACACTTCTCCATCTGTTTTCTTTTGCATATCTGTTTATTTTACTTCCTGGTTTCTTCTGCACATGCTCAGAAAAAAAAAATGATGATCACGAGTAACTTGTGAACGGAAATAGCTTCCATTCAGATTAGTCATAAGTGACTATTATGTAAACAAAAAAACAGATGTGCACTTTCCATTAGTGTTCTGTTCCTGTTTTTTGTGCACAAAAATTTTTGTCCGTCCAAAAAAACGCAACATTGATGGATTTGATGAAAATGGAGGACAATAAAAACCCATTGAAATGAATGTGCAGTATGACTGATCAGCTAGGTTCTGTTAACCAAATGTGAAAAGGGATAAAAGATTGTGACAGAGGGTGTGAACCAGGCTTTAGAGGAGGTTTTATCACTCTGTAAGGAATCTTTACCTCTATCTATGCATTGTATAGTTTGTTTCTGATCTCTCTATTACATTCATCTCTTGCAGGTTCTCTTTATCTGCACAGCCAACGTCACAGAAACCATTCCAGAACCGCTCCGGGATCGCATGGAGATGATCAATATCTCTGGTTATGTGGCCCAGGAGAAACTCGCTATAGCTGAGGTGAAGTATGATCTGTATCCTTCACAATAAGACATTTATAGATCTATAATATTGCAGAGTTCACACAATATATAAATATGGAATTTCTTATTTGTGAATCTTGTATCTATTGTTTGCAGAGATACCTGGTACCGCAGGCTCTGACCATGTGTGGACTGGATGAAGGGAAGACTCGGATCACATCGGAGGCGCTCACCGTTCTCATTAAACAGTATTGTCGGGAGAGCGGAGTGCGAAACCTGCAGAAGCAAGTGGAGAAGGTGATGGTTATTTTACGTGTTATTTATATCTTTGGATGCAGTGAGTCTATCTGATTTCTGCACCGCACATGCATCCCCGTGTACAGCAGCTGCTCATCCAGAGTTCCAACCTATAGATGTATATTTGACCGTATAGCAACGTATTACTGTCTGGTCAGAACAGGGCAGTGTTACTTACATTCTGGATACTCATATCTAAAAACAAGAGAAGAGAGGAAAAAACATCAGGAAGTAAATACCCTATTACACTGAACTGTGATGAGTCTTACTTGGCCACTTACCAATTATTCAGGCTAATAATGGTTTAGTGTATTAGCGCGTTGAATGTCACAATGTGTGCAATGACGGTTTGCAGCATGTTGTCCTCACAGGTCTGCACTCGCTTCCCCTTGATTATTATGCCATGTAATACACCCTCAAAGGGCACTCTTCCTTGTTGCACCAGTGACTGCTGCAGCAGCATGCGTTTGTAAGCTTGAAGGTCCAGGTTACAAGTGCATGTGCTAGCTGTGGTAAAGAACACCCACAGAGTGCTGAAAGGTTGTGGGAACGCAACACTCCATTCAGAGCATGGACTTCCAGCATTATGATTGGAGTCTGATAAGCAGCAATGGGCCTCACTTCATAGGCTGGGTTCTCTGCACCTGACACATGGTCATACGCAGGTATACACTGCAGTGATATTGGCTGCAATACAGTATGTGTAAATAGATCTGCAGCAGATATAAATGTAACGTCGATGAGCGCAGATCCTGTACATGTGAATGCGCTCTTAAAGTGAATTGGTCACCTTTAAAATGTGTAGTCAACTGCCGATGTGCTCCCCTACTGCCCTCTCAGCACCTTCTTTTTCAGATTTATTGACAGCAGCAAAAATGTGAAGTAAGACTTGCTTGTTTTCTAGGTGGTAGATTCACTTTAAACATAAATAACCTGTCTGCTTTTTCTGCCTAAGGTTCTGCGTAAGTCTGCTTACAAGATTGTAAATGGAGAAGCTCAGTATGTAGAAGTAAATCCATCCAACCTCCAAGACTTTGTGGGAAAACCAATCTTCACTGTGGACAGAATGTATGATGTCACTCCACCTGGGGTGGTGATGGGCCTAGCCTGGACCGCCATGGGTAGGTACAGCAGTTTATTTGTTTCTGGGAAGCTATATCTACCCGTCCCCCTGCAGCGAAGCATCACCAGCCCCCTGGCAACTGCTGCGTAACCTATATAAAAAACCTATATATCATTTACCCCAACCCGCGCTATAGGTGGCAAAATAAAAGCATTCTGCTCTTAGAAAGTTAAGAAGGAGAACACTGCTTCACTGTGAACTGTTCATCAAAGACCTTAGTTTCTTTAACCCCTTCATAACCAAAGGTCATTGATACGGAGCACAATAGTTTCTTCAACCCCTTCATAACCAGTCACCTCTGAAAACCATTGGTTACCAGGACGGTTCTGTCCCTGTTCTTGGTGGTCAGAGTGCACCATCTGCCTATTACCTCCTTAAAACTCCACTAATCATTATACAGGTTAGAAGATGCTGACTAAGAATCTGTCTGCATCCGTTCCCCGCTGTATCCCCCTCATAGTTCTAGTCCTCTCCAGGTCGATGTTCGGTCGATCGTTCATGTCGGCTGATTGTTGCGTTGTTTGTTTTCCGCGGAATAGGAGCAGCGGCAGCAGACTGCTGCTGTATGCTATGGGATGTCTGGACGATCTAGCGATCACCTGGGCAAATAGCGCTTATTTGCTTCTCTAAGTTTGCCCATGTAATAGGGCCTTTAGTCGTCCTTTCTACTCATCAGCAGGGAATGCAAATGAGTAAAAAGATAAAAATTACAGTGGCCAAATTTTCTATTTTCTGAAAGTGTTGCATGGGACTTAACTCCAAATTTATTATGCATTTTAGACACTCTTACACCTTGTACCAGGTCCTTGACCTAAGTTGCACCAAAAAATGTACCTAAATCTAATAGATTAATAAAAATGAATTTTTAGCCAAACAGCCTAATAACCCTGGCACATTTACAGAGTGTCTAGTCTAATGCTGCGTTTACATGGAACGATTATCGTGCAAATTCGCACGATAATGATTGAATGATCGAAGAAATCGTTCATTTTGATCTTTCAACAACTTCTCAAATCGTCATTGATCGTTCGCAAAAAATTCGCAGATCGTTCCATGTGAACAGTCGTTCGCCGATTTTAACCAATGTGGAGATAGTCTTAAGCGATCGCAAAACGAATTTTACGTACGATATATATCGTACCGTCTAAACGCTGATCGTTATGAAAAAAAAAGTTACTTCGACATAGTTAATCGTAGGATCAGGCAAATTATCGTTCCGTGTAAACGTAGCATAAGTTTGATTGGTGGGCACCACCTGATGTCATTCATGAAGATGTCAGTTTGCTGCTACAGGTGCTTTATAATAGCCATGAAAACCACAAAAGAGAAGTAAAGCACCACAGTTGAGCTCACCTTATAGAATAAAATCGCTTTATTGAGAAACGGCTATAGGTTAAAAACACATCCAAAAAGTTTTATATTGCACATGTATAAGTGCAAAGTAAGCTAGGTACATCTATCACCCAGACCTGCCTAATATACCAATTCAGACCATAATCGCCACATATATTGGTCAAAAAAACCTCATTACATATCAGATGAACTGGGTAGATAGGTAGCTGACTATAACTTGACCTGTTCTGTGCGCCTCCTATGGCAGAGAAAGATAAATGCCCAACATGTTGCGCAACATAATCGCCCTGGCAATAAATGACACAGACTGCCTGATTCATTGTCTATTCTGTACTCAGAAACATGGTGGCCCAACAGAAGATGAGTGGAGCAGTGGCTGCACAGCCCACACCATTCATTACGGGGATAGTTATGTTCCTGTTCCCACCGCTTGGACCCCCAAGATCTGCTTGTTATCCCCTATCCTGTTTAACTGACATCATGGAGAAAACTGAACTAATCATCTTTTCCCCATCTTTCTCCACCCTTCCATCTAATATCACAATTAATGGCTGCATTCTGTACCCAGTCCCCCAAGTCCTCCGCTTTGAGGTCACCTTTGAATCTACCCTTTCTTTTAAACCACACACTCAGATCCTAACCACCTCTTGCCACCTTCACCTCTAAAACATTTTCAGAATCCGCTCTTTTCTCAACCCTGACGCAACAAAACTGCTGCCACATGCCTCTCGTATCTTGCTTTGAGTGAAATCCTCCTCTCCGGCCTTCTATATTACATCATTGCGCCTCTTCAGTCTATTCTTAACTCTGCTACACGACTAATTTACCTTTCCCTTCACTCTGCCTCTCTCCTTTTGCTAATCCCTTAACTGGCTCCCCATTGCCCAACGTATTCATTTTAAAAAGTTGACCATGACATACAAGGCCTTCTATAACCTGTCCCCTCTGTATATCTGACCAGATATCTCGCTAACTCCCTTACGCAACCTTTGATCCTCCAACGACCTCCTTTTGTGCTCCTTCCTTGTTAGTACCTCACTCATACTTTGTAACTCACTGGTCCGAGACACATAGCTCTCATCCACCATCAAGACCTTCAAAAATAACCTGAAAACCCCTCTCTAAAACTAAGCTATAACCTATAATAATTCTGTACCCACTCTGACTGGCTGCCCTTTACCCTCTTTCTCTCTCCCCATACCTTATAGATTGTAAGTCCTCATAGGCAGGGTCCTCTCCTCCTCCCATTTACCAGTCTGCCATTTATCTTATTTATGTAAAGTGGTTTTGATCTTGTAATATTCCTGTTTGTTAACCCCTATGGCTTGTAGAGCACTCTGGAATCAAGGGTGCTTTAAAAATAAATATTGTGTATATGTAATAGTGGTATTATAGGTCAGTTTTCTTTTCATGTTGTTGACTTTTATATTAAAGGGGATATCCAGGATTTAAAAAAAGCATGGCTACTTTCTTGCGAAAACAGTGCCACTCCTGTGCCCAGGTTTTGTGTGGTATTAGAATTCACCTCCAAGCATTCAGTGGAACTGAACTGCAACACCCCTACACCCAACCAGGGGACAGGGGAGGTGATGCTTCTGAAAGAAAGCAGCCATGTTTCCCACACCTGGTTAACCCCTTTAACTTACTATTGCAGGTGGTTCCACCCTTTTCATTGAGACATCCCTCCGCCGTCCCCTCGACAAAGAAAATAAAGATGGCTCCTTGGAAATAACAGGCCAGCTCGGAGATGTCATGAAAGAGAGTGCTAAAATAGCTTACACATTTGCCCGTGCTTTCCTGATGAAGAAACATCCTGATAATGGATTCCTTGTGACTTCACATATTCACTTGCATGTGCCAGAGGTGAGTGTTACATCATACTCCATTGTAAATATTGTCCTAATACCTGCTTAAAGGAGTTGTCACATGAAGCAAAGTTGGTAAAATCAGCTGTGTACCAAATGCATATATGTAAAGGAGAGGTAATAACTTACATCGTACGTACTGTTCTTATACACCATGGGTCTCCAAACTGCGTCCCTCCACCTGTTGCAATACTACATTTCCCATTATGCCTGGACAGCCAAATCCAAAGCTTTAGCTGTCCAGGCATGATGGGAATTGCGGTTTTGCAACAGCTGGAGGGACAGAGTTTGGAGACCCATGTTCTACACCATAGAAACAGTGTTCCTCCCTGAACTGTGACCCTTCTGTTGCCATGCAACAGTGCAGACACTTTCCAGGTAAAGGTAAACTGCCAGTACTAAAGAGACATATCATTTGGCTGCGATTGAGTTGAGCATGAGTGACCCCACCTAGTGGGTGCCTAAAGGCAGGTTATATGACCAAGGGCAACAGGGTACTCACATGGGGATTAGCATCTCCCAGGTGAAAGGAAAGGGTGTCCTCTGAGCCCTCTTTCATCAGGTGGGAGGAAAGGGTGTCCTCCGGGCTCCCATTCATCAAGTGAAAAAGGAAAGAGTATCCACGGGCCCCCATTCAATTCATGTTGGTTGGAGATGCTGTTTATTTGCTATATAGGATAGTTCAGAAGACTCTGCCACATAGATGCATCCAGTACAAAAAAGAATGCTCTGCAGTATACACTTTTTCATTAGTCTATTAGTCCACAGTTTTTCTTTTAGACACTTTTGATACACCATCATCATCCATACCACTATCATCCACACCATCACCCCACCACCACCATTGTCTTTGGAATTTTCTTTTTTGGTGCTTTTAAACGTATTTACATTTTTTTTAGTTCCGTATAAATAAATGTAATTTTTTTGTGTGTGAAATGTGCCCATTGTATGTAAAAGGACATCATGTGATTTGCGTTTTTGCTTACACATGTGAACTTGTATAACTGACTAATAGTGGTATAATGTTTGTTGTGTTCAGGGTGCTACACCAAAGGACGGTCCTAGTGCAGGCTGCACCATTGTCACTGCGTTACTTTCTCTTGCTCTGGGATGCCCAGCTCGGCAGAATGTGGCAATGACAGGAGAGGTGTCACTGACGGGGAAAATCCTGCCCGTAGGAGGCATCAAAGAAAAAACTATAGCTGTAAGTAAGCAGACACCAATCAGGTCTCTACGCAGAATTCCCATCACTGCCATTGTATTGCGTGGAAATGAAGCACAACATGCAAGCAATGGAGTCAGTGGTTATAAACTGTGGCTGTCCCCACTGTGTGCGGATCTGTGGTCAACAGGTAACGTATGTCCTATGGCTGTCAGGAGTTGTAGACAATGGGAGGAATAGAGCAAAAATATCAGAAAAAGAAAGCAACTTCTGGAAATGAATGTACCGTATTTTTCTGTGTATAAGACTACTTTTTAACCCCGAAAAATCTTCTCAGAAGTCGGGGGTCGTCTTATACGCCGGGTATGGTCGCCCCATACGGTGGGGGGGCTCAAAAATGGCCGCATCCCCACCGTATGGGGCGACCACTGTAAAAAAAAAATAATAATAAAAACAGTTAACTCACCCGTGCGTCTTTTGTCCCATTCCTGATGTACACTGACTGCGCCGGGGATCCATAAAGCTCAGAGACGCTCGGCTGCTGGGAGAGCTTCGGAAGAATGACAGAGGCTTCGGGTACTTCCGAAGCCTCTCATTCTTCCGAAGCTCTCCCGGCAGCCAAGCGTCTCCGATGAGACACTCTGCTGCTCGGGAGGTCTTTGGGGATCCCGGCGCAGTCAGTGTATGTCACAATGCTTGCGCCGGGAACAGGGCAGAAAACGTACGGAGGCCGGGAACGGGCCCCAGGTGAGTTAACGGTTTGTTTTTGTTTTTTTCGTTTAGCTGCAGTTAACCCCTGCCTCACTGTAGCAGGGCTGCGGTCAGGCAGGGGTTAACATTTTCCGGCTTATAAAGAGAACCCCTGATAATCTTCTTAAAAGTCAGGGGTCGTCTTATACGCCGGTATTCGTAAATATATTTAACTTGCCGAGTCCTACAAATGTAACTATGTTAATTGAGCTGGGAATATCCTTTTAAGATGAAGGAAAGCTCTTTCTGTGCAGTAGTGGGAGCAGGGATACAAATATATATCATACAGGTCTGGTGCTTGTTTACACGCTGGCCTTTGCTTGGTTATTGCAGTATAGTGGACAAGTTCTCTGCAGGTAGGAGGGAATACTATATTAAGGTTTTAATTGTGAATGTGCAGAAAGAAGCTGAAAAGTTGAGAGAATATATGGAATATTGGGTGCAGTTTTGGAGGGAGTAGAATAAGTAAATAAAACTTAGTGACACTGAGACCCCCTTTGTGCATTCTGACATCTCTACACAAGTTTAAAGGGTACATTTTAGCGGGTTTCATACCTTATTTTATATCATATGTCATGGTGCTTGTTCAAGTTAAAAGTGATCTTTTATGAACTGCAGATTGTGTTAAGTGGGCGGGGCATCGCGATATTAGCCCCACTTAGCCCTGCCCACAACCGTTGGCCCCGCCCCCTCACCAGCCATTGGAACCGGCTGGCCTAAAGGTCTAGGCCCCCAATGGCCGCTAAGGGGCGGGGCCGACGTTGGCGTTGTGGGCGGGGCTAAGTGGTGCTAATGCAGTGAGGCCCCGGCCACTTAGCACAATCTGCGGTTCATAAAAGACACTTTTTACTTGAACAAGCACCATGACGTATGATATAAAATAAGGTGTGAAAACCGCTAAATTTACCCATTACACCTGTGTAGGGAAGTCAGAATGCACAAAAGGGGGTGACAGTGTCACTTTAAATAATGGCTGCATGCATGGGGTGGGGCAGAACACCTTAGATGCAGCTGTCTCTATGGTTGACTGCATCTTTATAGTGAGTTTTTAGAGATTTATGGAGAGATTTATCTGACAGATTTTTGATGCCAAAGCCTGGAATCGATTTAAAAAGAGGAGAAATCTCAGTCTTTCCTTTATGACCTGTTCTCTGTTTATAGGTTGTTCTTGGCTTTTGCTTCAAAAATCTGTCAGATAATCTGTGTGTGTAAACACACCATAAGTGGTTAAATTGCTAGCATAGGAGTTATCCTTCATTCCTGCATTTGCAGGCTGAACAAAGCTGAGTAATCCAGACCCACTCCTGCTGATGATCATGTATATCAGTGCTCTTAAGAAGCCAACCTCAGCTCACCCTTTTGACCTTCCAAAGATAAATTTGTGCACAGCTGCTTTCTTTTACAAACAGTGCCACCCCTGTCCTCAGGTTGTATTGCAACTCTGCTCTATTCACTTCAATAGTGTTTTGGGGAGAAAGCAGCTATGTTTTTACAATCCTAGACATCCCCTTTAATTAACTTACTCTTTTCCAATTCTGCTGTCAACACCTCACATATTTGTTCTCTTTAATTCCAGGCTAAAAGAGCAGGAGTTACATGTATTATCCTTCCTTCAGAAAACAAAAAGGATTACTACGACCTGGCCAAATTCATCACCGAAGGACTAGAAGTGCATTTTGTCGAGCACTATGATACCATATATGATATTGTGTTTCCTGCATGATGATTCCTGTTTGTTCCTGTGAATTTTTCATTTCAGTGTCATCCACTGGAATAACTTTAAGGTTGAGGTCACGCACAACTTTTTAGGAAAACGCTGCAGTTTTTTTTTTGAGTCAAAAAGAAGAGGAAATATAAAGGAATTACTTCTACATCCTGCTGGATTTACTTCTGAAAATTGCATCAAAAACTGCAGGTTTTCCCACCCAAAAAAAATCACTGTGTGTGACCCCTCCTTATATTGCTGCTACGCAGTCTTATATCACTTATGCCAGAATTTATTATTTTGACCTTAAATGACATTTATTTAGTGATGTAATTATTAAAATGCTTTTACTGTATTTAACGAGTGTTTGTGTTTTTCTACCATTTCTGAGCCTGGGTACGCCACGTCAGCCTATCAGCATGCAGTAAATAGAGCTGAAGTCCCTTAGCAAATGAATGATGATGCCGGGTGGTCTGGGGTCCAGTCTGCAGAAAACTTTCTGTGCATGTGGCTGTATACAGTCCCAAATTTAATACAATAAAATCTATTATTAACCAAAATGTACACTTTTTAAAGGAGGATGTTATACTAGATAAAATATTAGCATCAGGTATTAATGTTGTCTCCCGTAGGGCTCGCACACTAAGAAATGAGCTGGCGCCATGTTTACCTATAACTAAAATATCTAAAAGTTGTTGGCTAAATATTAAAGGTCTTTTTAAATGTGGTGGCAAAACATGCTCATATGTAAAACAATATAAAACCTTTACTAATGCTCAACAAACACAGGAGTATTATATTCGCACATTTTTGAACTGTAACAGCCAAAATTAGGGTACCTCATTACATGTACACTCTTTAACAAGTATTGTGTGTGTGGCACAAGTAGAAAATTGAAGATCAGAATTAATGAACATTTGTATGACATCCAACATGCTACTACCAGAGGTCTATCAGGACCTTTCAGGCATTTCGTGGATGAACGTCAAGGTTCAACTGAATTTTTTCAAGTCATTGCCATAGAAAAGATTTTTAATTCCACTAGGAGGGGGGGGGATATCCAACATAGTATGAGAAATTGGGAAGCATATTGGACGTTTAAATTAAATACTTATGCCCCGTCAGGTCTGAATCTATGGAAGGAATTGTTGTTACATTACTAATGAATTAGTTTTCATTCAACATATTTAGGCTGGGTTCACACTACGTATATGTCAGTCAGTATTGTGGTCCTCATATTGCAACCAAAACCAGGAGTGGATTGAAAACACAGAAAGGATCTGTTCACACAATGTTGAAATTGAGTGGATGGCCGCCATTTAATGGCAAATATTTGCTGTTATTTTAAAACAACGGCTGTTGTATTGAAATAATGGCAGTTATTTACTGTTATATGGCGGCCATCCACTCAATTTCAACATTGTGTGGACAGAGCCTTTCTGTGTTTTTAATCCACTCCTGGTTTTGGTTGCAATATGAGGACCACAATACTATGTGTATCATATCTACCATATTCGTGTACTACAACCTGATGTTAATCTCTGTATTTCATATTCATAGACTCCTTGAGAAAGGTGCATTCACCGAAACGTCGGGATATGTCTGTGTTCCCCAATGTTACGCAATAAATGATGCACAAAAGCACTTGCAATTAAATACTCAAGACTATATTGTCCTTATTTCCATTATTTGGAACCGGTGGATTTTTATCTATACTAGATTTACTTCTTCTCCACCTCCACACACTACTGAGTGATACTCCTTCCTTCTACAAATTAAAAAAAAAAAAGTCAGAGCCCAGCTTCAGTTTTTACCGAATTCCATGGAAGTTTCCTTCAGGAATAAATCTGTGTTACTCTGGGCAGGGAGGCTAGATCAAGCAACCTCTCCAGGTAGCCATCCTGCTTCTTACAGTTGGACCTATATATATCCTGGAAGTACTCCCTGAAGGCCTCCAGGATACCCTCCGGGGAATTTACGACAGGACCATCAGGTAACCATAGAGCATGAACTTCCCCTCTGATTTCTGATAATCCCCATGATAGCTCTTCCTGCCCACAAAACCCATTTGAGACCGTGCTTTCTTTAATAGATATTTATCCAGCTTTCCCTTTCCTTTAACTAAATTTTGTTGTGCAACCGATGTCGGATCCCCTCTAAATTTCTCATCCAGTGATTAAACTTTTTTCTTAAGCTCTGTTTCTATTTTTCTAAACTGTGCCTTTTTTCCCTGAATTATGCTGAAGTATTTCCCTCTATGGCTTTAAAAGCATCCCAAACTGTGTTTAGAGGAGGGCTACCAACATTAACCCTCAAAATTTCATCCAATTCATTATCTAATATAGGTGATTCATCTATTAAATATAACCCGTGTGCATTGAGCTTAGTAGTGCAATTAGAGCTGCGTCTCTGCGTATCTAGATTCACCAACAATGGGCCTTGGTCTGATAAGCAGCGAGGCAGATAGTTTATATCGTGAACCCATTTAATCATTTCAGTGTTAACCAAGGCCATGTCAATTCTGGATTGCGTGTTGCTGGATTTATTCCAGCAAGAGAAGCCCCTAGCCTCCGGATTTCCAACCTGCCATATGTCGGTCAGACCCAGCTCCTGGAAAAGTGAAGGGAGGGGGGACCGACCGACACCCCAGACAGGAAGAGAAGTTCTAAAACGATCAGCACGTTCACAGACAACTGCATTAAAGTCACCAGAGATCAAAAGCGGACACCCATTATATTTGTTGCCGAACAGATACACCAATTCAAGAACCTCTGATCTAAACGGGGGAGGGACATATATGAAGGCCAAGATACACTGTAGCGCTTCAACCTGGCAATGAAGACACACAAATCTCCCCTCCTTATCTATCACCTGATCCAGCAACACCGATTTAATCCTCTTGTGGACCAGTATCGAAACCCCCCCCCCCCCAGCATAGTTGGAGAAGTTCGCATGATAATGTGTGCCCCAGCATGGCCTATGAACTTTAGCCACCGTTTCTTTGACCAAATGTGTTTCTAGTAGACCAACAATAAAAGGTTGATAGTTCTTAATCACATTCATAATCGCCAATCTTTTACATTTCTCCCCTAATATTCCAGGTCAGTATGCGAAGCATGGGCCTTTGCTAAGAGGAAGAGGAGGGATGAAAAGAAACCCCCCCACCACCCCACCCCTTCCAAATCAACCCGTGTATAAACCCAGGTCTCCTCTACCTCAGCAGTAATCCTAGCTACCTCTAGAAACGGTATACTCTATCATAGTCCCTTGTGATCAAGCCATGTGGTGACCTCTGTCGGAGATGAGAAGAACCAAGCCCTATCTTCATACTGTATTCTCAACTTAGCAAGGAAGATGAGCGAGTGCTTAACATTCTTTTGTTGCAACCTCTTTTTAACTTGGAGAAACTCCGCTCTTTTGCATCTCAAATGCGTAATTCAGAAAAAAAACAGTTACCATTGAACTTGATCTCTCCCATCTCTCTCTTCCTCAACACCATCTGTTTATCTTGAAAGGAGAGGAACTTGAGAAGGAGCATACGTGAGTAACCTCCAAGCGGCAGAGGCTTGGCAGGAACCCATTTTGGACTCTATACTGAGCCCAGCCACTCCTGCACAAATTCCACAACTCCTCTGCCTTCTACTCCTTCGGGAAGACCAACCAGTCTGACATTGTTCCTCCTTGAGCGATCCTCGAGGTCAACCACTTTTCTCTGCAATCCGACATTGTCCTTCACCAGACTCGACACCTCCTCTTGGAACTTGACCATGCTATCTTCTAGACACCAATCCTGTTCTCAGCTTCACTGAACCTTTTCCTGATGTTATTCAGATCCTGCCTTAATAGACTTATATTAGACCCAATGACACCAACTTGCTCTGCCAAGAGCAAAACGAGATGCTTGGGGCCCCTATCACATTGGAGGAGTTGGAGGGTGTTTTGGCGGATGCCCCTTGTGGTTCTTCCCCGGGTCAGGATGGTATTCCATTCGAAATCTACAAGAGACATAAGAAGGTTCTGCTTCTGACGCTCCTTTAGGTACTGGGGGGCTCGGTCTCCGGGGGGTCACTCCCCAGGTCTATGGGTATGAGGCATAAATCATCTTTATTTTAAAAGATGGTAAGGACCCCCAGGAGAGAGAATACTACAGGCCAATTTCTCTATTAAATGCGGACGTGAAGCTCTTAGCCGGGGTGTTGGCCGCCAAGCTAAATAAAGTAGTGGGAGGCCTGATTTCGGAGGACCAGACCGGGTTTATCCCGGGTCGCCTAATAAAAACCAACTGTAGGAGATTATTTGAGAATATGCAGCTACCGGGCGGGGAGGGCTTCCACTCCATCCTGTCATTGGATGCGGTAAAGGCCTTTGACAGGGTGGAGTGGGGATACCTCTGGGCAGTGATGGAGAGATTCGGACTGGGGAAGGCTTATATAGAGTTGAAGCTGTTGTATGGTGACGCAAGGGCCTAGGGATAAATTGGAAAAAATCAGTATTAATGCAGTTGGCTGTTGGGGGGGATTTGTCCTTCCCACAGCTACAGATTCTGGGGAAGGGTGACTCTTTAAGGTATTTGGGGATTCGGGTCTCTCGGAACATTGCAGCCTTCAGTGATCTCAACCTTACTCCACTGATAAAGGTGACTGAGGAACAGGTGAAGGTATGGCATAATCTGCCCCTCTCTAGAGCAGACCGGTTGGCATTGCTGAAGGTGGTCTGCCTTCCTAAAGGGATAACCTAGAGGGATAACCTCTTTTTTTTCTCGACTGGGGGAGGGGGCAATGGACGCCCAACTAGGTATTTTTCAGATTCTTGACACTGGGATATTAGAGTGCAGAGCAAGAGCGGAATGGCCTATGGTGGACGCCCTGGTTAGAACTTGTCGGAGATAAGGTGCTTGGGCCTGAGGGTTTTTTTTTTTCTCCCCCCTTTGTGACCACTGTAGTATGGTGGAGGTTAAGAAACTGGGGGCACTTCACAGAATCTTTGGCCATTACCTGAGGTTGATAACTAATATGGTGGTTATGGGGAAGATAAAAACATGGGACCAGGCTAAGCCTGGGTATGGCTTTGGAGACTCCCGATGGTTTGACTATCTGCGACTCTTCAGGGCACTGGGGATGGACCTAAGAAGGACAGAGTATAGACTCAAGGCTAATCTAACGCTGGATAAGCTGAGGGGGCTAGGTAACAGGTCTGGAGGGGTCTCGATACTGTACTGATGTTTCCTTCTAGAAAGAAAGTTGGATTTTGGGAGTTGGAGGGCCTGGGAAAGGGAGATTGGGGCGGGTGTGAACTGGGCAGTAGTCTATCGCAACATCAAAAAAGGTGCGCCCTCAGCGAACCATCAGTTGATTCAATTTAACATTGTTCACAGATTATATTACACCCCTTCTTCCTTTGCAAAATTAAAAAGAGGGCTAATTATCTCTGTCCTAGATGTCAAAAGAAGGCAGGGGATTTTGTGCATATGCTTTGGTCATGTGAAAAACTGGGTCAATTTTGCACTGGGGTCTCTCAAAGAATAAATGAAGCCATAGGTTTGACCCTAGAAGAGGACCTCTGTCTGTATGTTTTGGGGGACACCTCTGGATTACCCACTGGAACATCTGGGAAACAGAGAAAGTGTTTGTTGAAAATGCTGTTCTGTGCGAAACTGTTGATTATGAGAAAATGGATGAGGTAAAACGAAAGTGAGCAGTAAGGGGGTGAGCTCTTCTTTTTATATTATTATATTGAGTATTCCCCCCCCACACACACCTTTTTTTTTTTTTTTTTTTCTTATTTTGCTCTCCATGCATGGCTTGGGAGGGGGGCGATGGCCTTCTGGTTTAAATAAGTTTTGCGTGGTATGAACAAACTTGTCCTCTTAGTGTGGGGAGCAGGGTGGGTGGGTTGGTGTATACTTTGTATTAATGTGGTCTTTACTGCTTGGACAATTTTATAATAATGTAAAGTTTTTGTAAACAAAATAAGTCTATAAATGAAAAAAAAAGGAATAAATCTGTGAATGTGTTGGTATCAGATTCTGAGAACCATATACTACTGGAGGGAAAATGTGGAGTGCTTCTCTCTGAGGGAGGAAATAAGGACTCTAGGAAATACTTTAGCCTGGAGGTTATGGAAGAACTAATTAGAGCAATCCGTGCCATTTTTATTGTTAATGAGAATGAAAATCCCAAATCTTTTTAAGATGACATTTGTAGTGGTGAATGGGAAAACCTTAGGGTTTTTTGTTTTTTAACAGAAAATTGTGATTGGTTCAGCTTGAGGGCCATCTTTAGAACAGGATATTTTAAGTTCCGTTCCCCTTTCTGGCTGATGCTTCTACAAAGGTATCAAACCTGTCTGCCTGTACCTTGGTCCTACCCAATTCTACTCAGAGGGTCTTCTTCCTAAAGTCCTGGTCAGGGGATATATCCTCAAAAAGTGTGCTACTTTTATGTTTTTTGGTTGATTTATGTTCATGCCAGACCTAGACAAAATCTTAGAAAAAGCTTATAAAAAGAAGGGGTTCCTGGATAATATGTCCTTGTGCAGAAGTTTGTCCTTTCATCTTCAGAGGCAGTCAGACCAGCCTCATAAAGGAGGGAACGGTAAAACAGGGAGGGGGTCATACAAGAAGGGAGGGTAAGGACTACATTTTCTGTCCAATCCCAAAGTCCTCTTCCAAGCAATGATGCCAGGCATGTGGCGGTAGACCCTGTATGGGAATCTCTACTGCCGAATACATGGATTGTTCAGGTGATTTCAGAAGGTTAACTTTCAACTCCCCTACCTCTACTTACAAATCCATCTCCATGTTATGAGTCTGCACTTAGCAGCCCTTTGACCTGTTCCAAAAGCTAAGACAGGTCTTAGCCATTACTTAAAGGGAATCTGTCAGCTCCCAGGCCCTACCTAAGGTGGTGACAGTGTGCTGTAGCTGGCAGTCCCAGAGCATGGTGACTTTTTTGATAATTTTCTGTGCAGTAGATTATCGCACGTCTCCTACTGTACTGAAAAGGCAAAAAGGAGTTGTTTGTGCCATACTCTAGCACACCTCTCCACTCCTTCCGCCTCCCTCTTCATGAATAATCAATGCTGCCCGGCCTCCTGCTCGCTCAGCTGTCAGCCAGTGTCTCTGATTCCAGATCAGTCCTCTGCAGTCATGGCCAAAAGTTTTGAGAATTACACAAATATTATATTTTCACATGATCTGCTGCCCTCTGGTTTTTATGTGTGTTTGTCAGATGTTTTTATCACATACAGAAATATAATTGCAATCATATTATGAGTAACAAAAGCTTATATTGACAGTTAGAATGAGTTAATGCAGCAAGTCAATATTTGCAGTGTTGAACCTTCTTCTTCAGGACCTCTGCAATTCTCCCAGGCATGCTCTCAATCAACTTCTGGAGCAAATCCTGACTGATAGCAGTCCAGTCTTGCACAATTAATGCTTGCATTTTGTCAGAATTTGTTGGTTTTTGTTTGTCCACCAGTCTCTTGATGATTGACCACAAGTTCTCAATGGGATTAAGATCTGGGGAGTTTCCAGGCCATGGACACAAAATCTCTGTTTTGTTCCCTGAGCCATTTAGTTATCACCTTTGCTTTATGGCAAGGTGCTCCATCATGCTGGAAAAGGCATTGTCGATCGCCAAACTGCTCTTGGACGTTTGGGAGAAGTTGCTCTTGGAGGACATTCTGGTACCATTCCTTATTCATGGCTGTGTTTTTAGGCAAGACTGTGAGAGAGCCGATTCCCTTGGCTGAGAAGCAACCCCACACATGAATGGTTTCAGGATGCTTTACAGTTGGCATGCGAAAAGACTGGTGGTAGCGCTCAGCTCGTCTTCTCCGAATAAGCTGTTTTCCAGATGTCCCAAACAATCGGAAAGGGGATTCATCAGAGAAAATGACTTTACCCCAGTCCTCAGCAGTCCATTCCCTGCACCTTTTGCAGAATATCAGTCTGTCCCTGATGACCGGGCTTTGCTCCCAGAGTCTCCACCTCACAGTGCGTGCAGATGCACTCACACCTGCCTGCGGCCATTCCTGAGCAAGCTCTGCACTGCTGGTAGCCCAATCCCACAAGTGAAATTCTTTTAAGAAATGGTCCTGGCGCTTGCTGGTCTTTCTTGGGCGCCGTGGAGCCTTTTTGGCAACAATGGAACCTCTCTCCTTAAAGTTCTTAATGATGCGATAGATTGTTGACTGAGGTGCAATCTTTCTAGCTGCGATACTCTTCCGTTAGGCCATTTTTGTGCAGTGCAATGAAGACTGCACGTGTTTCTTTAGAGAGAACCATGGTTAACAGAAGAGAAACAATGATGCGAAGCACCAGCCTCCTTTTAAAGTGTCCATGGTGTCATTCTAAAGGCCCTATTCCACTGAACTTTTTTGAACGATTATCGTTCATAAAATCGTTCAAACGACCGCTCGTTAACGATATTCGTTCTGTGGAATGGCTGTAAACGACAGCGAAATCGTCGTTGAGTCGTTCACTATTTTTTTTCAACATGTCGAAAAAAAATCGTTGGTCTTTCAACAATAATTCGCTAATCTTTTTGTTGAATAAAAAATCTTTCAGTCGTTCTTGAAATGTCTACCTACATTTCCCCACGTTTTAAACAACCATGTAACTATGTAACGACCGCAAAAAAATCGTTACACTACAGATATCGTTCACGTTCCCACACGTATTATGTGTTATCGTTCGCTTAAAAAAATAGTTAAGTGCTGGTTAACGAGCGGTCTTTGGAGCGAGTCTATGAACGATAATCGTTCCGTGAAATAGGGCTATTACTTAATCATGACAGATTGATCTCCAGCCCTGTCCTTATCAAAACCCACACCTGTGTTAATGGAGCAATCACTGAAACGATGTTAGCTGGTCCTTTTAAGGCAGGGCTGCAATGATGTTGAAATGTGTTTTGGGGGATAAAGTTCATTTTCTAGGCAAATATAGACTTTGCAAGTAATTGCTGTTAAGCTGATCACTCTTTATAATATTCTCGAGTATATGAAAATTGTCATTTTAAAAACTGAAGCAGTAGCAGTAGTAAATTCATATTTGTATCATTCTCAAAACTTTTGGCCATGACTGCCAGCAGTTTGGTGTCTGGTTCAAATCCCCTGATGGACATGAAATAGAGCTCTTCTTTTTGTTTTTTCTTCTCATTATATTATTATTATTATTATTATTATGTTCACACAGTATTTTTCCCCAGTATTTTGGTCAGCATTTTGCAATGATAGCCTTTCTGTGATTTAAATGCACTACAAGTTATGTTCACATGCTGTTGAAATTGAGTGGATGGCAGCCTCTTAATGGCAAATAATTACTGGTATTTTACGTTTCAAAGTGTTTTTGAAAAAAAATTTCTGAAAAGCCTTTCAATAAAACAACAAATCGTTTCAAATACAAAAACAATGCCAGAGCACAAATATGTCATGTACAGAGATGGTTCAAGTACAGGAATTAACAGATAGCTACTGACAACGTCTCTACAGAAGGTGTGCAATGGGAGGCTACCACAACAGAATGCTGGGGCAGCGCGCACGACGGTGGCAATGTGAGACAGTGGAAGTCCATGATGTCTAGAGTACATGCAGTGGCAGAACAGTAATCATAAAACAAAACAGGAAATAATAAAATCAAGAACAGGCATGGCATCAGCACAAACCGGATAGTGGCATCTTCACATATGTCAGCTGACACAAAGAAAGGAGTAGGCAGCGCTTGGTCAGTAGTGTGATGTATGGGTGAAAGTTAGGCAACTCTGTGGCTCTGCAGGTGTGAAGAGGGGTATATAATCAACTTTCCCAGAGTGTAAATCAATCAGTGGTGGGTGACCCGTAGATGCTATTTGTCCAGGCTGACCATTGTGCTAAAAAGGAGACCATAGTGCCTCTTATCGTATGCAATATATTGTTCCAGCGCATGAACTTGTCGCACTTCAGCGATCGCATCCATAGCTAACAGAGGAATTCTCGATTTCCATTGTCTGGTGATCGCAAGGCATGCTATGGTCAGTATCTTACAAGCGGTTTGTGTTTTGTGGGTATATGGGCCAGCTGAAGGACAGCAGAGCTTGGGTAGGGGAGAGAAGGATGGGTTGGCCCACCAACATTGTAAGAGTCAGAAATTTGACGCCAAAAGAGGCGGTGCAAGGGCACTCCCATAATATGTGACATAGGGAAGCAATTTGGCCACAATGTCTCCAGCAATGAGGATCAGAGGTTGGATACATAAGGCTTAATCTTTGGAGAGTAAAATACCAATGGAGTCTGCATTTAACCACATTCTCCCTCTGAGGGATACTAATGACGGACTTGGGTGACCTTCTGTAAGCTTGCTGCAATTCATGAGCTGAGAATGTACAAAGCTTTATCCTATTTAAAGGGGAACTCCGGATAAGAAAAACTTGTTTTCTATTAAAAGTACATTAAAAGTTAAATATATGTGTCTATATAATGTATTACCGTATCTGTACCTGCCACACTGGTAGCTGATAAAAATCCAGGAAGTGAAAAAAATGGCCCCTGTGCAAATCTACATTGTCTCCTGCTCCCACTGCTCTCCCCCCTTAGGAGACAAATCTTCCATGCCTCTGTCTCACATTGTGTATGTTTGCTGATATCAGGCTGATGATGCAGACAGGGGCAGGGTGATGTCCCAGGAGGCTTGGCTGGATCCCTCAATCCCCTGGGTGATTCACCATCTCTGACCGGCCAGAAGCAGGTGCTGCACTGATTTCTCTAATTGTGCAGAAGTGTGCAGTGAAATTAGGGCTGTGTTCTAACATGTTGGAGTGTCATTGCAGTACTGCAGCATATTCACAAAAATGATGCAGTAACAAAAGTAAATGATGCTAAACGTCAGAGGGGATCAGAGCCTTATTGTGGGGCTCAACTTCAAAGATAACAGATGCTTGATTATAATATGTGCGTGGAAATGAAAGGAAAAAAAATCTGTATATTATTCCAATATCAGCGTTACAGGTAGAGAATACAGCATGCTGTGTGGTGTTACAGGTAGAGAATACAGCGCTGTGTGGTGTTACAGGTAGAGAATACAGCGTGCTGTGTGGGTGGGACAACAATGAAATGATAAAGTACTGCAAATAATTCAGTAACACAATGAAACTGCAATATGTGAACACAGCCTAGATGTTCTGCAATGGATTTTGGCAGGGAATGTGCAGGGTGGAGAACTGTGATGAGCAGCTGAGGGAAAGCATTGCATTCTGGAACCTGTAGTACTGTGTACAACTGATAAACCAGGAAGTGCAGAAACACAAAACAGAACAAAACCCCCCAAACAAATGGATTTTTGGTAGTTTCAAAAATGGAATAGAAAGGTAAGTAATGCTTTATGCTTCTGCATAAGTTTCATTTTTTAACCTCTACCTGGAGTTTCCCTTTAAGAGCATAGGCATCTTTGGTGAAGACATTAAGGCCACCAACAAGTTCGTATAGAGGCTTAAGGCCTTTCGTTCGTTGCCCTAAAAGGATAGCCATTTGGGGGATACTGGTATTTTAAAACAACGACCAATGTAGCCTTTCTATTATTTCAATCCCCTCCTGGTTTTGGTTGCAAAATACTGACCAAAATACTAAACAAAAATACTGTGTGTGAACATAGCCTTAAAAATGATACAAAAATGAGTCTCTAGACAGGTGAGTTACCCCCTAGACCACAGCTCCTACACATTTGGGCTGAGAGATTCAACTATATCTTAAGTGTTTCTTTCAGACATAACCTGCCTACAGAGGACTCATCTGCAATCAGAGATACTAGCTGACAGTTGAGAGAGCAGGAGGCAAGGCAGCATTAATTATTCATAAAGAGGAGGAAGGAGAGGACTGGCCAGTGTGGCACGAGCAACTCCTCTTTGCCTCTTCAGTACAGTAGGAGACGTAAGATTGTACATAATACACTGCAGGGAAAATCACCAAAAGGCACCATGCTCACTAGGGGACTGCCAGCTACAGCACACTGTCAGCATCTCAGGTAAGGCCCGGGAGCTGACAGATTTCTTTTAACACAAAAAGCAGTAAGTTCCATACAATCATCAAAATAAAACCTCTGAACAAGGTAGTCACCTAGTGGAAGTTCATAATGGAGACAATTATGTGAGCTGTTTAAATCTATTGCTTCCTTATTTTAAAAGCTAAAGTGTACCTGTCTGTTATAACTTTCAAAATCTAAATCAACAGTATATGTGAAATAAAACATGTTTGCAATATACACTGCTCAAAAAAACAAAAAGAACACTGAACACATCCCAGATCTGAATGAATAAAATATTCTCATTGAATACTTTGTTCTGTACAAAGTTGATTGTGCTAACAACAAAATCGCACAAAAAACCTCAACGGAAGTCAAATTCATTAACCAATGGAGGCCTGGATTTGGAGTCGCACAAAAAATTCAAGTGGAAAAAAACACTACAGGCTGATCCAATTTTGATGTAATGTCCTGTGTGTGTGTGTGTGTGTGTGTGTATGTGTCCTTCATGTGCCTGTATGACCTCCCTACAATGCCTGGGCATGCTACTGATGAGGTGGCGGATGGTCTCCTGAGGAATCTCCCCCCAGATCTATACTAAAGCATCCGACAACTTCTGGACAGTCTTTGGTGCAATGTGATGTTGGTGGATAGAGCGAGACATGATGTCCCAGATGTGCTCAATTGATTTCAGGTCTGGGAAACAGGCGGGCCAGTCCATAGCTTCAATGCTTTCATCTTGTAGAAACTGCGGACACACTCCAGCCACATGAGGTCTAGCATTGTCCTGCATTATGAGGAACCCAGGGTCAACCGCACCAGCATATGGTCTCACAAGGGGTCTGAGGATCTCATCTCTGTACCTAATGGCAGTCAGGCTACCTCTGGCAAGCACACGGAGGGCTGTGTGCCCCTCCAAAGAAATGTCACCCCACACCATTACTAACCCACTGCCAAAACCGGTCATGCTGAAGGATGTTGCAGGCAGCAGAATGCTCTCCACGAAATCTGAAGACTCACATCTGTCACATGTACTCAGTGTGGACTTGCTTTCATCTGTGAAGCGCACAGGGCGCCAGTGGTGAATTTGCCAATCCTGGTGTTTTCTGGCAAATGCCAAGCATCCTGCACAGCGTTGGGCTGTGAGTACAAACCCTATCTGTGGAAGTCAGGCCCCCATACCATCCTCAAGGAATCCATTCCGTATCGTTTGTGCAGACACATGCACATTTTTGAAGTCATTTTGCAGGGCTCAGTCAGTCTGTTTTTCTGTCTGTCTATCTAGCTATCTATAGATAGATCCACCAATTATTAACTAAATATTCTAAAAAAAAAAAAAACTATACAGTATATAAAGTTCTTAAAATGTTAGTAGTATGCAGAGGCATAGATAGCCCCCCCCCCCCCAAAAAAAAACCAAACAAACAAAAACAAATTAAACGGTTTGAACAGTACCTACCTGCATTTTCCTTGCTACCTACCTATCTAGTTGGCTGCCTGGCTGGAACTACAGTGTCTGCCAGCCATCCTGGCAGTTATATGTGACATCACAGCCTTGATGACATCATCACTGAATACTTTTCTGTGTATGCTAGATGTAAACAACTTTTGCTCCATTCGCACATGGTAAATGCATAGCCTTATTCTGCACTGATCTGGCAAGGTACTTACAACACGCAGGGTGGTATAAAAAGTCTGCTATGCACCCTGTGGTGGTCTATTTTTTGGAAACGCACTTGGGGTGCAGCTGTGCACCCTGTGGCGGTCTATTTTTTGGAATCGCACTTGGAGTGCAGCTGTGCACCCTGTGGGGAGGGGTCCATTTTTTGGAAACTCAATGAGGAGTGCACTGAACCTGGACGCACTGTAATACCAGGTCAATGCCTGGAGAGGAAAGAGCAAGGTCTTTTTCTGTCTCCCTGTTCTAAAAATCCATTTTATATATGTACACTTGATCTTAGCCAAAAGGCAATTAGGGAGCGGCCCCTGAGGGGACGCCACACAAGCCAAATCAGACAACACAAGTCCGATACGTCTGAGGCAGTGGCAGCTTTACCATGGACAACATACATGCATTTATGTCTCTTTTCCTCTCTCTCTCTCTCTCTCTCTCTCTCTCTCTCTCTCTCCGTGTCACTGTCTGTCTGTCTATCTGTCTATCTATAGATACATAGTTGCCAACAGTCCCATTTTGCCGGGACTATCCCAGATCTGACAAGGCAGTCCCGGCAAATTAGTGTCCTGGGTATGTCACAGAAAACCCCACCCCCGTAACGTCATGCAGCACTACCTCCAATGCAAACTATAAGCCGAAGTAAAGTAAAGCTGGCAGTATTGGCTGGAGGCTGTATATTCTGCCTCCAGCCACTAGATGCCGCTCTCTCCTCCCAGCAACAGGTCCTGGCAAGGACGCCACTCCTGCCTCTGGTCTAGAAGAGCCTAAAGGAAATGAAGATGGTCCTGTGCTGCAGGAAGCCAGGTAACGATGAAGAGCCCACATGAGGGGGATTATAGTGAAGGTAGTAAAGCTATATACTTTGGTGTGAGAGGCCAGGAGAATAGTACTCAGAGCTGAGACTGGTATACACAGCTTTGATTACCAGTTTCTCACACCAATGTATATAGATTTACCTCCTTCAGCATCATGACCTCATGTGGGCTCCTCATTATACCATCAGTCTCACACCACGCTGTATTATACTGGTGGTATAATGAGGGGCCCACATGCTGGGGGGGATAATGCTGAAGAAGATAAAGCTCCAGTCAGCCCCAGTCACCCTACAGTCTGCCCCAACTACCCCCAGTCTCTTCCCAGTCTGCTCCAGTCACCCCTAGTCTTTCCCAGCTACCCACAGTCAGCCCCATTCTGCACGTAACCCCCAGTCTGCCCCAGCTACCCACAGTCTGCACGTAACCCCTAGTCGGCCCCAGCTACCAAGTTTTCAAGGTTTTAAGGGGCCAACTGTTCCTGTACTACTGCACCCCTCATCTGTTTCTGTACTACTACACCCCTCATCTATTCCTCTACTACTACTACACCCCTCATCTATTCCTCTACTACTACTAGACCCCTCATCCTTTTGTGTTCTGACTGTAAAGTTCTAACTGGAAACTTCTGAAAAAAAAACCACTGGTAACAAGCCACACCCATAATAGGCCACACCCACAATAAGTCACACCCCTTGTTGTCAATGCTAAAGTTTTCCTGGAAAAAAATTTAATGTTGGCAACTATGTAGATAGCTACTAATTATTAACTATTCTAAAAAACTATAGTAAATTCATTTTGTCACACATTTGAGTATATTTTGTGGTACAAAATACACTGTGAACAAACGGCGCCTTACAGGGCATCAGCAGTATGGGAGCCATGCAAACCCTCTGTCTGTGGCAGTAGCAAAATTAGGGGGGCAGGGGGAGGCCACTCCCAGTCCACACAGCGATGGGGCACTGAACAATGCACTGGTAAACGACGCAAAACTCATATGTATTGGCTCCAGTATTGGCCGTTGAATTCCACCTGTCTCAGTGTCAAACGGAGTCTCTATGGGAGGGCTAGCGTGCCTCCACTCTCCACTCAAAGAATTGATATGTAAATAATTTGAATGGAGCCGCACAAGCTCCCCCCCCCCCCCCCCCCTTAGAGACCTCATTTGACACTGAAACAGGTGGGAATCCATGGTGGAGAGCTCTGCTACGGAATTCTGCCACATTTGTTCAGTGTGAACATACCCTTACTGAATTGGAGAGAGACGATGAGATGCAAGGAGATTTCAGTGATGTTTCCACATGATTTCCTTCACAAAGGGCACAGTAAGGCTCTGTCACCCAAGGGTCTACAAACGCCTGCAGCCTGTGTAGCAGGCAACATTAACCCCCACCCAGATTATGCACAGGTATAGTTTGGCCTAGGCAAGAGTATACTCTGGGGTATAAAATAGCCTAGATCAAACTATACCCTGGGGTATAAAATAGCCTAGGCCAAACTATACCCTTTCAAAACAGAATATACCCCGGGGTATAAAGTAGCCTAGGCAAGAATATACCCCTCCAGGCCAGAATATACCCTGGGGTATATTATAGACTAGGCCAGAGTATACAAAGCACTAATTTTAAGTGGTGGACTGACAACTAGAATAGTGTCAAAACAGATATTTATTAAGTGAAAAACATATATATATATATATATATATATATACACACCGTAAAATTCCTCAGTTATTGGGGTAAATAGCACAGGGAAATTACAGTAATAGGTGGATCAGGTCAGTAGTCTGTGTGCCTATTATGCCCTGCCTATCCATGGGATGACGGGTGGATACTGAATCTCAACTAATCCAACAATAACAGAACCACATGGCTATATATGAGTGCATTTTGACAGACTTGACTTACTTGGCAAGACATCGTCTTAGACCTTTTAACCCACACTAAGTACTAGACAAGTTGACCTGGTTCCACCTATAGTGTAGGGTTACCTCCACATGGTGAGGGGGACACCCTATCCCAGCGGCCCCTTATAGAATAGGCAGGGCATAATAATCACACAGACTACTGACCTGACCCGCCTATTACTGTAATTTCCCCATGCTATTTAGCCCAATAACTGAGGAATTTCACAGTGTATATATATGTTTTTCACAATAAATATCTGGTTTTACACTTTTCTAGTTGTCAGTCCACCACTTCGGTTTTTGTTCTTTGAAATTAGTACTTTGTTGATTCTCAATAATGGGAACATCATAATATTTCTAATCATTCATAGGGACTATAGCAATTTTTCTCTAGGCCAGAGTATACCCTTACTGATTAACACACCGAGCCGGTGAAGAATATTCAGGACAAAACTCAGCTAAGATCTCAGAAGAGTCGGAGCCCTAATCAACCAGTCGTCTAGGTTGGGCACAATCTTTGTGCACTGAAGACGCAGCACCACAATAATGGAGGACACGACCTTTGTAAAGACAAAGAGGGATGAAATTAGTCTGAAGGGTAAAACCTTGACCTGGAGGTGTCCTTATTTCCTCCTTTTATACTCACCGCAATTCTTAGAAATCTTCTGTGCGCTGGAAGGATAGGAGGTAGTCGTCTTGGAGATCTGATGATTCTCTGAACGGGCCAACAGAACTTAGAGGTCAGGGGAAGGGATTTCTCCTTTTTGTCGGAGATATTCACCATGAGCTCTTCCAGTTTGGGTTTAAATAATCTGCCAGGATGAAATTCCAGGGTACATAACTGGAAATTAGAAGTATTGTCGCCAATCTAAGGTCTCAGCCGAAGAACGCAATGGCCTGCAGTTGTGAGGGTCATGGTTCTGGAGGGCAACCTGGTTTCGTGTGAAACAGCATGACGAAAAAAAATCAATGGTCATATTTTAAATGACCCAAGGATCTTATTCATGTCCACATCTGCTTGCTGGTCCTCCTGAACCTTGGCCAACCATATACTAAGGCTCCTGGAGACCTCATAAGATGATATGCCAAGTGCCCCTGGGCAGATGCAGCAGAATAGACCATCATAATGACAGTCTAATTTCTCCTGTGCATAGGATCCTTAAGATTATAACCATCTTCCGCAGGTAAAACTGTACGCTTAGATAGTTTAACTATAGCGGTAACTACCCTACACTTAAAGAACATAGATGGTCCTGAATTTTTTACTTAGAAAAGCAGCTTCCTCGAGTCTTTTTCATTCGGCCAGCAACATGGCCATGGAAGTCTCACCCACTTGAAGTCTCACCAAGCTTGTTAATCCTCCTGTATATAGGGAAATATCCCTAAAAGGGGTACTCCGGCCTGGGGGTATTTTTACGCTAAGGCCGGGGAGGGGGTGGTTATAAACAGCGGAGGTCACTTACCTCCCCGGTTCCAGCGCCGGGTCCTGGATCACACTGCCCGGTACACCCATCCCGCTTCCTGGTGTCCCGCCTCGGCCGCTGTATGGCTGAGCTGCCTTGAGACGTCTCATGCGGCAGCTCACACCAGGAAGCGGCCGTGGGACGGGTGTACCGGGCGGCGCGATCCGGGACCCGACGCTGGAACCCGGGAGGTAAGTGACCTCCGCCGTCCATAACCACCCCCTCCCCGACCATAGCTTAAAAATACCCCCAGGCCGGAGTACCCCTTTAACAGTCTCTTTTTCCTCAGAGGAGCATGAAGAGTCCCAAGCAGAAGAAGATCCCACCTAGTCAATTATTTTAAAATCTGACCCCTTGGGAGATTACAACAATCCTACAATGTAGAAATACTCACAGGCTGGGAAATAGAAGGAGAGAGACTATGCTTGACTCTCTTTCTGTATCTGGAATACCCCATACATTGTGATGCCAATGGGACATATGGGAAATAGTTATTCAAAAATATTTCTGTGCATTCTGTGAAAAACAAATTGTCTATCGGGAAATATCTCTTAATGGTGCGTTCACACCTACAGGATCTGCAGCTGATTTTCTGCAGCAGATTTCATTTAAATAACTGAACACAGCATCAAATCTGCTGCAGATCTGCTGCAGATCCTGTAGGTGTGAACGCACCCTAACAGTCTCTTTTTCCTCAGAGGAGCATTAAAAGTCCCAGGCAGAAGAAGATCCTACCTCGTCAATTATTTAAAACTCTGAACCCTTGGGAGATAATAACAATCCTACAATGTAGAAATACTCACAGGCTGAGAAATAAAAGGAGAGAGAGACTACGCTTGACTCTCTCTCTCTCTCTCTCTCTCTATATATATATATATATATATATAGAGAGAGAGAGAGAGAGAGAAAAGCATTGAGACAAAAAACCTGAGGGT
Organism: Dendropsophus ebraccatus; assembly: GCF_027789765.1. NCBI lineage: Eukaryota > Metazoa > Chordata > Amphibia > Anura > Hylidae > Dendropsophus > Dendropsophus ebraccatus. The sequence goes on along the minus strand of NC_091460.1, from coordinate 90,321,078 downwards.
TGATAGAAGATATTCTCCTGTTGAATTCATATCCATCAGTTAGCAGGTTTACACTTTGGCCACAAACCAAATGCTTCCCTCTAATACTTTTCCTGCAAAAAGAAATTATATATATTAAAATATGTAGCAAGAAAATAAACCCTTGTGGTTTGCAGTCAGTACAAAAGCATATTCCATAACCTGCTGATGTTCTATAGAACAAACCTTAAGTATAATTCCATTACTGGGAAAGCATTAGGAATTTGTAAGGCTGTCATACTAAAAATCAGTCACTAGATGGCAGCAGAATAACATACCCTTAGGCTACAAACCCACTTGGCGGGTCTGCAGCAAGTCCCCTTGCTGCGTATTTGCAGCGAGACTTGCTGCAGATCCCGGCCCTATACTTTAAATGGCAGACAAACACGCAGCAGGGATGTACATCCCTGCTGCGAGTTTGTCTGCAGCCCACCCCATTAACCCCGCCGGAGCTGATACTTCACCTGATCCCGGCTCCGGCGGTTCCCGATGTCTTCAGCAAGCCGGAGCGGGGACCAGGTGAAGTATATGCTCCAGCCAGCCGCCCGCAGCCCCTTTAACACCTCCCGCAGCCCCGGCCGCCCGACCGCCCCCCCCCCCCCCGCCCGCAGCACCGATCGCACGCCCCCCCCCAATCGCCATCCCCCGCAGCACCGATCGCACGCCCCCCCCCCCCCCCCGCAGCACCGATCGCTCGCACACACCCCCAATCGCCACCCTGCAGCCCCGGCCGCCCCCCCTGATGGGGGCTGCAGGGGGGCGATCGAGCGGCCGGGGCTGCAGGGGGGCAATTGGGGGGGGCGTGCGAGCGATCGGTGCTGCGGGGGGGGCGTGCGTTCGGTGCTGCGGGGGGGGGGGGGGGCGATCGGGCGGACGAGGCTGCGGGAGGTGTTAAAGGGGCTGCGGGCGGCTGGCTGGAGCATATACTTCACCTGTTCCCCGCTCTGGCTTGTTGAAGACATCGAGAACCGCCGGAGACGGGATCAGGTGAAGTATCAGCTCCGGCGGGGTTAATGGGGTGGGCTGCAGACAAACTCGCAGCAGGGATGTACATGTACATCCCTGCTGCGTGTTTGTCTGCCATTAAAAGTATAGGGCCGGCATCTGCAGCGAGTCTCGCTGCAAATACGCAGCAAGGGGACTCGCTGCAGACCCGCCAAGTGGGTTTGTAGCCTTAAGGTACAAACACACACGGCTTATACGCTGCGTATTTACTGCTGCGATACGCAGCAGAATAGATCTAAATAACTGAACACAGTATCAAATCTGCTGCGTATCTGCTGTGTGTGTTTGTACCCTCAGGGTACAAACACACACACACTGTATACACAGCAGATCTGCAGCAGATTTGATGGTGCAGATTTGATGCTGTGTTTAGCTATTTACATCAAATCTGCTGCGTATCGCAGCAGAAAATACGATGCGTATACTATATATATATATATATATATATATATATATATATATATATATATATATCTTATGGGGCAGATTTGATGCTGTGTTCAGTTGTTTATATCAAATCTGCTGCAGATCCGCAGCATAAAATCTGCTGTAATACGGTGTGTGTGAAGCTACCCTTACTATGTAATGCAATAGGATCAGGAGAATCAAATACACTGGATGCAGCTGAATCTACACAGATTAGCACAATCTGAGGCTGGGTGAGGCAACACAGCAGCACCAAGAAAGAAACCAGAACCAGCAGCACAACGATACCAGACTCCACATACCGCAAGCCGGCAAAGTAAAGCGCCTCAGCGCTGAGATGCCAGACGTCTGCCGACATACTTCCGGTAAGGACTTGGCAACAGCAAGATGCCAGAGCCCTGTACAACAGGCACACATGGTCAGGTGCGGCCTGGAGCAGTGTAAGTAGAATAAGAGTATGTGCACACTAAGGAAAAAATGCGGAGGACTTGCGGCGGATCTTGACGCTCATCCCCGCGCGCTCCCGCTTCACTCTCCACCTGTGCCATAGACTCCATTCTATGGTCAGGCAGATTTCTCCATCCGCCTGAAGAATGAACCGTGAGTCCTCTGCGTGTTTTTCTCAGTGTGCACATACTCTTCGATAAGTAGCAAAACTGCTAGATAAGCACAGATCAGGAAAACTCGGAATACCTCTGGACCTAGTCCACAAAGTGACCCTAAAACAAGGAAAGAAAACCTATTATAAGAGAAAATATAAAATAAATGTAGGAGGGAGCAGGGTCCCCTCGGGCTATAGGAACCAATTTAAAAAACCCTGTAGTGTACCGTAGTAGCCTCCTTATATACTTCCTGTAGGAGAAAGTAACTTTGTGTTTTTCTGTGATTCGTTAAAATATTCCTTTGTCACAGGGGCAATAATACCCCATACATTGTGATGCCAATGGCAGGGGCGGACACAGACTGCACAGGGCCCCTGTGCAAAAAATGTGCTTGAGCCCCCCACAACCTATTTGTATCTCCATCCTCTTGCCTTAAAGGGGTAGTGCGGCGGTAAAAAAATATTCACAGAATAACACACATTACAAAGTTATACTTTGTAATGTATGTTATGTCTGTGAATGGCCCCCTTCCCCGTGTCCCACCCACCCCCACCCGTGTACCCGGAAGTGTAGTGCTTTATACATACCTGATCCGTGCCGACACGCGTCCGCCATCTTGTGCCAAACGCCATCTTCGGCGGTCCGGCCCGAACACCTTCGATCTTCCTGAGTGCCGGCCGCATCATCAGCTGCTCAGCCGCGATTGGCTGAGCATAACTGTGCTCGGCCAATCGCTCACCATCTATATAAAGTCCCCATCTATATTGCTCTGCACTGTAACAGTGCTCACTCTATGCCACCCTGTAGTGTTTAGGTCTACTGTGGACCCTCAAATAGTACTTAGGCCCCTCATATAGTGGATAGGCCACCTCTGTGCCCTCATATAGTAGATACACCACCTCTTTGCCCTCATATAGTAGATACACCACCTCTTTGCCCTCATATCGATAAGCCACCTCTGTGCCCTCTTTTAGTAGTAAGACCCCTCTGTCTTCCCCATATAGTAGTAAGACCCCTCTGTCTTCCCCATAAAGTAGCTAAAACTCTCTGTCCCCTGGTAGTACATCCCCCCCCCCCTCCCATGTAGCCATTGCCTCCTGTCCTGGTAGTATGTCCCCCTCCCATGTAGCCATTGCCTCCTGTCCTGGTAGTACGTTCCCCCTCCCATGTAGCCACTGTACCCTGGTAGTAAGCCCCCCCCTGGAGAACCCACATCCAGTCCTGTATACAATGTATCAGTATTGGGAACATACACTCACCGGCCACTTTATTAGGTACACCTGTCCAACTGCACGTTACCACTTAATTTCTAATCAGCCAATCACATGGCGGCAACTCAGTGCATTTAGGCATGTAGACATGGTCAAGACAATCTCCTGCAGTTCAAACCGAGCATCAGTATGGGGAAGAAAGGTGATTTGAGTGCCTTTGAACGTGGCATGGTTGTTGGTGCCAGAAGGGCTGGTCTGAGTATTTCAGAAACTGCTGATCTACTGGGATTTTCACGCACAACCATCTCTAGGGTTTACAGAAAATGGTACGAAAAAGAAAAAACATCCAGTGAGCAGCAGTTCTGTGGGCGGAAATGCCTTGTTGATTCCAGAGGTCAGAGGAGAATGGGCAGACTGGTTCGAGCTGATAGAAAGGCAACAGTGACTCAAATAGCCAACCGTTACAACCAAGGTAGGCAGAAGAGCATCTCTGAACGCACAGTACGTCGAACTTTGAGGCAGATGGGCTACAGCAGCAGAAGACCACACCGGGTGCCACTCCTTTCAGCTAAGAACAGGAAACTGAGGCTACAATTTGCACAAGCTCATCGAAATTGGACAGTAGAAGATTGGAAAAACGGTCTGATGAGTCTCGATTTCTGCTTGAACATGACAATGAGTTCACTGTACTCAAATGGCCTCCACAGTCACCAGATCTCAATCCAATAGAGCATCTTTGGGATGTGGTGGAACGGGAGATTCGCATCATGGATGTGCAGCCGACAAATCTGTAGCAACTGTGTGATGCCATCATGTCAATATGGACCAAAATCTCTGAGGAATGCTTCCAGCACCTTGTTGAATCTATGCCACAAAGAATTGAGGCAGTTCTGAAGGCAAAAGGGGGTCCAACCCGTTACTAGCATGGTGTACCTAATAAAGTGGCCGGTGAGTGTATATCTAGTCCTGTATACAGTGTATCAGTATAGGGAACATATATCCAGTCCGGTATACAGTGTATCAGTATAGAAAACCTATATCCAGTCCTGTATACAGTGTATCAGTATGGAGAATCTATTTCCAGCCCAGTATTCAGTGTATCAGTATAGAGGACCTATATCCAGTCCTGTATACAGTGTATCAGTATAGAGAACCTATATCCAGTCCTGTATACAGTGTATCACTATAGGGAACATATATCCAATCTTGTATACAGTGTATCAGTATAGAGAACCTATTTCCAGCCCTGTATAAAGTGTATCAGTACACTTACAGGATTTTACCCCCAGCCGGTCCTGGTATCTCCCGGAAGCCCCGCCTCTGATGATAAGCCCCGCCTCCCGATGCCACCCAGGGGAGGTATATTAACTCTGTCACTGCCTGTTAGAGGTCACCCAGCTTTCCAGCATCATCTATTGAAGTGAGTATAATGGAGGTCACCCAGCTTTCCCAGTATCTCATAGTCAGTATAATGGAGGTCACCCAGCTTTCCGAGTATCTCATAGTCAGTGTAATGGAGGTCACCCAGTTCTCCCAGTATCTCGTAATCAGTATGATGGAGGTCACCCAGCCTTCCCAGTATCTCGTAGTCAGTAGGATGGAGGTCCCCCAGCTTTGTCAGCATCCTGTAGTCAGTATGATGGAGGCCACTCCACAAAGTGGTTCTGGGTGTAAAAACTGGTAATAAAGTAATGTCAAAAAATCATTTAACCCTTTGAAAACACCAGTTACTTATTCAAATCAGGAAAAAATGCAGATATGCCCACTTTAATGCCAGTTTTTACACGCGGAACCATTTTGGTCCAGGCTGGACTCTTTTTGGTTTCATAGGAGGCCCCTCTCTGTGTATTATCAGTGTGATGCGGGGTCCCTCTCTGTGTAGTATCAGTGTGATGCGGGGCCCCCCTCTCTGTGTAGTATCAGTGTGATGCAGGGTCACTCTCTGTGTATTATCAGTGTGATGCAGGGTCCCTCTCTGTGTAGTATCAGTGTGATGCGGGGTCCCACTCTGTGTAGTATCAGTGTGATGCGGGGTCCCCTCTCAGTGTAGTATTAGTGTGATGTGGGGTCCCTCTCTGTGTAGTATCAGTGTGCTGCGGGGTCCCTCTCTGTGTAGTATCAGTGTGCTGCGGGGTCCCTCTCTGTGTAGTATCAGTGTGATGCGGGGCCCCTCTCTGTGTGCTGGCAGTATGAGATCAGGGCCCCCTCTCTGTGTGCTGGCAGTGTGATGCGGGGTCCCTCTCTGTGTGCTGGCAGTGTAATGCGGGGCCCCTCTCTGTGTGCTGGTAGTGTGAGATCAGGGGCCCCTCTCTGTGTAGTATCAGTGTGATGCTGTAGTATACCACAGCGTAATCCCTGTGGCTGGGCTGAGGATGGCACCTGTCCACAAGTGTTTTGTTATATATTCTAGGAATTAATATGTCTTATTATGTGTAGTATCAGTGTGATGTGGGTCCCTCTCTGTGTTCTGGCAGTGTGATACGGAGCCCCTCTCTGGGTGTTGGCAGTGTGATGCGGGGCCCCTCTTTGAGTGCTAGCAATGTGATGCGGGGCCCCTCTCTGTGAAGTATCAGTGTGATGCGGGGTCCCCCCTCTCTGTGTGCTGGCAGTGTGATGCGGGGCCCCTTTCTGTGTGCTGGAAGTGTGAGATCAGGGGCCCCTCTCTGTGTAGTATCAGTGTGATGTAGGGTCCCTCTCCGTGTGTTATCAGTGTGATGCGGGGTCCCTCTCTGTGTGCTGGCAGTATGAGATCAGGGGCCCCTCTCTGTGTGCTGGCAGTGTGATGCGGAGTCCCTCTCTGTGTGCTGGCAATGTGATGCGGGGTCCCTGTGTGCTGGCAGTGTGATGTGGGGTCCCTCTCTGTGTGCTGGCAGTGTGATGCGGGGTCCCTCTCTGTGTGCTGGCAGTGTAATGCGGGGCCCCTCTCTGTGTGCTGGCAGTGTGAGATCAGGGGCCCCTCTCTGTGTAGTATCAGTGTGATGTAGGGTCCTTCTCCGTGTGTTATCAGTGTGATGCGGGGTCCCTCTCTGTGTGCCGGCAGTATGAGATCAGGGGCCCCTCTCTGTGTGCTGGCAGTGTGATACGGAGCCCCTCTCTGGGTGTTGGCAGTGTGATGCGGGGCCCCTCTTTGAGTGCTAGCAATGTGATGCGGGGCCCCTCTCTGTGAAGTATCAGTGTGATGCGGGGTCCCCCCTCTCTGTGTGCTGGCAGTGTGATGCGGGGCCCCTCTCTGGGTGCTGGCAGTGTGATATGGAGCCCCTCTCTGTGTAGTATCAGTGTGATGCGGGGTTCCCCCTCTCTGTGTACTGGCAGTGTGATGCGGGGCCCCTCTCTGGGTGCTGGCAGTGTGATATGGAGCCCCTCTCTGTGAAGTATCAGTGTTATGCGGGGTCCCCCCTTTCTGTGTGCTGGCAGTGTGATGCGGGGCCCCTCTCTGGGTGCTGGCAGTGTGATATGGAGCCCCTCTCTGTGTGCTGGCAGTGTGATGCAGGATCCCTCTCTGTGTGCTGGCAGTGTGATGCGGGGTCCCTGTTTGCTGGCAGTGTGATGCGGGGTCCTTCTCTGTGTGCTGGCAGTGTGATGTTGGGCCCCTCTCTGTGTGCTGGCAGTGTGATGCGGGGTCCCTGCATGCTGGCAGTGTGATGCGGGGTCCTTCTCTGTGTGCTGGAAGTGTGATGCGGGTCCCTTTCTGTGTGCTGGAAGTGTGATGTGGGGCCCCTCTCTGTGTGCTGGCAGTGTGATACGGGGCCCCTCTCTGGGTGCTGGCAGTGTGATGCGGAGCCCCTCTCTGTGTGCTGGCAGTGTGATACGAGGCCCCTCTCTGTGTGCTAGCAGTGTGAGATCAGGGGCCCCTCTCTGTGTGCTGGCAGTGTGATGCGGGGCCCCTTTCTGTGTGCTGGCAGTGTGAGATCAGGGGCCCCTCTCTGTGTAGTATCGGTGTGATGTAGGGTCCCTCTCCGTGTGTTATCAGTGTGATGCGGGGTCCCTCTCTGTGTGCTGGCAGTGTGATGCGGAGTCCCTCTCTGTGTGCTGGCAATGTGATGCGGGGTCCCTGTGTGCTGGCAGTGTGATGCGGGGTCCCTCTCTGTGTGCTGGCAGTGTAATGCGGGGCCCCACTCTGTGTGCTGGCAGTGTGAGATCAGGGGCCCCTCTCTGTGTAGTATCAGTGTGATGTAGGGTCCCTCTCCGTGTTATCAGTGTGATGCGGGGTCCCTCTCTGTGTGCTGGCAGTGTGAGATCAGGGGCCCCTCTCTGTGTGCTGGCAGTGTGATGCGGGGTCCCTCTCTGTGTGCTGGCAGTGTAATGTGGGACCCCTCTCTGTGTGCTGGCAGTGTGAGATCAGGGGCCCCTCTCTGTGTAGTATCAGTGTGATGCTGTGGTATACCAGAGCGTAATCCCTGTGGCTGGGCTGAGGATGGCACCTGTCCACAAGTGTTTTGTTATATATTCTAGGAATTAATATGTCTTATATTGAACTGTTATCTGTATTTCTCTGTACCAGTGTAACTGTCAGGCAGAGAATGGCTTACATGCTTTTCACTGCACACCACACAAAACAGCCACACCTACTGTCCTTAGTGGGAACTGCTCTAGGTAGTGTGGTAAGCTTATGCTGCGTTTACACGGCACGATTATCGTTCGAATTTTCACAAAACGATCGCATTTGAGCGATAATCGTTCCGTGTAAACACTGCAAACGATCAAGCGATGAGTGAAAAATCGTTCACTTTGATTTGTGAACATGTTCACAAATCATCATTGGTTGCTCGCTAAAATTTTGCTGATCGCTTTGTGTAAACGGTCGTCGAAAGTCTGCCCGCCCGCAGACCGGCCCCTGCTCCTCCACAGCCCTGCCACGCATCCTACAGCCCCCTGCCGGGCTAAACGCCCCCCTGCCGGCCCGATCAGCACCCCCGCCGCCCCGAGCATACCTTACCTCCTCAGCGTAACAGCTCCTAAAGAGGACCTGTTTGAGATTCCCGGCTCCCCTCTTCAGCCAATCAATGCACTGAAGAGGGGAGCCGGAAATTTCGAACACCCGCTACGCCGAGCAGGTAAGGTATGCTCGAGGCTGGGGCTACGGGGGTGGCGATTGGGGCGGCGGGGGTGCTGATCGGCCGGCGGGGGGAGGCGATGGAGCCGGCGCAGGGGGCTGTAGGATGCGGGGCCGGGCTGCGGGCGGGCCTGGGGCAGGGCTGCGGGCGGGCGGCCGACTTAACCCTTAGACGACCCAGGGCGTATAGTTACGCCATGGAAGTCTGTCCCCAGACGACCTAGGGCGTAACTGTACGCCCTGGGTGTTTCTCCCGCTATGAAGCGCGCTCCGGAGCGGAGCGCGCTTCATAGCAGGTGGGGGCCGGCTGCAATCAGCAGGTGGGGGTCGGCTGCAATCAGCAGCCGGGACCTCACCGGTAATGACACGCTGCAGCGATCGCGCTGCCGCGTGTCATTAACTCCTTAAACGCCGCGATCGCGGCGCGACCGCGGCGTTTAAGTGTAAGTGACAGGGGGAGTCCCCTGTCACCTACCGATCGGGACCCCCGCAGTGTGACTGCGGGGGTCCCGATCGGTAAAACGGGCCGCCGGAGGTCTCTCACCTGCCTCCGTGCGGTCCGATCGGCGCTCTGGTCACTGAGCCTGCACAGGCAGGCTCAATGAGCAGAGCGCCGATAACACTGATCAATGCTAGGCCTATGGCATAGCATTCATCAGTGTAAAAATCCAAGTAGTGAATGTAAAAGTCCCCCAAAGGGACTTCAAATGTGTAAAAAAAAAAAAGTTAAAAACACTAACACACTACCCCAAAACCCCTCCCCCAATAAAAGTTGAAATCACCCCCCTTTCCCATTATATAAATAAAACATAAAAAAATAAATAAATAGATAAACATATAATATACCGTAGCGTGCGTAATTGTCCGATCTATTAAAATATAACAAGCGTCATTGCGAACGGTAAACGGCGTACACGAAAAGAGGGAAAAAAGTGCGCGGATTACCGATTTTATGTTACATTATATATATAAAAAAATTACTAAAAAGTGATCAAAACGTCCGATCTTCACAAATATGGTATTAATAAAAACTAGAGATCATGGCGGAAAAAATTACACCCCATACAGCCCCGTAGGTGAAAAAATAAAACCGTTATAAGCGTCACAATAGTCCCATTTTATTTATAATTAATTGCCAAAAAAAAGGATTTCATTTAAAAAAAATATATAACATTAGAGAATCTGCGTAAACCTGCATATGGTTGTGTTCGGGCTGACCTATAGAGTAATAGTATCATGTCGCTTTTACCATATAGTGCATTACGTAGACACAGGAACCCCCCAAACGTTACCATATTGCATTCTTTTTTGCGATTTCACCAATTTATATCTTCATAAATAATATATTTGGGATTCCGTCATACATGTTATGGTAAAATGAATGACGCCATTACAAAGTACAACTATTCCTGTAAAAAACAAGCACTTACATGGCTTGTAGATAGAAAACTGAGAGTGCTAGAGCTCTTAGAAGGGGAGGAGGGAAAAACGGAAACACTAAGATCAAAATTTGCGCGGTCCACTGGGTCATTTTGGGCCTGGTCCTCAAAGGGTTAAGCGATCTTAAAACGATCGCAAAAACGATTTTACAGACAAGTTATCGTCCCATGTAGCCTTTTTCAAGGGGGTGACCCCTTGAAAAAGGCTACGCCGAAACGTGCGTTGGGGTGGGGGCCGCCGGTGGACACTTTGACTTCTATTATTTATGGTAGGACACTTTAGTAGTTCTTTCACTAGTTGAGATCTATGAATTGTTTATTGCACTTTTTCTTGGCTTGTTTAATATATATTATCTACCCATAGCTCTCCTTGTACTGTATCTAGCACTTTAGTCTACCATTTATTTATTTATTCATTTACTTGTGTCCATCTGCAGCAGCCCCCTCATTGTATGTTTGTCGTTTTTAACATTTTGTCAGCCATGGTTCATTGTGTATTTATTCATTATTTTGTCATTTTTTTGCAATTTTAACAATAAAATTTATATGTTGTAATACGTTAGAGGTTCAGTTATTTCTCTATTGGTATCTATCAGTAAAGGAGTTATTGTTATACTGCCTCTCTCCTTGTCTCCCTGTTGTCCTGGTTATCTGCACCACACCACCATTAAGGGCCATTGTACCGGACAGCAGTATTTGGGGTTGGCCCCGGGGGGACTACAGGTCCACATCATTGACCACCTTACACACAGATGCAGCCCCCCTACAGGAACCTCTGCAGTAGCCCACAGAAGAGAGAGAAAGAACTCAGGGAAGCGCCAGAGGGTCCCCCTGTACCTGCAGAAGCCCTCGTGCCCACTTGTGACCGTGACAAGATCCAGCTATCCTGCAGGTATAGCACACCCTCACTCTGCAGCCCTCGGTGCGTCCCCTCACTTAGGAGCTCAGCGCCACACTCGGGAGAGACTACTACCACCATCATCCTCTCCTCATTCCCCTCAATCTCTTCCAAGTACCCCGGCTCGCTACAATGCACGGTCCCTCTCCGTGTGTTATCAGTGTGATGCGGGGTCCCTCTCTGTGTGCCGGTAGTGTGAGATAAGGGGCCCAAAGTTTGAGCCATTTTCAACTGCACTCTCTTCAGGGCACCTCAGTTACGGGTAAATTATGAATAATATAAATTTTCTGTAAAAAAAATGGCTAAAAAATCCTGTGAATAACAAACTAACTTAAGCATCATACAGATCAGTCACATTGTTATGGGGGGGTCTGATCTGGGGATCAACTGCTCACAGAGCCCATGGTGACAATGTAATCTCGGCCTCAATAAGGCAAGGCTTATAATCAATCGCATCCTTGGGGGTATTGGCTGGAGAATCTCTTCACATTGGGGGTACTTGACTTGAAAAGGTTGAGAAACACTGCTTTATACAGTGTATCGATATAGGGAACCTATATCCAGTCCTGTATACAGTGTGTCAGTATAGAGAACCTACAGTGTATATCCTGTCCTGTATACAGTTTATCAGTATAGAGAACCTATATCCAGTCCTGTATACAATGTGTCAGTATAGAAAACCTATATCCAGTCCTGTATACAGTGTATCAGTATAGAGAACCTAAATCCAGTCCTGTATACAATATATCAGTATAGAGAACCTAAATCCAGTCCTGTATACAATATATCAGTATAGAGAACCTAAATCCAGTCCTGTATACAATATATCAGTATAGAGAACCTATATCCAGTCCTGTATACCAGTGCTTCTCAAACTGTGAGGCGGGCCTCACCAGTGAGGCGCCCCCTAGTTGTTGGTGAGGCCCAGCTAAGGAGTCTGTTTTTTACAAAACTAACTATGGTCTGCAGAGTCCTCTAAAATCTCAATTTTAGCAACATTATTAATTGATTTTGTATTGCTTTATTAGTATATAGAGCTTGGGAGATGGATGAAAGGTAGCCCTAGCTTTATTTTCAGCTTTTAAATGGACTTTCACCACATATGGTGAGACCCAGGCACCCTCTTAGTCAGTCTGGTGAGGCCCAGGCATTGCCTTGGTCTGTTGGGTGAGGCTCCAGTAGAAATAGTTTGAGAAGCACTGCTGTATACAATGCATTGGTATAAAGAGCCTATATTCAGTCCTTTATACAGTGTATCAGTATAGAAAACCTATATCCAGTCCTCTATACAGTGTGTCAGTATGGAGAACGTATATCCAGTCCTGTATACAGTGTATCAGTATAAAGAACCTATATCCAGTCCTGTATACAGTGTAACAATATAGGGAACCTATATCCAGTCCTGTATACAATGTATCAGTATAGAGAACCTATATCCAGTCCTGTATACAGTGTGTCAGCATAGCGAACCTATATCCAGTCCTGTATACAATGTATCAGTATAGAGAACCTATATCCAGTCCTGTATACAGTGTGTCAGTATAGGGAACCTATATCTAGTCCTGTATACAATGTATTAGTATAGAGAACGTATATTCGGTCCTGTATACAGTGTATCAGTATAGAGAACCTATATCCAGTCCTGTGCTGTACAGTCTGAGCTGTATACAGTGTACCAGTATATATAACATGTAACAGGAAGCAGCTGCAGCTCACAGAGCATTGTCTGTGTCAAACTCCCAGTCCTCCAGTTGTTGAAAAACTATTATTCCCCTCATTCCTGGACAGACAAAGCTTTAGATATCCAGCCCCGATGGGAGTTGTAGTTTTGCAACATCTGGAGGGCTGCAGTTGGGGTTGTAGTTGTGGAGCAGTATGCAGCTGTCAGGACATGCTGGGGGTTGTAGTTGTGGAGCAGTATGTAGCTGTCAGGACATGCTGGGGGTTGTAGTTGTGGAGTAGTATGCAGCTGTCAGGACATGCTGGGGGTTGTAGTTATGGAGCAGTATGCAGCTGTCGTGACATGCTGGGGGTTGTAGTTGTGGACCAGTATGCAGCTGTCAGGACATGCTGGGGGTTGTAGTTGTGGAGCAGTATGCAGCTGTCAGAACATGCTGGGGGTTGTAGTTGTGGAGCAGTATGCAGCTGTCAGAACATGCTGGGGGTTGTAGTTGTGGAGCAGTATGCAGCTGTCAGGACATGCTGGGGCTTGTAGTTGAGCAGCATGTAGCTTTCAGGACATGGTTTGGGTTGTAGTCGTGGAGCAGTACGCACCTGTCAGGACAGGCTGGGGGTTGTAGTTGTGGAGCAGTATGCAGCTGTGAGGACATGCTGGGGGTTGTAGCTGTGGAGCAGTATGCAGTTGTCATGACATTCTGGGGGTTGTATTTGAGCAGTATGCAGCTGTCAGGACATGCTGGGGGTTGTAGTTGAGCAGTATGCAGTTGTCAGGACATGCTGGGGGTTGTAGTTGTGGAGCAGTATGCAGCTGTCAGGACATGCTGGGGGTTGTAGTTGTGGAGCAGCATGTAGCTGTCAGAACATGCTGGTGGTTGTAGTTGAACAGCATGCAGCTGTCAGGACATGCTGGGGGTTGTAGTTGTGGAGCAGTATGCAGCTGCCATTGCCCCCTGGTAGTAAGCCCCCCCCCCCCTCAGGTAGCCATTATCCCCTGGTAGTAAGCCCCCCCCTCAGGTAGCCATTGCCCCCTGGTAGTAAGCCCCCCCCTCAGGTAGCCATTGCCCCCTGGTAGTAAGCCCCCCCCCCTCAGGTAGCCATTGCCCCATGGTACTAAGTCCCCCTCAGGTAGGTTAGCCATTACCCCCTGGTAGGTAGTACTCCTCTCTCCCATGTGGACAATGCCCCCTGCACAGTAAAAAAGCAAAAAACCCATATACTCACCTTTGCAGCTGGGCTCCTCTGTCCTCCAGCATCTCCTCTCCCTGTTCTGTGTACATGAGTGACGTCACTCATCTGCCAGAGCTATGGGGGAGAGAGTTGCCACTTGTGGCGGGAGGCAGAATGACTTTTGACAGAGCAGGAAGCCGATGTCTCCTGCTCTGCCAGTGTGACTGGGGTGCGGGGGCTAGGCTTGGAGGGCGGGGGGGGGGGGGGCTAGCGGGACACATAGGGGCTTACCGGGGACGGCGGGACATGACTCCAAAATCGGGACTGTCCCGCTGGATCCGGGACAGTTGGGAGGTATGAGTAACGTCACACCATGAGACGTATTCACATTGCTGCTTTTTGCCACTGAAATAAAATCAATACCAAGACTTTTATTATCCATCGTCATTGGTGTCACTTTGTTCAATGCTAAAAAATGAACTAATTACAAAAAAAAGTCACCGCAGCTTTAAGAGATCAGAGAGGTCCTTAGGGGGGATGGGATTCAGAAAATTCAGTGTGAAGAAGTTAAATAATATGATATATCAGGTCCAGATTAAAGCCCCTATTACACGGGCGACTGGAGGAGCAAACGAGTGCTATCAGACTGGTTTTCTTCCCGTTCCCCGCTGGCTGCTGCCGCAGCATGTTGAAAGGGGAAACAACAGCAACGATAAGCAGACATCGTTCATGTCAGCCGATTGTTGCCTCCTATTAAACGGGGCGATTATCAGCCGATAATTGTTCTATGTAATAGAGCCTTAAAGGGGTTATCCAGAGCTACAAAAACATGGCCACTTTCTTCCAGACACAGCCCCACTCTTGTCTCCAACTTGGGTGGGGTTTTGCTGCTCAGTTTCATTGAAGTGAATGGAGCTTAATTGCAAACCGCACCTGAACTGGAGACAAGAGTCGTGTTGTCTCTGAAAGTGGCCATATTTTTGTAGCACTGGATAACCCCTTTAAGGGTATGTGCACACTAAGGAATATGGCAGATAATCCACTGCAGATTCCGCAGCTTGCCCCCTGCTCGTGGCCACGTGCATCTTCCCCCATAATAGGAACCACCCAGATTCCTTAGTGTGCATATACCCCAAGGGTGTGTTCACATGTACAGGTTCTGCAGCAGATCCTGTACGTGTGTACGCACCCTTATAGGGGAATAAATGGTCACTGCAGATGATGGGAAATAGCTCCTGTAGCCTATAGAGCTGGCTAATCTCTCAAGACTGGTGAAGAGTCGGACCTGGTCCTTTTGAGACAATGGGAAATAGCCAATTCAATGTGAGATGGCAAAGTACTAGAACTATTCAGGACTTGACCACTAGGGGGCGAGAAGGTCCTTGCTGTGGAGCCTGCTAAACCCCATGACTGGGAAGGACCAGGTCCATCTCAATTATGGGATTTAGTCACTTTTCATGACGTAAAGCGCATGCGCCGCCGATACCCGTACGCCTGAACTACCAATAGGAAACGTCCCCTCCTCCCGAACCTAAACATTATAAGTCACGTGATATTTTCCCGCGCTCATCTCTGAGTACAGCTTCGCTTCCATGGCTGCTGAGGAGGAGGTGACTGCAGGTGCCGCAGCTGCGGTGTGTGAGGTTGGGGAGAACGAGACCGGCGGTAAGAGTGCGGGAGAGGAACCCGAGGAGACGGCGGCCCCCGCTCCGCCGCCACAGAAGCTCGGGAGGCTTCCCATGTCCCGTGTGAAGGCGCTGATGAAGTCGGATCCGGACGTGTCCTTGGCCAGTCAGGAAGCGGTGTTTATCATCAGCAAAGCCACGGTGAGGGCTGAGGGGGAGGGGCGGTGACGGCTAAGGGGGAGGGGCGGCCACGGTGACGGCTGAGGGGGAGGGGCGGCCACGGTGACGGCTGAGGGGGAGGGGCGGCCACGGTGACGGCTGAGGGGGAGGGGCGGCCACGGTGACGGCTGAGGGGGAGGGGCGGCCACGGTGACGGCTGAGGGGGAGGGGCGGCCACGGTGACGGCTGAGGGGGAGGGGCGGCCACGGTGACGGCTGAGGGGGAGGGGCGGCCACGGTGACGGCTGAGGGGGAGGGGCGGCCACGGTGAGGGCTAAGGGGGAGGGGCTGCCACGGTGACGGCTGAGGGGAGGGGCGGCCACGGTGACGGCTGAAGGGGAGGGACGGTGACGGCTGAGGGGAGGGGCGGCCACTGTGACGGCTGAGGGGAGGGACGGTGACGGCTGAGGGGAGGGGCGGCCACGGTGATGGCTGGATAGGGGTGGAGAGACGTTCCGGCCACAGTGAGGGGGGGGTGTGTCTTGTAGGGCTGTAAATAAACTATACGTTTTAATAGTTCTATTACAGAGTATTATAAATCAGTATACAGAAGCATCCCCGCGGGTTGTCCTTTTAAATATCTTGCTGCTGGTTTGTATCAATCAATAAGAATGTTATCCTTACCAGTGCACGTTTCTCTGGTGTCCTCCGCTGACTGCAGAAACTCCACTTCTGAGACAACTTCTTGGGAAAGAGCCCGCTCAGCCAATCACAGGCCCCGGGACTGTCCCATCTGTCAGTGATTGGCTCCGCAGGCTGTCACTCGCAATAAGAGTTTGTCTCCGAAGTGCAGGCTCCGCAGTCAGCGGGGGACGACACCGGGGGGAGGGGTGGCGCAGGTAAGGATTCTTATTGCAATATTTAAAAAAGGCCGACTGCTTGACAACCCCCTTGAAGTAGATATGTTTTCGCAGTTTCATGGCGTTCACCAAAGGTAAAAATGGAGGAAATACTACTGGATCACCGAGCTAGTAAGACAATTTACCTTATATACAAACATGTATATCAATATAATGACTTTGTTTTCAATAGGAATTGTTTATTGAAACAATAGCTAAAGATGCCTATGTCTATGCCCAAAGAGGAAAGAGGAAGACCCTGCAACGGAAGGACCTGGGTATAGATCTTTTTATACATTTCTTTACTTCCGGACAGGTCCATAGCTACTAAGCTTGTGTTGCATCATCCTAAAGCTCAGTACAGTAGGGAGGCTGGAGCTGGGGTAACTATTGTTTCTTGATTGGAGTTCACCTGCCTAGACTTCGTCCCCCACTGCTTCCTCCATTTAATTTGAGACTATTGATATAAAGGCAATTGGGCCTGTAATATCATTCACTATAGATCATACCTAGCGTAATAACAGATCCCTATAGATTACACCTATGCTAATAACAGATCCCTATAGATTACACTAATCCTAATAACTGATCCCTACAGTTTACACCTATCCTAATAACAGATTCCTATAGATCACACCCATACTAATAACCGATCTCGCCCATCCTGTTAAGTAACCAGATCTCGATCATCCCTAGACATAACCTGCAAGTATTTGTGCCCATCCCTTGAAGATCATTACTCTGCTTAGTATTAATCTTTATTGTGATCAGACACGTATAGACAGCATAATGGCCACATCTATACATTCCCTTGGAGCTGTATCTATTTAACCAACTACATTTCTCTTGCTGTAATCTCCCCATCACACTAGTTAGGTACTCCGTGCATTTGTTGCTGTGGTATTGGCTTATAATAAAGATATAGGTGTATATTTACAGTGTCTTTCTGTTTTAGATAATGCAATAGATGCTTTTGATGAATTCGCGTTTCTGGAAGGTAAGTTATAATGAGTTAGTTATAACTGACACTTTTTAAACTTAAAAATAATTTTTAGGGTATATTCACACGAACAGAGGCTGCAAATCCGGCAGCTCCTGGCGTCCTGCTCTCCCGTCCGGCCAATCAGTGGCTGCGACTGGGCAACACACTCATTGGCCGGACGGGAGAGCAGGACGCCGGACCCGTGCAGCCAGGAGAGGTAATGTATGCTTACAGCGGGGGAGCAGAAGGAGGTAGAATTACATACTCGCTGCGGTCATTCAGACCGCAGCGAGTATATAGTGTGTTGGAACTGCCAGGACCTGCTGGACTCGCAGCGAGAATCTCGCTGCGAGTCCGTTCGTGTGAATATACCCTTAAAGTGATACTGTCCCCTGCGGTTGCTCGGATGATGTTCTCAGCAGAGGCGGGGCTTCTAGGCCATCGAGCCCCCTTTTCCTGCCTCAGTACATGGCGTTTTCTTCACTAGGATTGTGTGCTTTCCCTGTCAGTATAGAGAGGGAACTCTGTGACACTATCCTCAATAAATAAATGAATGCAGGTATAAAATGCCATAAAAAAAGCGCAAAAAGCTGAAAAAACTAGCATTTTTTTGTGCCAAAGCCAAATTGGATTCACATGGGAGGGAAAAAATAAAGGAAGTACTTCTTTCCTGTTGGATCCTCTTCTGGTTTTGGCACAAAAAATGCTGTGTGAGATTCAAGCCTGTTTGGACATGGAGTCACCAGAAAGAACCCACTCTTTGTATTTTGTGCTGTCATCCTTACTTGGACTACTCCTCTAAATATGAGGCCATTTTGTGAGAATAGCTGATGCTGTTACTGGTGGCAGCTTCTCTATCAGTTTGGTTTTAGGACCCAAAAGCCTCTGTAATGGTGTGTGAAAAACAAAGACATACCCCATTCTGGGAACTGCACCCCTCAAAGATGTTATCTAGGGATGTCTTGCATCATTTTATCCCCATGGCTGATAGCGCCAAAAAACAAATATATATATTCATGGCGGCCCGCTTCTATGTCACCACTGCAGGGCCCTGAGGTACCAGAGAACTTACCACACCTGCTAAGTTATTTACCTGTGGGGTAGATTAAGAAGTTTTGTTTTCTTTCCTGGTATTCTACTTGATGTAACTGTATATGTAAGGAATGTGTAATACATCGGGGGGGGGGGGGGGGGATAAATAAAATGTGATCTTTGTAAGAAAATTAAAAAAAAATTACCCTAGTTTAACACAGATGTGTGCATCCCTACAAGTACCGCAGAGCCCCTCCTGTCTTCCTGGTTTCCGAATATTAGGGTCTTTACTAGCAATTTCATGAGAATGAAGGTGTAAGTGACTCCGATATGGCATTGTCCTGGGAAGTTACAGCGAATGTTTTTCTATGTATTTAGAGGGGGTTATTTCCCATATCTACCCTAGAAGGGGGGAATTAAAAAGTATTTATTTTCCTTTTGTTTTACACCTTCATAAGCAGCCCATCACCTACTTATAAGAGCATTGCACAGCTGTCATGTAACATTACATTGAAAGTAATTTATTTATTTTGTAGGCACATTGGACTGACCGAACAACAGAAACAGATCTCCTACTGATTCCAATATTACATAAAATTAGCAGAAGATTCAGCCTATAGTGAGTGTATACACATATAGCGGGTGCTATACAGCTACCATGTGGGACAACATCTAGGTTTACTTTTTCTAATTTTTTTTGTTAGTAAAACTGTGGACGTATACTACGTGGCAGTATGTATTATAATACTTCATCATTGTTCTCCTGAGTGTTCATTTGCCCTATGGGCTATATATAAAGCCCTCTTCTGCTGTACGGAAGAAATCCCGGGACTGTCCTTAGTGGAAAAACCTACTTTTGTTTTTAAGTGTACATAGTTAAGTGACTTTCTTGTTTGTATCATTGTTTATATATTAAATTATTATTGAAATCAGTTTTGTGTGTCAACAACTATCATCAACATTCTGCAACAAAGCAGGTCCATACTTTAAGCAGGTATATTTGCTTATTCCATACACTGCACACCAGGCTTTCTGATGAGAGCTGTCACTTAGCTGGCTGCTTCTGCCTCCTTGCATAGCCACCAATGCAAACTTCTGACCAGCCTCTGACACTTCCAAAGTTTGGTTGACGTTTAGGCTCTAGGGCTGTAACAGGGTTTGTTAGAAGCTAAATATACCAAAACACTTAGGGCCACATGTATCATCCGGCGAATGGATGATTTTCGGCGGAAAGTGCCGATTTGCGTCTTTTTTTATTCAAAAATGGCGGATTTGCGAATAAAATATTCGCAAATCGGCACTTTCCGCCGAGTACGCCAGGGGGCGGAAAGTGGGCGGAACGGAGGGCGCGGACTCAGAGTCCGCGCGATTTACCATCCGTTCCGCCAAAATGTACGCCGAAAACCTACTCCAGTCCTCAGCTGGTGTAGGTTTTCGGCGGTGCGCAACGGCGCGCACGGGATTTATGTAGAGGCAGTCCGCCTCTACATAAATCTCCGTAGCGCCGGAGTTGCGGGGGCATTTTTACGTCCGGCGTAAAAAACGCCGGACTTAATAAATGCCTCCCTTAGGGTAATTAAACAATTGCACATTTGTGATGCTGCATTCATGCGATGCAGTTTTTTGCAGAAACTTGTCATTTTGTCTTTTTTCCAAAATGGTTTATGGTTCTAAAATGGTTATGGTTTTAATGTGATTTAGGGAAAATGACAGTAAAAATAAAACCTGTGTATACAGGATCAAGTGTAACTTAACAATCCAATTGAGTTTTGTACGCTAATACGTAGCATACACAGAAAAGAATGCTACATATGACAGCATCATGATGCTCTGCTTGTCTCTGTGCGGACAGGAGGCAGGAGCGTTTAGAAGTCTCTTCCCAGTGTTCTGTTTCTACAGAGTGAAAAATACAAAGACATTCATTCAATGTGGAACTATTGGGCCAAGCGATGTGTGGAGAGTGCTCTGGGCCTACCTTATTGGCTGTGCTGCAGCTGGACACAGTGACATCAGAAATTGCCTGTGACTGGGGATGATGCGTTGTCACTTGAGTCGGGGACTATACAATTTTGTAGTCCTATTTTCCATTTCCTGTCTATGGAAAAGCTGCTGAAGCGGGGACTATTAGGCCCCCTTGACACGTCCGGAAAATCCACGACTGATTTCCGGACCCATAGGATTACATTAGTCACGGACACCCTTCAGGATTTTTCCTGAAGGGTGTCCGTTCTGGGAAAATAGGTCAGGATTTTTTAGATCCTGTCCTATTTTCATCAGGAAAGCGTCCGGACCTGTGGATTGCCTGGGAGAGCCCCCCCCCCCCCCCCCCCCCCAAAGGACCAGTGGAGAAGGCAGTTCCTGTCCTGCAGCGATCCGCCGCTGGGATTCTGCAACCCCCGCTGGGGCTAGCATGGTACATGAGGGGGAGATGATGGCATGGCACGAGGGGAACACGATGGCATGGTACATGAGGGGGAGATGGTGGCACAGTACACTAGGGGCTGTGTGGGTACTTGGGATGTATGTTGGAATAATAGACCATATTGAAAAAAGTTTTTTTTTTTCCATCAGAAAATCCTAAAGACATTTCCTTATGGTTTCCTTAAGGTAAAAACCGATTATTGTCAGGAAATCCTGATGCTTTCCTGATGCCATTTGAGGCCTCCTGATCAGGATTTTCTGACAGTAAAAACTGACACTGACGTGTAAGGCCCCATTCACACGTCCGTGTCAGTTTTTACTGTCAGGAAATCCTGATCAGGAGACCTCAAATGTCATCAGGAAAGTATCAGGATTTCCTGACAGTAATCAGTTTTTACCATCAGGAAAAACCTTCATGATTTCCTGATGAGATAATATGGTCTAGTATGCAAACATAAATCACAGGTACCCACACAGCCCCTAGTGTACCTGGATGGCCACAGGCTGCAGAACTACAACTCCCATCATGGCCTGCCTGCAGAGCCATGATGGGAGTTGTACTTCTGCAACCTGGATGGCCACAGGCTGCAGAACTACAACTCCCATCATGGCCTGCCAGCAGAGTGCAGTGCAGAGGTCTGGGCGGTGGTCGGAGGTCCTATTTTCCAGAACTGACACCCTTCTGGAAGGGTGTCAAGTGTCTAATGTTAGCCTATGAGTCCGGAAATCGGTCCGCATTTCCTGATAGGAAATCTGGACAGATTTTCCGGACGTGTGAAGGGGGCCTAAATGGGGCCTTGGTGATTCAACAAAGTCATGGTAACAGAATGCAGAAAACAGAAAGTTTGATGCAATGTTGCCAGGACAGAAATGGTGTTTTTACCTGAAAATATTGCTGTTGTGGTAAAATAACATAGACTTGACTGGTGGGGAGCATAAAAGTCATAATTAGGGATGAGCGAATTTACAGTAGTAGCTAAACAAAGTGCTTTGCTAGGCTCTGTAGTCAGCTGTTAGGCTGAATCCTCTGTGATTCACAGCACAAAGCTCTGAATGGGGCACCTGCCCCCCTGACACTTCTTGTATTGCTTTTAAGCCCTGAATGTGTCAAAGTACTCACAACAGGCAGAAGAGTAGAAACTTTTTTTTTAATGAAGTGAATAACAGATATGCAGAATAGAATAGCTCTATCAGAATATGCAAAGTTGTTTTTAATGACAGGGCCCATTTAAACATTTTTATAATTTTTACTTAGCAAGAAAAATGTTTAAGTAGTAAAATAATACAAAAGCTACTGTATGTGTAGCATTGTAATTGGACTGACCTACAGAATCAAGATAATGATAAAGATTACATTGAGTGACATTCTTAATGGTGCGTTTACACAGACAGATTGAAGGCCCTATTCCACCAACAGATCTGACGACAGATTATCTGCCAAAGATTTGAAGCCAAACCCAGGAATGGATTTGAAAAGAAGAGAAATCCAGTCTTTCCTTTATGACCTGATCTCTGTTTATAGTCTGTTCCTGGGTTTGGCTTCAAATCTGTTGGTGGAATAGGGCCTTTAGCTGACAGATCTTGGAAGCCAAAACCAGGAACAGACTATAAACAGAGAACAGGTCATAAAGGAAACGCTGAGATTTTTCCTCTTTTCTAATCCATTCCCTGTCTGTCTAATACATCTGTCTGTGTAAACGCAGCATTACACCCATTGCAATCCTGAGAAATAGGCAGATGAAGCGCATGGCAGCACAGTTCCCCGGCTGTCAATTAAATCCAACTTATTAACTCCATTATATAGCTCATTCAGTGTCTAGCAGGTTAGATCCACTTGTACTATAGCTGATAGCTTTAGTCTACCAATAGCAAGTAGGCAGCTGATAAAATCTTTCGGCTGCATTTGCTGCTGAAAGCTGCAAACACCTTTTGGATATTTGTTTGGCCAAGGAGCTACCAAATTAAAATCTCATCTTTACATCTCAGTCAAGGAGTAGTGGCTGAGCTGCTTAAGTGGAAAAGCCTGGCTTTTTTCTTTTCTTTTTGCTTGCCCTCACTTTCAAGGCCCTTCTTGTTTGATGTACAGAGCTCTGTATATCAACCAAGGAAGGTCTGGGAGCCATGAGAAATAAAAAGACTTTATACTTTCAGCCCCAGTATAGTCTAATTAGCGTGTAGATGTTAGCAATTTTCCAGCAGTTTTCTTATTAGCAAATAGAGCTTTTGGAGAGATTGTGTTGAAACAAAACCTCACCCACCATGTTTAAGTAGTGGCAAGGGGCTAATGTCTGTCTGTTGTGGATCATTCAATTTTTTTTTTTTTTTTTAGCAGCTTTGTAAATGATGTAACAGAGGGTCTTCCCACATGCAAGTTTCTATCCACTGATAACCAATAATAAACGAGAAGCAATGTCAAAACCAGTTAGAAACATTAGCAATATGTGCACCATACCGAGAGAGTGTCAGTCTCCTACCCCATTGTCCCCTGCTCTACACCATTCTGGCTGAAAGGGCAGGGCCTTCCCACATGCAAGTTTCTATCATTTACCTATGCAAAGAGGCATAAATTGTAGTTAAAATATGTACCAGTTTTGAGCTGCTGTAGACATCTGAGCAGGTGTGATAGATTTATCGACAGCCGTGTGTCTCTTAATAAATCCAGAGCAGGCCCCCCTTAGTAAAGCCTTAAAGGGGAACTCCAGCTTTTTTCCCCCCTCTTTTCCTCAATTAACACACATTGCAAAGTCATAATTTTGTAATGTGTGTTAAAAAGCTGCCTGTAGCCGTTCCACCTGCTCCCTCCTTTTTCTTTGCCCTATCCTCTCCTTTTTTTCTTACATCAACCCACCCCACCAATCACTGGGAGGTTTAGTTCGCTCCTAAGAATAGAGTTTAATTCCCTGGAGGGGGTTAGTTGGTTAATTAGTTGGTTACTAGTCGGTTGGTGGAGAGTGAGCCAGACCTCTCTTCTTAAAGCGTAACTGTCATTTCAGGGCCATTTTTCTGAAAACATTAAATAGCAACAGTACAAGCGATTTTAAGAAACTCTGTAAAAGGTTTTTTGTACTAAAAGAGTTTCCTTCTGTACTGAAAAAGCAATCTCCCAGCCTCCCCCCTCACATCAAATGAAGCAGGATTTCTGTCTCCATTATGTGGCTATGGAGAGGGGAGGGGCTGTTAGGAGTGACTGAGCATGGAGGATTTCTGCAAAGCACAACACCCTGCAATCTTCTCTCAGTAAGTTCATAGATAAGCACTGACCTTTCTGACACCTGAATTTAGCGTTTTAGGTGCCCAGAGAGTCTACAAACAGCTGACCTTCATGTCACCTCTTCCTGCTCCCTCATCTCCCTCAGCCCCTCCCCCCTTCATAGGCTTACATTGGAGAGAGCAGAGCCCGTCTTCACTGGCTTCTCTGTAATGAAGACGTGTTTGCCTGATAATGCACAGATAAGAAGTCAGGGGGGGAGGCTGGGAGATTGCTTCTTGAGTACAGAAGGAGGCTTTTTT
Source organism: Dendropsophus ebraccatus (assembly GCF_027789765.1). NCBI lineage: Eukaryota > Metazoa > Chordata > Amphibia > Anura > Hylidae > Dendropsophus > Dendropsophus ebraccatus. Next base: position 90,296,952 of record NC_091460.1, on the reverse strand, counting down.
GGCTGATAAAACCTATTACAGAGTTTCTTACAATCGCTTATACTACTGATTTCTGCAATAAAAAAAAACATGACAGTTACGCTTTAAGCAAGAAGCTACCTCAAGTATGCAATGCTAGTCACCTCAGGAGGAAAGGATGTTGTCCTAGCCAGAGATAATTTCTACACAGGGCAGTGACTCCAGTGGAACAAAGTGCAGTTAGCCTACGTATCTCACTGCAGAATGCACAGCTATCCTGGAAAGGTTCGAGAAGTATGCTTCACCCAGCTCAAAGACCTGGGACCTCGTATTACCCTGTCAGGACAGGTACCCTGACACTGTAGGGCATTAGGTGGTAAGTAAACATGAGTACGAGTATCTTCTTTTCACATTGCAACTCTCCGCTACGCTATCCTGGCAGAGTACATTTGACAGGGCACTCGAGAAGCTGCTCTACTCTACTCTCTTCTGTTACACAGACTACCACTTCTTCGCTCTCCTACCTGAAGTTATTGAAGTGTATTGCATTGAAGTACAAAGTACGTTCTGGTTAAGTCACTGGAGACTGCATATCATTTTGCACCAACACACACCAGCGTACACCTGGCTTATCCAGATTCTGCGGAAGCGGGCTCCATCCAACTGGCAGTCAGTAACAAAGCCACTCCAGGCTACTGTGACAAGTGGCCAAGTGACTCTACACCCACTTAGCAGCCATAATACCTTTCAGCTAACCCCAACGAGACATTACCAACATCCCTTGCTCAGACCGCATATGTAGTGATTTAGTGTAGCTAGTGATGTAGTGTAGCTTTATTTCACTACCTCTGCATCTATTGGGTTTTGGATATACACTGCCTCCAGCTCTGAGCATTTGTCAGCCAATTTCCCTCAACGTAGTATCCCTTTTTATAAAAGAAATAATAGATGTAAGACATCCTCTTAAATAGGCTTTCAGGGTGTACCACAAACACAAAGGGTCCCATACTCTCCATGGGACCTGAAGAACTCTCCTAGTTGGTATACGGTCCATAAGGCCAATTAATTGAATCCAGAAGGTAAGTCCTCCTCACATCCTTCGCTGAGGGAGTTAAAGACACTGTAAGAGCCCTATTACATGGGACGATTATCGTGCAGACAATACACAGTATGCTGTTACTACCTGTAATGCTTATATTAGAATAAAGTAAAGAACTTTTTGAATTTAATTAAATTTTTCTTTTCATCTCCACGCACATATTGTGATCAATAATCTTTTATCTTTGAGGTTGAGCCCAACAATAAGGACTTATTCGATATTATCTCAATCCGATATTATCTTACATGGGATATACTGTGTATGCATCGTTATTTTGTCCAGGTGGGATTGGCAGTGGCGGCCCCGATCCTCTGTGCCGTTTAGCATCATTTAATTGTGTTACTGCATCATTTTTTTGAAAATGCTGCAGTACTACAATGAAACCCTAGCATGTGTGAACATAACCCTAATTTCACTGTAGACTTTTGCACAACCAGTAAAGTTGCAGCACCTGCTTGCGGCTGGTCGGAGATGGTGAATCATTCAGGGGATTGGGGGATCCAGCCAAGTCTCCTGTGACATCATACCCTGCCCCCTTTTTGCATCATCAGCCTGTGCTCATCAACCACACAAAATGTGAGACCGATGCATGTAATCTTTGTCTCCTAAGGTGGGAGAGCAGAGGAAGCAGGAGACAGTGTGGATTGGTACAGTGGCCAGTTTTCTTCACTTCCTGGATTTCAATCAGCTACCAGTGTGGCAGAACTGTTCAGGTATGGTAATACATTGTATAGACACATCAATATAACTTTTAATGTACTTTTAATAGAAAAAAATGTTTTCCTTATGTGGAGTTCCCCTTTAATTGTTCGCTGTAGTTCTGCATTTGTTCACTAGATGCGTCTCCTGGAGACACAATAGATGGGTTAAAGGGGCTATCCAGCGCTACAAATATTTTAGTTAGTACGATGGGACCTTCTACGCCGCTCTTTAGTTTTATACACCCCTCGTCTTCCTCACCTTCAATCCTAATATCTTCCCTTATAACTGTTTCTAATTTATCTCTGGACTCTGACATTGGGTAAACTTGGAGAAATTTGTAAATCTTCTGCCCTTAGAAACCTGTGGGGGCAGAGATGCTGGTCCTCGAGATGGGCCCTAAAAAAAGGCCTGAGGAGCCTATTTCTAGTTCTCCCACAATTATAATACCCAAATTTGTAGTGGATTTTAGGGAAATAAGCATAAGCAACTGGGAGAAGCGAAGAACATATTTTTTATAGTAATCCCATATAGCGATCCACTGTGTGTCACATTTGTTAAAGCAATCCCGTATAGTGATCCACTGTGTCACAGTTTTTATAGTAATCCTGTATAGCGATCAGGGGCGGTCTTGGCATTTCTGGGGCCCCAAGCGAAGTTATGTCTGCCCCCCCCCCCACTCGACACGCGTTCCAAAACAATAGACCGCTGTGTGTTGCCCCCAGTAGTATATACCCCTTGTGCGCTACCGCCAGTAATATATACCCCTTGTTTGCTTCCCCCAGTAGTATATAGACCCCTGTGTGTTCCCCCAGTTATATATAGCCCCCCGTGTGCTCCCCCCAGAAGTATATAGACCTCCTGTGTGCTGCCCCAGTTGTATATAGACCCCCTGTGTGCTGCCCCCAGTTGTGTATACCCCTGTGTGCTCCCCCACTAGTATATAGGCCCCCTGTGTGCTCCCTCAGGGGTATTTAGCCCCCCTGTGTGCTCCCCCACTTGGATATAGACCTCCTGTGTGCTCCCCCACTTGGATATAGACCCCTGTGTGCTCCTCCAGTAGTATATAAACCCCCTTTGTGGTTCCCTCAGTAGTATATAGGCCCCCTGTGTGCCCCACCAGTATTATATAGACCCCTTGTGTGCTGCCCCAATTGTATACAGACCCCTGTGTGCTCCCCCAGTTATATATAGACCACCTGTGTGCCTCACAAGTAGTATATAGACCCCCTGTATGTTCCCCCAGTAGTATATAGACCCCCTGTGTGCCTCACAAGTAGTATATAGACCCCTGTGTGCTGCCCCCAGTAGTCTATAGCCCCCCTGTGTGCTCCCCCTGTTATATAGCCCCCCTGTGTGCTCTCCCACTTGGATATAGACCTCCTGTGTGCTCTCCAAGTTGTATATAGACCCCATTCTGCTGCCCCAAGTAGTATATAGACCCCTCTGTGAAGCCCCAGTAGTCTATAGCCCCCCTGTGTGCTCCCCCTGTTATATAGCCCCCCTGTGTGCTCCCCCCAGTTATATAGACCCCAGATGTGCGCTCCCCAGTTAAACAGACCCCTGTGTGCTCCCCCTCCCATATAGTATATAACACAATAAAACAAACACTTATACTCACCTGGGTCCGGGCGTCTCCTCTTCTCTTCACTCTTGTGGCCACAGGAAGGGTTTTCCCTGCGATCACAAGAGGCCGCACTCCCCTTGTCCTGGCGCCGATGCTCCAGTGATGTCACTGGAGCGTCGGCACCACAAGGACAAAGCTGCCACTTGTGAGCGCAGGGTAAACCCTTCCTGCGGCCACAAGAATGACTGACAGGAAGGGAGCCAATGTCTCCCGCCCTGTCAGTGCTGCTGCATGTAACTATGAGCGCTCATTACGAGTGCTCATAGTTACAGTTCAGATGGCAGCAGCGAGCGCGGCAGCGGCCCTGTCCAGCGGTCTTGAGCACAAGAGCGGGGCGTGGGGGCCCCCCTGGATGTTGGGGGCCCCAAGCGATCGCTTGGGGTGCTTGGTGCCAAAGACCGCCACTGATAGCGATCCACTGTGTCACAGTTGTCATAGTAATCCCATATAGCGATCCACTGTGTCACAGTTGTCATAGTAATCCCATATAGCGATCCACTGTGTCACTAATGTTACAGTAATCCCGTATAGCGATATACTGAGTGTCACAGTTAAAGTAAACCCATAAAGTGATCCATTGTGTGTCACAATTGTTATAGTAATCCCGTATAGCGATCCACTGTGTTACTGTTGGTATAGTAATCCCTTATAGCGATCCTCTCCCATACAGTAATAATTCCACTTTTTGGTGTCATGGGCATTAAATTAAGTAGGTAAGTGGGTTGCCCCCTGTATGTAGGATCCCCTGCTATACCCCCATATAGTAATAATGCCCCTTGCTGTGCCTCCATATAGTAATAATGTCCCCTACTGTGCCCCCATATAGTAATAATGTCCCCTGCTGTGCCCCCATATAGTAATAATGTCCCCTGCTGGGCCTCCATATAGTTATAATGTCCCCTGTTGTCCTCTATATAGTAATAATTCTCTCTGCTGTGCCTCTATATAGTAATAATGTCCCCTGCTGTGCCCTCATACAGTAATAATGTCCCTGCTGGGCCTCCATATAGTAATAATGCCCCCTGCTGTGCCCTCCATATAGTAATAACCCCCTGCTGTGTCCTCATATAGTAATAATGTCCCCTGCTGTGCCCTCCATATAGTAATAATGCCCCTCTGTGCCTCCATATTGTTATGTCTCCTGCTGTGCTCCCATATAGTAATAATGTCCAGTGCTGTGCCCTCATATAGTAATAATGTCTCCCGCTGTGTCCTTCATATAGTAATAATGCCCCCTGCTGTGCCCTCATATATTCATGCCTCCTACTGTGCCCCATATAGTAATAATGTCCCTGCTGTACCCCCCATAGTAATAATGCTCTCTGTGGTGCCCCATATAGTAATAATGTCCCTGCTGTACCCCCTCTGCCTGCAATTAACCTGACGCCCCACACACACTACCTCACCTGACCTGCCCCCACACACACTACCTCACCTTATCTCCCCCCCCAAACTACCCCCCCCCCCCACACACACACACTACCTCACCCCCCCCCCCCCCACACACACACACACTACCCCACCCCACCTGACACTCCCCCCCCCCCTCCACACACACTAACCCACCTGACCCCCCCTCCCCCCACACACCACCAGGCATGCTGGGAGTAGCAGTTATTCAATAGGTTGGGTGAAAAGTGCAGTAAATGAGGAAAGCCCTATGACCATGGAGCCACGGACAGTGCGCTGGGCACATAGTGCTCTTCCTGCCAGCCTGGATTATTACACTGTTCCCATAGTCATTGGTCAGTGCCAGGTCCAGTGCGCTAGGGCTCCAGCCTATCAAAGGCCTACACATGTGTGATGAGCATGGGCCAGTGAGGAGGCGCCAGCTCCCCGAGGTACCCAGGGGAAGACTCCGACTCCATCATGCATAGACACCTTTTGGCTTTCCAGGCCATGATAGGAAATGTCATTTTTGAACAGCTGGAGGGCCGCAAGTTGTTTATCACGATTCAAAAACATAATCTTTTGCTTTAAGTAAAGTGAATAGCATCCGCTGCCATACATAACATTATACATCAGTGGTGTGTACTTGACAGAATGAGGCTATGTTCACACTGCGAATGATTCCGTCCATAGATCGTACGCCGCCGTACATGTGCGGCTGAAACTACGAGCGTGGGAAAAATAAACATGCGGCCAGATGCGTACGAACCGCAAACATACGCCTGTAATACAGTTATGCTTTCCTAGCTTGTTTCGAAGCGATCTGAGGCAGGTCATTTACTTGGAAATCTTTGCCCAGACCCGTAAACCACACAGAACCTTTTGGATCGAAAAATCAAGTTCAATTTGGCTGAAATAAGTACTTTGTAAGGGACCGCATGGAAATCCACGGGCGTGAGTTTCAACATTTCCGTCCTCAAACAACGGTCTTGTCCATTTTTCACGGCGCCGTATACAATCCAGCCGTAAGCTCATACGTAGTGTGCACTGTGCGGGCGCATATCGTATACTTTCAAGCGACCGCATCAACCTCAAAACTACGTACGCAGTGTGAACATAGCTCAGGCTGGGTTCACACTACGTATATTTTAGTCAGTATTGTGGTCCTCATATTGCAACCAAAACCAGGAGTGGATTAAAAACACAGAAAGGCTCTGTTCACACAATGTTGAAATTGAGTGGATGGCCGCCATATAACAGTAAATAACTGTCATTATTTCAATATAACAGCCGTGGTTTTAAAATAACAGCAAATATTTGCCATTAAATGGCGGCCATCCACTCAATTTCAACATTGTGTGAACAGATCCTTTCTGTGTTTTCAATCCACTCCTGGTTTTGGTTGCAATATGAGGAACACAATACTGACTGAAATATATGTAGTGTGAACCCAGCCTAGATCTGTGACTGATCCTGTGAGAACATTCATTGCCTGTCACTTACGATTATGTTAGTATGCTAGTTTCCTTTTTGCATAGAATAAATCAGCCATTTACAGTGGATAGAAGACTCATTTGGTGCCAATACTCTGTAGGAAGATTATTACACACACTGGTTTGTGATAGATGTGAAAGATGATCTTAAAATCAGGGTTGCAGTACCAGCCTACACCACTAAATATCACTCTATCAATTAGAAACTACCCAAAAATAAAATTGTATACAATAGGAAAAGACAATGGGCTTAGTTCATAAAAATACAAAGAATTTTTATTATATATAGTAGGTACCAATACATAAACAACATTTACAGTATAAAATGAAGTTAAAAAGTATGACCACAGTAAAAACACATATAAGACAGGTGTCAGCAATAAGTTATTTTACCCATAGCAATTTTTCAATATGGGAATATATCTATAAGGTGCACAAAATCACGTACTGCCCTACTACTGCCTCTGTTTCATTCAACATATAGGCAACCAAAGCCAAATGGCCATTGTAATATTTATAGTTTATTGCACCTATCCATATTGTCCGACACCACACAAGCCGTTCCTACGTACGTTTCGCTGTTACACGCTTCCTCGGGGAACTGCCTACTTCTGATCTCACCCCCCTTAAATATGCTTCAATTCTAATTGACAACCCGGCACTTTCCGGGACTGCGGCATGCTGGACCGGAAGCGGAGGCCGCGTCACATCCGGTCTGGCAACTCACCCCGAGTGCGCATGTCCGCAACGATAACGTCACGGACATGCACACACCAGGTACTGAGGCCGACAGGATGCGACGACGACGTCAGCAACCGCCCCAGTGCGCACGCCCGGGAATGCTAGGTCACGAGACTCTATTTGACCAATCGTGGGTATACTCTCTATAACGCTGAGAAATACTATCAAAACCATTCAATACATGGGCGAGCCTGACTCCTAGCTCTAGCAATGGTATCATATGCACATGATTGTAAACAATTACCAAATAGTCATTGCCATAAAAGAAATAATCTGTATATGTGTATAAAAAAGGTGAAAATAGTGAACATGATTATAATTAAAATATCACAATTAAAAATAATTGATTATAGTGAAATAGTGAGCATGTGAAATATATCACTATGATAAAAAACACGCAAAAAAAACAAAAAAACGCATGATGAAAAAAATCACTAGTGTGAATGGTGATAAAAAGAATATATTCTAAAATTATATTATCAACCAAAAATTGTGTAACTCATATATTATATATATACACAAAGTGGAATACATGTATATATACACCCAAATTTCAAAATATAAGGCAAGAAATTGTTCATTGTATATAGCAAAAGAATAGCATGACTCATCACATTGCTTTTCAACGTTATGTAACATAGCGTTTCCCATGTAGAAAACTATTTCTCACAGCGTTATCAGCCTCATTCCCCCAACCAGAAGGGGGTCCCAAAAATGTCCATTAGATGGTGTTTTTCTCCAAAGTCCCGATAGTTTAGAACAAATAAAAAACCTAGTAATAGTAATAGTAAGAAAACCTGCAAAAAGATAGTTTTGCAAAGTGAAAGAAGCAAAGAAAGAAAAAGAAGACAGAAAAAAGGATAAAAAACAAATATTAACCCCTTCCCCCAATATGACGTCCAGGGACGTCATGAAAAGCAGTGGCAGAATGCATCATGACGTCCCTGGACGTCATGCTTTCCCTGCCTCCCCCCTCTGTCCCAAGGTGAGATCGGGCAGCAGGAGGAGGCTGTGTCACACAGCCTCCTCCTGCTGCCACTGCCCGGAGGGGAGCCGCGCTCCCCCCCCGGGCAGTTAACCCCATAAACGCCGCGGTCAATGCGACCGCAGCGTCTATGGGGAGATTCAGTGTCCCCCGCCGATCGGGCGGCGGGGGGAGGCTGCAGAACGCTGCCTCCCCCCACCGCCACTCAATCTGTGTCCCCTGGCCCCCTCCCCTCGTCCCCCGATACTGGCTGATCGCCGCTACTACCGTTTTAGCGGCGATCCGCCGGTACCGGGCATTACCGGCGCCGCCGATAGCTTTCATCTCCCCCCACCGTGAATCCACGGTGGGGGGAGATGAAAAATGTCCCCTCAGACCCCAGATCAGCCCCCCGATCACCCTACCCGGGCGGCCATCAGATCCAAGATGGCCGCCCCCATCCCTGCGAACAAACGATGTTTGTTCGCAGGGATGGAAATTAATTAGTGATCAAAGCCCCATGCTCTCCGCCACCGGAGGTAGCGGAGAGCATGGGGCAGTGATCGGGGACCCCCCCGTGTGGGCCCGGAGCAGGCGATCGGCGGTATATTTTATATACCGCCGATCGCCTGTTCCCAGTGCTGATCAGCACTTTTTATCCCCTGTCACCATAAATCATTGGTGACAGGGGATAAAAAGTGTCACTGTGCCCCCCCCAAGTCGCCCCCCACCCCCCCAGTCACCCCCGTCCCCCAGTCACCCCCCCTTCCCCACATACTTTACCTGATCCACGGAGCTCCGTCCTCCTCGACGTCCAGGCTGATTCTGAAGTGCGCATGCGCTCCAGAATCAGTTATCTCAAAAAATTTAAAGTGACAGAGACCAATTTGGTCTCTGTCACTGAACTATGATTACTGTGATAGAAAATATCACAGTAATCATAGTAATTCAGTGAAAATTAATGTATAAAGTACAAAAAGTGAAAAACATACAAAAAAATAAAACACACACTTTTTATTATAGTAATAATTGCACTTTACTCCCAGATTACCCCTAGCCCCCCCAAGTTACCCGTAACCACCGCAGGTTGCCCATATCCGCCCCAGATTGCCCGTATCCGCCCCAGATTGCACGTAATCACAGCACATTGCCCATAACCACCGCACGTTGCCACTAACCACCGCACGTTGCCACTAACCACCACATGTTGCCCATAACCACCGCACGCTGCCCATAACCACTGCACGTTGCCACTAACCACCGCACGTTGCCACTAACCACCGCACGTTGCCACTAACCACCGCACGTTGCCACTAACCACTGCACGTTGCCCATAACCACCGCACGCTGCCCATAACCACCGCACGTTGCCACTAACCACCGCACGTTGCCACTAACCACCGCACGTTGCCCATAACCACCGCACGTTGCCCATAACCACCACACATTGCCCATAACCACCGCACGTTGCCCATAACCACCGCACGTTGCCCATAACCACCGCACGTTGCCCATAACCACCGCACGTTGCCCATAACCACCGCACGTTGCCCATAACCACCGCACGTTGCCTGTAACCACCCCAAATTGCCAGTGAGCCCCTCCAAATGGTCCGTAATCAGCCCCGATTGCCCGTAACCCCCCCATATTGCACGTAACCACTGCACGTTGCCTCTAACTCACACGTTGCCAGTGACCCCCTCCAGATTGCCCGTAACCACACCAGATTGCCGTAACCACCCAAAATTACATGTACCCACCCCTGATTACCTATAAACACTTCAGTTTATCCGTAACCACCCCAGATTGTCTGTAACCACCCCATGTTGCCCGTAACCACCCCAGATTGTCTGTAACCACCCCATGTTGCCCGTAACCACCGCAGATTGTCTGTAACCACCCCATGTTGCCCATAACCACCGCAGATTGTCTGTAACCACCCCATGTTGCCCGTAACCACCCCAGATTGTCTGTAACCACCCCATGTTGCCCGTAACCACCACAGATTGTCTGTAACCACCCCATGTTGCCCATAACCACCGCAGATTGTCTGTAACCCCCCCAGGTTGCCCCTAATCACATGTAATTCCCCCCAGATTGCCTTTAACCACCGCACGTTGCCTCTGACCACCGCACGTTGCCCCCGACCACCGCACTTTGCCCCCGACCACCGCACGTTGCCCCCGACCACCGCACGTTGCCCCCGACCACCGCACGTTGCCCCCGACCACCGCACGGTGCCCCCGACCACCGCACGGTGCCCCCGACCACCGCACGGTGCCCCCGACCACCGCACGTTGCCCCCGACCACCGCACGTTGCCCCCGACCACCGCACGTTGCCCCCGACCACCGCACGTTGCCTCCGACCACCGCACGTTGCCGCGTTCCCAGATTACCTATAAGCACTTCAGTTTATCCGTAACCACCCCACGTTGCCCGTTACCACCCCACGTTGCCCGTTACCACCCCACGTTGCCCGTAACCACCGCAGGTTGCCCATAACCACCCCAGATTATCCGTAACCACCCCACATTACCTGTAATCTCATTTTTTAATTGTATTTTAGTAACTGCGCTATTCTAATAACCATTACTAGCTGCGGTTTTGCTCCAGCAAATTAGCGCTCCCTTCCTTCTGAGCCCTGCTGTGTGCCCATACAGTGGTTTATGCCCACATATGGGGTACCGTTGTACTCAGGAGAACCTGCGTTACAGATTTTGGGGTACATTTTTCTCCCATTCCTCGTGAAATTGAGAAATTTTAAACTAAACGAACATATATTGGAAAAATTCGAGTTTTTCATTTTTACTGTCTTATTTTGAATACTTTCCTCTAATACCTGTGGGGTCAAACCGCTCACTGCACCCCAGGATGAATTCTTTGAACGGTGTACTTTCCTAAATGGGGTGACTTTTGGGGGGGTTCTCTTCTGCTGACACTACAGGGGCACTGCAAACGCACCTGGCGCTCAGAAACTTCTTCGGAAAAATCTGCACTGAAAATGCTAATTGGCGCTCCTTCCCTTCTGAGCCCGGCTGGGTGCCCATACAGTGGTTTATGCCCACATATGGGGTACCGTTCTACTCAGGGGAACCTGCGTTACAGATTTGGGCATGCAGCTTCTCTCCTGTTCCTCGTGAAATTGAGAAATTTCAAACTAAACAAACATATTATTGGAAAAATTCAAGTTTTTCAATTTTACTGTCTTATGTTGAATACTTTCCTCTAATACCTGTGGGGTCAAAATGGTCACCACACCCCAAGATGAATTCTTTGAGGGGTGTACTTTTCAAAATGGGGTGACTTTTGGGGGGGGTTCTCTTCTACGGACACTACAGGGGCTCTGCAAACGCACCTGGCGCTCAGAAACTTCTTCAGCAAAATCTGAACTGAAAATGCTAATTGGCGCTCCTTCCCTTCTGAGCCCCGCTGTGTGCCCATACAGTGGTTTATGCCCCCATATGGGGTACCGTTGTACTCAGGAGAACCTGCGTTACAAATTTTGGGGTGCGGATTCTCCCATGTTCCTTGTGAAATTGAGAAATTTTAAACTAAACGAACATATTATTGGAAAAATTCGAGTTTTTCATTTTTACTGTCTAATTTTAAATACTTTGCTCTAATACCTGTGGGGTCAAAATGGTCACCACACCCCAAGATGAATTCTTTGAGGGGTGTACTTTCCAAAATGGGGTGACTTTTGGGGGGGTTCTTTTCTACGGACACTACAGGGGCACTGCAAACGCACCTGGCGCTCAGAAACTTCTTCAGCAAAATCTGCACTGAAAATGCTAATTGGCGCTCCTTCCCTTCTGAGCCCCGCTGTGTGCCCATACAGTGGTTTATGCCCACATATGGGGTACCGTTGTATTCAGGAGAACCTGCGTTACAATTTTTGGGGTACTTTTTTTCTCTTTTTCCTTGTGAAATTGAGAAATTTCAAACTAAACAAACATATTATTGGAAAAATTCGTGTTTTTCATTACTGTCTAATTTTGAATACTTTCCTCTAATGCATGTGGGGTCAAAATGCTCATCCTACCCCAAGATGAATTCTTTGAGGGGTATTCTTTCGAAAATGGAGTGACTTTTGGGGGGATTCTATTCTGCTGACACTACAGGGGCACTGCAAACGCACCTGGCGCTCAAACTTTTTCAGAAAAATCTGCATTAAAAAAGCTAATTGGCGCTCCTTCCCTTCTGAGCCAGGCTGTGTGCCCATACAGTGGTTTACGCCCACATATGGGGTACCGTTGTACTCAAGAGAACCTGTGTTACAAATTTTGGGGTGCAGATTCTCTCATGTTCCTTTTGGAAAGGAGAAACTTTAATCTAAACATATATATTATTGGAAAATTAAAATTAAAATTAAAATTTTTTAAGGCCTAATTGTGAATACTTTCCTCCAGCCCCTGTAGGGTTAAAATGCTCATTATACCCCTAGATTAATTCTTTAAGGTGTCTAGTTTCCAAAATGGGGTCACTTATGGGGGTTTCCAGTATACAAGCCTCCTAAATCAACTTAAAAAAAGAACTGGTCCCTAAAAAAAATCAGTTTTGGAAACTTTCACAAAATGTGATAATTTGCTAATAAATTTCTAAGCCCCATAACAGCCTAAAAAAGTAAAATATGTTTCCCAAATTATGCCAGAATAAAGAGGACATATTGGTAATGTGATTTAGTAACTAATTTATGTGCTATGACTTCCTTTTTTAGAAGCAGAGAATTTCATAAGTTCATAAAATGCAAAATTTTCAAATTTTTCATGATATTTTGATGTTTTTCACAAAAAACACACAAAGTAATGACCAAATTTTGCCACTAATATAAAGTGCCATATGTGACGAAAAAACAATCTCAGAATCGCTAGCATACGTTAAAGCATCACTGAGCTATAAGCGCATAAAGTGAGACAGGTCAGATTTTGAAAAATGAGCCTGGTCATTAAGGCCAAAACAGGCTGCGGCGGCAAGGGGTTAATACATGGATTTACAAAAATGAAACAAAGCTACAATTCTCATTCATGCCCATGGGGGCCAGGGTACCTAAAATAGTGATCCAACGACATTCCTTTTGAGCTAAAATCTTCCGCACATTGCCCCCTCTGATTCCAACTTTGACTTTCTCAATCCCTCTCACCAGAAAACTCTTTGGGTCACTGTCATGATAGAGTTTAAAATGTTTGGGTATTGTTTTTAAAGTTTCGATTTCATCGATATTTTTTGCCGCCACAATTCCCCTTACATGCTCCCTCACTCTGATCTTTAACTCTCGTGAGGTGAGTCCCACATATATCTTGCCACATCCACACGTGGCGTAATACACCACGTGTGTACTGCTGCAAGATACGTAGTCCCTAATTTTATACTCCCGTTCTCCATCAGCCAAGGAGAAGGAGTCTGTTCTTAATATATTGGGGCAGGCCACACAGTTACCACAAGGGTAACATCCAGTTCTCACATGTGTCCGTCCAAACGGATTTTCTGGTTTTGCCACATAGTAGCTTTTAACGAGAATATCTTTTAAATTCTTCCCCCTTCTTGCCGTCATAGCTGGAACCTTGGGCAACTTTGCTGCTAGCACTGGGTCTGTACATAAGACCGGCCAGTGCTTTTTGAAAATTCCCCTCACTGTTTCCCACTTGCAATTAAATGTAGAGACAAATCTAATCATACCATCATTTTTATTATTTTTGATCTTTTTACCCGTCTGTAATATATCTTCTCGCCTAGTGTTTTTTGCTCGTCTAAAGCCCTTCTCTATCGTTCGATTACTATAACCCCTTTCTCTAAAACGACCCTTAAGATCCTCTGCCTGGGTTTTAAACTTTTTTTCAGACGAGCATATCCGTCTCATACGCAGAAACTGACCAGTAGGTACAGCTCTGATAGTGGCTGGAGTGTGTGCGGAAGATGGCGCATCCGAAACCTATTGAGAAATGAGTTCTGAACAAATTGAATTAACAGCTTAATAATTTAGTGGAATCCTAAATAAAAACCGAGGTCACTTTCATTTACTGTCAATAAGGATTTAGTCTTTATTCATTTCTCACCTATTGTTTGTAAAGTCATTGTTGTCTTGACAGTTAAACAACTAAACTAAGGGCCCTATTACACTGTGCAAATTATTGTTATATCATTTGAATTTAAACGATAATCTTTTTGTGTAAATGAAGGCAACACTCAAATGACCAATGAGAAATCTTTTGTTTGGCGGGGACACAAAAAAAAAAAACGTTAATTGTTCGCTAATCTTTCGCTTTAATTCCTCATTCATTCACTGTAATTCCGCATTTGTTGTTTAATTGTTCAGTGTAAATCTTCATAGTTCCTTCATGTGCTGGAATCAGATGGAGTAAACAATCGTAGTAACAATTGTAACTAATGGCTATCGTTCTGTGTAATATAGTGAAAGAGTTCAGGTTAACAATAAACGTTATAGTTTGCGATCATTAAAAGTCGCTTTGTCTAATAGGACCCTAAGGGACAAGACTAAGGGTATGTTCATACTGAGCAAATGTGGCGGAGTTCTGCAATGGAGCTCTCGGTGTGACACTGTTTCTCTATATGTAATGACATGTCAATTCTTTGAGCAGGAGCGGAGGTGCGCGAGCCTTCCCATAGAGAAACAGTGTCACATTGAGGCAGATGGGATTTCACGGCGGAGAACTCCGCCATGGAATTCTGCCACATTTGCTCAGTATGAAGGTTCCCTAAGGGAATAAACTAAGAGACATTGAGGGCTTTCAAATTTCCTGAAGACAAATTGTACTAGTTAGTTTGTTATTAGACGAGCCGATGTCGGCCCAATCAATACTGTAAACAAGTGCCGATCTGCTAGATCATTTACTGGGCCTATTACATGGCCCACTAGTCGTTTATAAAGGGAAGCACGGACATCGTCAGCGATATCCATGCAGCCTTTGCCTAAATACTTTTTACATTACCTATCCACGTTCCCATTCTCCTGTGTTTTTCATACTTCCTACCTGGTCCCATATGCTGCACCTTCAGAGCTGACAGGCCGGTCAGCTAATCACTGGACCACCGCGGCCAGTGAGTGGCTGAGAGGCCTGTCAGATGAAACAAGCCACTCTGAAGCTGCGGTGCGCGATACCGGGGAAGAAGCATGCAAAATGTAGGAGGAGACCGGGAATGTGGCTAGGTAATGTAACAACTGTTGAGTCATCCAGTTTTGGTTCAGGGCCCAAAGAAAAGATCAGCAGATGATTGTTTTATTGGCTGATTGCTGTCTCTATTACACGGAGAGATTATCAGTTTGTGTAATAGGGTCCTAAATTGAGGTATATTCCTTTATCATGGTGATAGGTTAACTAGAGTCCTCATCCTTCACCCATATTCCTATATTTCAGAATGCTAGCTATATTGTTCTCCTTTCTGCAGAATGGCAAAACCCTTGAAGTCTCAGTTTATCAGAAAACTGCTGTGAAGTTAAACACTGAAGCGTCATGAAAGCTTTATAACTACAGATAAAAGCCAACTGAGAAGAATGGCTTTTCAACTATTTTCTTCCTTTTGAAATAAAGGAGACTGAAAGCTACTTAGGGCTTCATTTGGCTAGCACAAGTGGTTTGTGCTCACACCTCAAGCCGAGCCGATCAATAAAACCAAAAGATGACCTGAGCTTAGGGGGTCATTTGGTATTTAAAGCGACCCTTTGATGTGGCCCCTGACCACTGTCTCCCAGACATTTAAGTGGGGAAATTCAATTAGTTGAAGGGTTTTTGACACCACTTTTGTGTTGTATTAGGATTACAATCTCGCTGGCCTCTTATTGTAGCCTCTGCATCAATATACATTTTAAATCTGTCTGCCTAAGGATATAAAAGTCTGAGCTGCAAGTGTAGAAGCTCATCCAGAATCTTGAAGACAACTTTAGGAATCAGACATGGAGTATTCATTTCTGCTGAAGCTTAATATCTGCACTTTATTTTGCCTCTTTTGTGCTGCCTGTAAGTATTCCCATTATACGTATAGTTTTATTTACTTATTGATTCTATTATCTGTTATTTCCATAGTGCTGAGACGACGTTTGCAGAGAGAACACTATCATTTCCTCTATCACAATAGAGTGATCTCTTCCTTATGTAACTTCAATCTAGTATGCTTTACATTTTTTATGCTTCCTGTGACCTAATGTAGTAAACCTTCCTGCAGATGACGAGGTGATAAATCGGCCGACTGACAGGAAGAATTTATTTACAGAAAGAGGATGCTGTAAACGCCAAAGCAACTTTGTCTACATTGGACAAGGTAAGTGCTTGTGTGACCAGTGCCATAGGACTTATGCCTGATATTATTCCTTTTTGTTGTGCATTTACAATAATACTGTGTATGCTTCTCTGTGTAGATATATCAGGCAGTCCTGTAAGCGTGGATGTCGGCTTATGCAGATCTCACTGTGGAGTTCCGCAGAGAATAAATTCTCACAGTTCTGGATTCCCTGGGCTTCCCAAGCATTCATCAATGCTGGATTTTCTGAAGCATAAAAAGGTTATTATTATTATTATTATTATTATTATTATTATTATTATTATTATTATTAGTAGTAGTAGTAGTAGTAGTAGTAGTAGTGGTATTATTATATTATATTATCTTTTCTATGTTTGTGACTTTTAGATTCGCTGTATAAGCCTCAGATTTTATTTTCTTCTAAAGCAGTGTACTATGTTTGATTTATACATTTTGTATAAATCTGTCGTGTTTTAATAGTTACGTGAGAGAATGCCTGAAGCAGCGCTGACACCAAGCTCAGATCCATCGTGTCCCCATGAAACCAGCTGTCAGCCAACAAAGGTTGGCCTAGAGAGGGTTCTGCTATTCCAGGGAATTCAAGAGGTGGAGGTGATCGAGGACTGTCAGTGCAATCCCATCCCCCAGGATTGTATCCGAATGCCATTTCTAAAGACCTTCTTTCCAGACACACCCTTTGAGTCAACAGTGGATGTTGGGAAATGCTCCAGTCCTACAGATAGTTCAGGTATAGTTAACTTGCGTCTATTTATATTTAGTGACCTTTAAATGCATAGACCCAGATTTATTAATCTGTGGAAAACAAAAAACTGGTGTCATTTGCCCACAGCAACCAATCACAGCTTAGGTTTCATTTTACAAGAGCTTGTAGCTGTGATTGGTTGCTGTGGGCAAATGAAAACAGTTTTTTGTTTTCCACAGATTGATAAACCCATAGGGGTAGATTTATCAAACATGGTGTAAGATAGAATTGTCTTAGTTGCCTCCGGCAACCAATCAGATTCCATCTTTCATTTTCCGAAGAATCTGTGAGGAATGTAAAGTGGAAACTGATAAGTTGCTAGGGGCAACTAAGCCAGTCCTACTTTTCACTAGTTTGATAAATCTCCCCCATAGTGGTTAGATTCAGAAAGATAGCCAATGATTCACAAGTATACCTGTACATTTCTAATGACAAGAACAAGTATGCATCAGACATTGCTAATGACAAGAACAAGTATGCTTCAGACATTGCTAATGACAAGAATAAGTATGCATCAGACATTGCAAATGACAAGAACAAGTATGCCTCAGACCAGGGGTGTAACTACCACTGTAGCAGTCATAGTGGCTGCTACAGGGCCTGCTGCATCAGGGGGCCTGCTGGCCCGCTCCTGCAATACAGTGGGCCCCCTGAGCTGAGGTGGCCTCCCCGGTTCTGCAAATGTCCCTTTTACTGCAAGCACTCCTGATGAGCACTTGCAGTTATGACTTGGTGGTTAGGGAGGTGGCTGGCCCTATCAAAAGTTTGCTATGGGGCCCGGCCATTTCTAGTTACGCCCCTGCCTTAGACATTGCTAATGACAGGAACATGCATGCATCAGACATTGCGAATGACAGGAACATGCATGCTTCAGACATTGCTAATGACAATAACGAGTATCCATTAGACATTGCTAATGACAGGAACATGCATGCATCAGACATTGCGAATGACAGGAACATGCATGCTTCAGACATTGCTAATGACAATAACGAGTATCCATTAGACATTGCTAATGACAGGAACATGCGTTCTTCATACATTGCTAATGACAATAACAAGTATCCATTAGACAATGCTAATGACAGGAACATGCGTGTATCAGACATTGCTAAGAACATGCATGCATCAGATATAGCTATGACAACATCTGGGATACCTTATTGGCCTCTGGCACCTAAGCTTGAGTAACTTTTAATTATATCACTTCACAGGTCTTCAGTGCGCTCCAACTAAATTTGACACCGTAGTAGTTGAAAGTCCAAATGGAGCAGAAGTGGTGCAGACTGTGGAGACATGTGAGATGAAGGAGAACTGTTACAGGGTCTCCTATCTTGAATATTACTATGAAGTCCTATATAACATTAAGGGCGGCAAAGAAGAAAGACTTAAGGTAATTCGTCTGTAATAACTCAATATATATACCACATGTCTCTGTTAAAGGGAAACTATCAGCTGGTTTGTGCATATGAACCGGCTGATAGTTCCTGGTAGTCGCTTACTTCCTCTTATCGGCGCCAGTTTTCCGAAGCTTGTAAGTACTGTGGTTTTGGTGAAATTCTATCCTATAATAATTTGCATATTAACTGGTTGGCAGCACTGGGGGACGTTCCTCAGCCCCCCAGAGCACAGTTTGGCCCATCCACTGTCTCAGATGCTCACATCTACTTATGCATAAGCAAACAGGCTAAAATATGCATCTAAAGGCGTGAGCATCGGAAGCGGTAGGCAGGCCAAACAGTGCTTTGGGGGGCTGCTAACAAATTAATTTTGTACGAATTTCACCAAAATGGCAGGACAAGCTTTAGAAGACCGGCGCCGGTAAGAGGAAGTAAGTGGCTACCAAGAACTGTCAGCAAGTGCATACAAATAGTTTCCCTTTAATTAGAGCGATAAGTACACATCCAATGCTGTGGTCTAACAGTTATTTGTGTAATATATGTGACTAAGCTTCATTATACATTGCTGATATACATAGTTACATGTTAGTTTTATAATGCTATAATGAGCTAATAAATATGAGATGTTCCAGTATTATGAGAATAATAAATACTAATGTATAGAGTATAATAAATAAATAAAAGTGTATAAGTATAATGTATAAAGATTATAATAAGTGTATGAGTATAATGTTTGCAGTATAATAAGAGTGTATGAGTATAATGTATAGCGTATGAGTATGAGTATAATGTATGCAGTATAATAAGAGTGTATGAGTATAATGTATACAATATAATAAAAAAGAGTGCATGAGTATAATGTATAGCGTATGAGTGTGAGTATAATGTATAAGTCTGTGATTAAACAAGAAAACAATAAAGTGTTAAAAGAGTAAAGTAGTGTATGAGTATAATGTATAGAGAAAAATAAATGAGTGTATGAGTATAATGTATAGAGCATAATAAGAGTGTATGAGTATAATACATAGAGTATAATAAAAATATAATATGTTTCCTTTTCTATTCAATGGACAAGGCCCTCCCTTCTTGTTTTGCCCCCCACCCCCCACGTTTTGCTTTTTGTATTGTATGCAGAGATGGGAATGTGATTTGAAAGTCTTTGTCTTGTAAATCTTGTAGGAAATTGATGTAGGACGGTGTTTAGGAGGCTGCTCTTCAGGAAACCATTGTCTGCTCAGGTAAGCACAGCTGGATGACATTCCATCCTTTCTAGTGATAAATAATTGTCATGTAGACCAGAACACTGGTGTAGACATATGTAGATACTAAAAAATCCTGTGTTGTTTATCTCACAATATTATATGCCTTTTATATTTTTATATTTTTTTTCTCAACTTTTCCAACTTTTGATGCAATTCTGTGTTTATAGCACTACTACCAGGGTGGAGGATGCAATATAACAAAGCTAATTATAGAATATTTCTTATTTCTTCAGGGATTCTCGAAACAGGGATCACTGCTTAGTGTGGGCTGAAGGATCAGGCAATGGTTGTGTACCCCAGGAGTATGAAACACATACTTTCAGAAGCAGGAATGGACATATTCGCTCTGTGTTGGCCATTAAGACGTGCAAATGTCAAATGTAAAAGTAACAATATAACATTTCTAGGGCACTTTGTAGTTTATACTGGCGTTAAATAGATTTTTGTTTTGCTCATGATACAGTGTCTCACCTTATATAACACCTTGTTACCTTTGCATATTATCTGGGTGCTATGAATCTTTTTGTTACATTGTTTATGGGCTAATACTCTTCTGGAAACACCTACTAAACTACACCAGTAGTGCACCCCTATCTTATACAAGACAGATATATACGAGCAGGGAGGTGTACTGCATCATGAGTGATACAAATTATCTATCCACTTATACTGCTTTATGTACAGTGTGATGACCAGGAACTCTCAAAGTTGTCTTTTTAGCACTATTATCAGTGGCCTGAGATATCGATTCTCGGCTACATTTCCTCTAAACAAAGGCACTTGTTTCTAGGTGCCTATGTGTAAGGTCACAGTTCAACTTTTATTTCTTTGAAAGGTGTGTTTTTACATGCAACAAAAAAGATCCCTATATGTAAAGTGACAAATTCCAGTTGTATGAGGTTGATAAGGCTCTGTTCACATCTGTCAGGTGGTTTCCGTTATGGTGGGTCTGTCTCACAACAAACCCTACTTACTTATTATGGGGTCCATCAATGGCCATAAATTACAGAATCTGTGGTCTCGGGCACATATGTGAACATAGCCAGGATCACTAAAGATGGGAATCATTTCTGCATGTACACATTTATGCATTGTGAGTAAATTGTGCTCAGCATTTAGAAGCCTTTGCTGTCAGACATGTGGGCTTTGAATCTATTCTTTCTTGCTCTTAGAGAATAACTTTAATAAATTCCAATGATTTTAAGGATCTGAATATGTTATGTATTCCGTGACATGTCGGAGCTGTGTACTTACCTGTAAATGTATATATTTATTTGTAGTGTTGCAAAATTGTAAATAAATGTTATTTTGAATAATTTTTTTTATAAAAAAAAATATATATTGGCCTATTAAAGGAGTTTTATAAGAATAAAATGTGTTCTAGTGCAGCTCTGTATACACTGGTGCTACAGCTTTGTATTTACAGGATCTGGAACATGGTTTTTCCCCTATTGAGGTTTGTTTGGCCTGTAAAACACAGTTATCACTGAACTCAAGGAGAACAGCGAAAAAAATTCCAATGAAGTACTCAATCAAGAGTCTCCACTGATGCCCCCAAAAATTTAAATATGCAAAACAAGAGTCTGTGGAGCCTCAGTTACGAGTCTCAAAACACGGGATAGCCAGATATCTCTAGCCTGTTGCCAACGGGGTGCCTCCATGATGGGGAGAGCACCACACCACCCTGATAAATAACCCCTAAGTCCCACTCGGTTGCAAGTATTGGAACATAGACAGGGAAACAACAGGGTGGCCCCTTTTGTCAATGTCTAACTCAAGGTGCGAGTATTGCAATCATGACAAGGGCTTACAAAGGCAGGCCTCCACCCACAGACAGCCGTTTCGGGGTATTTGCCCCTCGTCAGTGTGGGGTAGGATTCTGGCTAGTTGGGGCAATGACAAATCAACCAACAAAACACAGTTATCACTGAACTCAAGGAGAACAGCGAAAAAAATTCCAATGAAGTACTCAATCAAGAGTCTCCACTGATGCCCCCAAAAATTTAAATATGCAAAACAAGAGTCCGTGGAGCCTCAGTTACGAGTATCAAAACACGGGATAGCCAGATATCTCTAGCCTGTTGCCAACGGGGTGCCTCCATGATGGGGAGAGCGCCACACCACCCTGATAAATAACCCCTAAGTCCCACTCGGTTGCAAGTATTGGAACATAGACAGGGAAACAACAGGCACCCCGTTGGCAACAGGCTAGAGATATCTGGCTATCCCGTGTTTTGAGACTCGTAACTGAGGCTCCACGGACTTTTGTTTTGCATATTTAAATTGTTTGGCCTGTATCCTGAATGGGGAAAAGCACCAAAACAAAAAAGGATCTCACAAACAACAAAAGGGTTAGGCAGTTAAAATCAAATTGCCTCCCTTCGTCTTCACCTCCCCCACATCCTGTGGGATTGGGGCTTGTCATTGAGTCAGGAGATCCCCATACACATTTCATGGTCATTTGGTCCAACTGAAATCACCAAAATGTGGTAAAATATGTTTATTATGTAAAGCCAGCTTGGATATCTTGGTGAACCTACCTGCTTTTTGCCGCAATAGCTGTTATAATATAATGTCTAACAAAGGAAATAGTAGTGCAAAAATTTGCTTTGGTGTAAGAGTGGATTTGGATTACAAGCACGGTCCCGGAACGAATTATGCTCGTAATCCAAGACACCACTGTATACATATATATATATATATATATATATATATATATATATATATATACAGGGCCGGCCTTTGGGGTGTGCGACCTGTGCGCTTGCACAGGGTGCATCACTCTCGTCTAGCTGGGGGGGCGCTGAGGCAGAGAGACAGCTGTGCAGCTGTCTTTCTGCCCGAGCGCTTCCCTAGCTGGCCGCCCGGCGCCCCCCTCCTGTGCTGGCTTCCCCCAGCCTCCCCTCCCCACGGGCGCCGCGTACTGTGTCCTATCAATCTTGTGACTGCTTGCGGTCACAAGATTGATAGGACAGTACGCTCCCGGCTGATGCGTGCTCCCTGGGAATTCCCCAGCAGAGCACGCATCAGTGACCTCTGCGTCAGCCGTCCGCCATGTACTTCCGGCACAGGGAGGAAGTACCGGCCCCAGCGTGCGCTGAAGTCACTGGTGTGTGCGGTGCCGGTGACTTGCCCAGAGAGCGCGCATCGGCCGGGATGAGACGAGAGCCGCGGCGGGGGAACGAGGAATAGGTGAGTTGTGTGTGTGTGTGTGCAATCAATAGGGAGGCATCTATAAGGGAAGAGACAACAAGGGGGCAATCTATAGGGGAGGCATCTATAAGGGGGGGAGACAACAAGGGGGCAATATATAGGGGGGAATTTATAAGGGGGTAGACAACAAGGGGGCAATCTATAGGGGGGAATCTATAAGGGGAGACAACAAGGAGGAAATCTATTGGAGAGGCATCTGTAAGAGGGTAGACAAAATAAGGGGGCAATCAATAGGGGAGGCATCTATAAGGTGTGAGACAACAAGGGGGCAATCTATAGGGGGGCATCTATAAGGGGGGAGACAACAACAGGGCAATCTAAAGGGGGAGACAACAAGGGGGCAATCTATAAGGGGGGAGACAACAACAGGGCAATCTAAAGGGGGAGACAACAAGGGGGCAATCTATAGGGGGGCATCTATAAGGGGGGAGACAACATTAGGGGGGCAATCTATAAGGGGAGACAACATAAGGGGGCAATCTATAAGAGGGGACAACATAAGGGGGCAAGCTATAAGGGGGCTATCTATAAGGGGGACAACAAGGGGGGCGATCTATAAGGGGGCAATCTATAAGAAGATACAACATAAGGGGGCCATCTGTAAGGGGGATGGACAACACAGGGGGGCCATCTATAAGGGTGACAATACGGGGGCCATCTATAAGGGGATGGACAACACGGGGGCCATTTATAAGGGGTACAACACAGAGGGGCCATCTGTAAGAGGGGCCGAGGGGACAACATGGGGGAATCTGTAAGAGGGGCAGAGAGGACAACACAGGGGGGCCATCTGTAAGAGGGGCAGAGAGGACAACACAGGGGGGCCATCTGTAAGAGGGGCAGAGGGGACAACATGGGGGGGGCATCTGTAAGGGAGACTACAAAGAGGGGGCCATTTATAAGGGAGGGCTACAGAGAGGGGGGCCATATACCATAGGGGGACTACACAGAGGGTGGTTCTTAAGGAGATCCACATAGGGCCATATATAGGGAAGTCTAAACAAGGGGCCATCTATAAGGAGGCTACACAGGGGGGCATATACTATAAGGGGGTCACATAGAGTCAGCCTACCCACTAAATAAGGGTGTAAAGGGGCCAATACAGATGTGCAGTTAGTATAGAGATGAGGATGGTGCCAGAGTGAGGAGACTAATATGTTTCTCTGGCAGATTCTGTGGATTCGTGGCTCGGAGAAGTTCTCATAACGGCCCAGGGCAGATGGAGAAGAAGATGAAAAGAAAAGAACTCCGATCAGAGAAGACGTCTTCTGTGAGTCACTGGATATAACTGCACTGTAATGTAAATGATGTATAGAACCTGTGTAGGGCTGGCTCTACCTCTATAGTGATCTGTGTACAGAGGATTTTATTCAGTAGTGGCGGTAGTTTTAGTCAGTATGTGGTGGTGTTGTTCAGTATCAGTGGTGGTGTTAGTCAGTATGTAGTGGTGTTATTCAGTAGCAGCAGTGGTATTAGTCAGTATGTGGTGGTGTTATTCAGTTTGCAGTGGTATTAGTCAATATGCAGTGGTATAAGTCAGTATGCGGTGGTAATATTTGTTACTTGTAATCTGGTACTGTGTTTTATTGGATTTAGTATACTGATTTGGTCAGTAACAATATGATAGTGATGGTAGTGGTTGTGGTGTGGCGGTAATATTTGGGAGGGTCGGGTGATGGGTGCTGGATATTGTCTGGAGGAGTAGGAGCTTTATAACACCTTAAGGGGGTCTCAGCAGACCCCGTGGGGGGAGGGGGGTCACCGAAAAAAGTTTCGCACAGGGCGCCAATTACCTTAAGGCCGGCCCTGTATATATATATTAATCCCTAGACGTCCTGGGTCGTCTAGGGGACTTCAGAGCGGGGCCGTGTCGAGGTGCCTTCCCAAAGAAGGCCTACTGTTGTTGGCTGTCTCCTAATTAAGTTGGAGAATGGGTCCGGATCCCCTCTCCCACACCATGCACTTAGAATGAAGACACAGACAACGTATCTTGCAAACAAGTCTGGTGTAAATGGCCCCAGTTTTATTATGGTGATCACATTTTATAGACAGATAAAATATAGGGTGGTAACAAATGCTAATAAGACATAGATGAGGCGGTGCTAGTGATTTAGATATTCAGTCATGCGCAATAGCATCTATATTAGTATCCATTATTATTATTCAAAAAGGTTAGAATAACACATTCTGTGCAATGATACTTTCACATTATTCCCACTGTAACAGACAGGCAACTTTCCTCTGAGAATGTCCTTGAACACTGATAAACATGTCTCTGAGGGAAATAGTTCTTGAGACAAAACATTCTTTCTAGTGTCATATCAGAAGTTTTCTAAGGTAAGCAATGTTCCAACTATCTCTGAGAACCCACCTTTGTTTATACCGAAAAAAACCAATGGATATGAATGTAAAATGCAAAGTCATACACTATATACGTCGTCAACTTCAAAAAACTAATAACTACGGATATATTTTGACAGATATGGTATTAAATGTTCAATTAAAATTGTTTACATAAGGATGTTGATACATACATAAGGATGCTAAAAAACATTTGTTATCTGCTTATGAGAATTATAGAATAACATTTATTATCTGCTGGGAACAGGTTTATTATCTGCTGGGAACAGGTTCAGTCACATAGGAGAGTTCCATAATCTCGAAACCAGCTGTATATCCTTGAACAAGTTCAGTGAAAGTTCCATGAGAAAAAGTCTTATTGTTTCTTTCAAACTTTGGATGGAAAAGGATTTATTTTTCTTTCAAACTTTGGATGGATTAACTCATTCCTCTCAGGCCGCGTGATCCCTGGTGCCGCTTGTAGCCCGAGACCGCGGCTATTAGCGGGAACGGTCCGATCGCCATGCCCGTTAATTAGGTATTTAGATGCATCTGTCAAAGTTGACAGCTGCATTTGAATACTTGTAGCCTATTCCCTGGTTTCTAGTGAGGGTATGCCCCCCCTACCCCCCCAGGGTAGTCGCAGAGGAGCGATCCCTGTGTCCTCACCCGGCTAGGGTCTGCACCGTGATGTCGCTGATCCCGGCTTGGCACTCGATTGCTTTCGGCTGCAGCAGCCGAAAGCAATCGAGTGACGATCTCATTGAGCTATGCAGTATAACTATACTGCATAGATCTTAATGAGAGATCAGTGTACTTATACTAGAAGTCCTCCAGGGGGGCTTCTAGTATAAGTGTCAAAAAAAAAAAGTGTTATTATTAATAAAAAAAGCCCCCTCCCCTAATAAAAGTTTGAATCACCCCCCTTTTCCCATGTTATAAATAAAAATAAATAAACGTGTTTTGTATTGCCACATGAGCAATCGCCCAAATTATTAATTTTATCACATTCTTGATGTTGCACAGTAAACGGCGTAAGCGCAAAAAATCCCAAAGTGCAAAATTGCGCATTTTTGGTCGCATCAAATCCAGAAAAATTGTAATAAAAGGCGATCAAAAAGTCGCATGTGCGCATTTAAGGTGCCGATAGAAAGTACACATCATGGCGCAAAAAATGATACCTCAAACAGCCCCAAAGACCAAAGCATAAAAGCGCTATAAGCCTGGGAATGGAGCGATTTTAAGGAACATATATTTGTTAAAAATAGTTTGAATTTTTTACAAGCCATCAGATAAAATAAAAGTTATACATGTTACATATCGTTGTAATCGTAACGACTTGAGGAACATAAATAACAAGTCAGTTTTACCCCAGGGCGAACGGCGTAAAAACAGAAACCCTTTAAATAAAAAAAATGTGGTTTTCATTTTCACCACACATTTAATTTGCAGTGTACTTTATGAAACAATTCAGCCTGTGATTACAAAGTACAATTACTGGCGCAAAAAATAAGGGCTCATGTGGGTTTCTAGGTGTAAAAATGCAACTGCTATGGCCTTTTAAGCACAAGGAGGAAAAAAACGAAAGCTCAAAAATTTAAATTGTCCCGGTCTTCTAAGGGTTAAAGAGCTAGATTCAGCCACTAACCCAAAGAATTCAAATAGGGATATCTGTATATATTGTACAATTATGTTGTTCAAAATCATTACTGTTTTCCAAACGTTTAATTTGCTTCTTCAGAAATAATCATAAATATAACAATAGGCAAATAAAGTACACAAGAAATACTAAGGGAAGACTGAAATCTAACAAGCTTACATCAAAGAATGAAAATCCTACATAGAAATGAATAAGCAATCCATTTTTATTAATGCTTCATATAGCCTAATCGAAAAAGAACCACAGCCCACATTGGGCAAACAATAAACCAAAGTCCCTAATAATATAATATGACCAAAAAGAAAAGAGAGAAAAAAAAATCGGATAGACCAAAGAAAGAAAAAAGAATTTTCACGTCTAGGAGCACATTTGATGGAGAGAGAGAGAGAGAGAGAGAAAGCATCAGGTACAGCATTAGCTAACCCTATATAGAGATAGAGAGCATCAGGTACAACATCTGGTAACCTTATATAGAGATAGCACTGGGTACAGCATTGGGTAACCTTGTATAAAAATAGAGTGCACTGGGTACAGCATCGGGTAATGCTAATGGAGATAGAGAGCATTAGGTACAGCACTGAGTAATCCTATATAGAGATAGAGAGCATCAGATACAGCAT
Organism: Dendropsophus ebraccatus; assembly: GCF_027789765.1. Lineage (NCBI taxonomy): Eukaryota > Metazoa > Chordata > Amphibia > Anura > Hylidae > Dendropsophus > Dendropsophus ebraccatus. Next base: position 90,269,470 of record NC_091460.1, on the reverse strand, counting down.
TGGGTTACCTTATATAGAGATAGAGAGCATCAGCTACATCATTGGGTAACCGTATATAGAGATAGAGAGCATCAGGTAACCCTTCTATACAGATAAAGAGCATCAGGTTTGGTTAATCCAACATAGAGACAGAGAGCATCAGGTAACCCTATATAGCTCAAATACACAGTGAGCCAAAATTAAAAACTTGGATGAAGTTGCGGGCCAACCTTGATATTTAATGAAAAGTGCATGTGGCGTTTCTGGCACTGCCTATCCTAAAGTAATTGTCCCCACATGATAGTTACCCATTATATCCCTCAAGCAGTAGGAAGTCCCATAATTGTGCCCCCTGTAGTAGCCCCCCCTCCCAATAGTGCCATACATACTAGCCAGGCCTACTATTAGATCCCCACATAGTAGCCAGCCCTCACAATAGTGACCCATATATTAGCCAGCACACCTAATAGTGCCCAATATAATAGCCAGCCCCCCGATAGTGTCCCATAAAGTAGCCAGCCCCCAAAAGTGTCTTATATAGTAGTCTTCCTTCCAATAATGCCCAATATAGTAGCCAGCCCTCCCAATAGTGTCTTATATAGTAGCCACCCCTCCCAATAGTGTCTTATATAGTAGCCACCCCTCCCAATAGTCTTATATAGTAGCCAGCCCTTCCAATAGTACCCAATATAGTAGCCAGCCCATTGTCCCATTGTCTCTTATATAGTAGGCAGCCATCCCAATAGTCTCCTATGTAGAAACCAGTCCCTAAAATAGTCTGATATGTAGAAGCTAGTCCCTAAAATAGTCTGTTATATAGTAGCCAACCCTCCCCAATAGTCTCTTATGCAGGGGTGTAGTGAGGGGGGGCAGGGGGAAGCTACTGACATACCTGTGTGTGCTGGGAGCAGTGGCGTCGCTACAGGGGTCACAGAGGTCGCAGTTGTGACCGGGCTTGGTGAGGGGGCAGGGGCGTAGCTAGGGGTTCAACCTGGGGGGGGGGGGGGGGCGAGCAAGTCTGAGTGGGCCCCCAACCGATTAGGTTACCCATAGGGAAACTCAGCAGACGACAATGTTTTCTGAATAATAAAGTGTATATTTTACTACATTATTTAAGGTGAATAAAAATTAAAAGCTCTGGCTTTCTACATTTAACAAAGAGAACAACATAAAAATTAAAGGAATTATCTAAGATTAGGAAACATCGCCACACCAATCTCAATTTGTGTGTAGCACTGCAGCTCAGTTCCACTGAAGTGAATGGAGCAAAGTTGTAATTTCACACACAACCTTGAAGCAGTGGTGGCTCTGTTTGTGGAAGAAAGCAACTATGCTTTTTTTAATCTTGGAGAACCCCTTTAACCAGACTTACTATGCTTACGTATAATAGCGTTATAGGTAACAAGCTTTTAGTCATCTATCTATGGGTCAATTTACACAGAGAAATTATCTGACAGATTATCTGCCAAAGATTTGAAGCCAAAGCCAGTGATGGATTTAAAAAGAAGAGAAATCTCTTCCTTTATGACCTGTTCTGTGGTTATGGTCTGTTTCTGGCTTTGGCTTCAAATCTTTGGCAGATAATCTTTCTGTGTAAATGGACCCTATCTATCTATCATGTGAGTTTACAGAGTGGGAAGGGAGGATAGAAGACAGAGGAGTAGCTAGCATTTCCCCTTCAGGTAAGCTCCTTATAGTGTCCAATATAATACTGCTACACACTGGCCCCTTTGAATTCTGCCACAAACTGCACCCGGTCATCTTTGTATCTCTTATCCTATAGATAACAAGGTGAAACAGAAATACCCCGCTCCCCACCGCAATGCCTCCCGCGGCAGTGTCGGTCCGGCCCCCGGCTGATACACGCCCTCTGGGGACATCCCGGGGATTCCCCAGCAGAGCGCGCACCAGTGACCTCAGTGTACGCCGTCAGCCTGCTGTTCCGGAAGTACAGGCCGGCGGCATACACTGAGGTCACTGGTGCGCGCTCTGCTGGGGAATCCCCGGGACGTCCCCAGAGAGCGCGTATCAGCCAGGGGCCGGACGGACAGGAGAAGAGAAGACAGGCGCAGCGGGGGAGCGAGGTGCTAGGTGAGTTGTAGTTTGTTTGTTTGTTCTTTTGTCTGGGGGCCATCTATAAGGGGAGAGTGCACAGGGGGGCTATATACTACAGGGGGAGAGCAGAGGGGGCTATATACTACTGGGGGGAGATCACAGGGGGCTATATACTACTGGGGGGAGCTCACAGGGGGCTATATACTACAGGGGGAGAGCACAGGGGGGCTATATACTACTGAGGGGAGCTCACAGGGGGCTATATACTACAGGGGGAGAGCACAGGGGGGCTATATACTATTGGGGGAGCTCACAGAGGGGGCTATATACTACAGGGGGAGAGCACAGGGGGGCTATATACTACAGGGGGAGAGCACAGGGGGGCTATATACTACAGGGGGAGAGCACAGGGGGCTATATACTACTGGGGGGAGCTCACAAGGGTGCTATATACTACTGGGGGGAGCTCACAAGGGTGCTATATACTACTGGGGGGGCTCACAGGGGGCTATATACTACTGGGGGGAGCTCACAGCGGGGGCTATATACTACAGGGGGAGCTCACAGGGGGCTATATACTACAGGGGGAGAGCACAAGGGGGCTATATACTACTGGGGGAGCTCACAGGGGGCTATATACTACAGGAGGAGAGTGCACAGGGGGGCTATATACTACTGGGGGAGCAACAGGGGGATATACACTACTGGAGGAGAGCACACAGGGGGGCTATACACTACTGGGGGAGCAACAGGGGGGGGCTATATACTACCAGGGCAGTCACCCCCTTTGTACCTTATATCAAAGGGCTGGTGAGAGAGAAAAAATGCCAGTTTTCCCGCTAATAAGCAGCAATTCTGTATGTAAATAGTTGAACGTTTGTGAAAAGTAACAAAGCACATTTCCTACTGATGTTCAGCTCGGACCTTCACCTGACTATAGACCCCGGTAAGTGGACCTTAACTAAAAGTTTTTGAGTACCCCTGACATATAGGGTGCCTTCACACACACCGGATTCGCAGCGGATTTTGCTGCAAACTCGCTGTGTGAAATCCACTGCGAGTACGGTATGTGTAAAGCTACCCATAGAGAGATTTATCAAACTTTGTGCATAGGAACAATGGTGGAGTTGCCCAATGCAACCAGATTCCAGCTGGATCCTGACTGGTTGCTATGGGCAACTAAACTTTTTGCACAAAGTTTTTTTTAATTTTTAAACCAACATTCGGCTAAATAAAGAAAAAGAAAAACCCAATAAACCAATTCTAGTATCTTAGGCGGAAAAGAGGGGAAGACACAGGGAAAAGCAGGGAGGGGAGAAAAGGGGAAAAGGAATGAAGGTGGTAAGAGAATAGTTACTTACATGCAATCCATACCTGGGTGGTGAATGATGAGCGGAGGTAGGGAGCCCGGACGCCTCGGAACCACCCCACTCACGGGTGGATCTCACCAGGAGGGGGGGGAGGGGGGAGGAGAGGAGAAAGCTACCGATCAAGGCTGTGTCAGGCTGACTGTCCTGTAGCGGGGCGAGGCAAGGAAATCCAGCCAGGCATACCAGGTGGAAGTGTAGGTTGAGACCGCCTTCGGTGTGAGCGAGAGGAGGTCCTCCATATGTTGAGTATGGGTGATCTCCTTTAACCATTCTTCCAGCGACGGGACGTCTGCTGAACGCCAGTGTCTGGGGATTACGGTTTTAGCTGCTTGTAGCAGGTGGCGGGCGAGGGAGCGTTTGTATTTCTGCTGGGCCATGGGAAACATAAACAGCAAAACAGACTCCGGGGTATTGGGGATGACAACACCAGTGATCTCCGAAATGAGGGACAGAACCGCCCTCCAAAATGGTTGAAGGTTGGGGCACCCCCACAAAATATGTACCATGGTCCCCGATGCGCCACTGCATCTCCAACACACGTCTGGAACCGAAGGGAACCAGCTATGCAAGAGCACAGGGACCCTGTACCATCTCGACAAAATTTTATAACATGTCTCCTGCGCCTTCGTCGCGACAGACGTCTTGTGTGTGAGGAAGAAGCAGCGGGGCCATTGTTCCGTGGTAAATTGCTTTCCGATTTCCCTTTCCCATTTCCCACAAAAAGGGGGGAGGTCCTCAGATCTGACAGAGAGTAGAATCCCATAGATAGTTGAGATGGCGTATGTTGGAGGGGAGGAGGCCAGGCATAGGCGTTCAAAGTCCGTGGGGGGACGGGAGAGATGTTTACCCCTTGCGACGGTAGAATGGAAGTGGGTGAGTTGCATATAAGCGAACGGTGCTCTTGCGACTGGTGTATCAGCGGGGAGGAAGGTGGAAAGGGGTTTGAGAGCGCCCTTGTCTAATACCTGGGTGAATCTCAAAGGATTACGCTTGGAGAATCCCAGGAAGAGAGCAGGGGAGGCTCCAGGGGGGAACTCCGGGTTGTCAGTTATCGGCAGTAAGGGGCCTAGGGGGTCAATTAGGGAAGAGGTGGATCTACTCGTATGGAGGGACGCGAGCGTGTGGCGGGTGGAGTAGGACATAGTGCAGGTATCTGATAGTGTGGGGGACCACGTCCATGGAAGCGTGGCTAAAGATTTGGAGGCAAGTGCTTGGGCCAGGCGGACCCATAGTTTTGAACTTTCATTGTGGATCATGTCTAGGATTCTAGCATGGACGCACGCCAGATAATATAAACGGCTGTCCGGGAGGCCAGCTTTGCACAAAGTTTGATAAATCTCCCCCCATGGGATCATACAGACAACACAAACAGAAATGATGGCATCTCACCTAAATTCTGGTGAGGTCAGAATATGGCAGCAGCCTGGGGTGAAGGAGAAAGAGCGGAGACCGCTGCTTGTCACTATGGAGGTGTCCAGCTTCTGGAGCGCGGGTAGTGGATTGGATGATGGCATCGTGGGTAGTGGACTGGATAGGATGAAGGCATTGTGGGTAGTGGACTGGACAGGATGATGGCATCATGGTTAGTGGACTGGAGAGGATGATGGCATTGTGGGTAGTGGACTGGATAAGCTCATGGCATTGTTTGAATATAATATAATATGATGCAGTACACAGGTGGAAGGAGACTACTTTTTTCAAGGCATGTCCTTTTAATTTATAATTCACTTATATTACTGTAAATGTCTTATTGGTCTCATGATTGCCATCTTCATTGGACCTGTTCTATTCTGTTTTTTTTTTTTTTTGCTGATATCATGTAAACTATGTCCACCCTGCAGTGCTGTGCAATGTACCAGTATACTCCAGCCTTGATCCATGCATCAGAAGTGGCATACTTGTACATTACACAACACCGCTGCACATAGTTTACATCAGTGCTTCTCAATTCCAGTCCTCAGGCCTCACCAACAGGTCATGTTTTGAGGATTTCCTTAGTATTTCACAGGTGATATAATTATACTCAGTGCATCAGGTATTCTTTGTATGGGATAGCCTCAAAACATGACCTGTTGGTGAGGCCTGAGGACTGGAATTGAGAAGCACTGGTTTACATGATATCAGCAAGAAGACAGAACAAATGGTGATCACAATCATGTGACTTATAGTGTCAGGAACCGGACAGCAGGACAATACAAGACAGTGATCCCTGATGCTGAACCCCGCCCACTGTCCCTACCTGATTGCCGCAATCCGCCCTAAGATGGCGGCGGGCAACTTGGCGGCAGTCCCTGTACTGTCTTGGTGGGACACAAAGACAAGACAGACAGACAAAACACAATAAAGAATGGTCGACAGTCACAACAATCGGGCAGCGCAGTACAAAATCACAATCCAAAAGCAAGGTCAATAAACAGGTAGTATGGTCAGGGGCAGGCAGCAAGCAGGGATAGTCAAAATACAAGGCAAAAATAGTCAGGCTAAACAGAGGCAGAAGCAGGCTGAGACAAGCTCAATATCCGGCAGTGAGAGGCAGGTTGGCACACACTATATAGGAGACCAGAGGTCCAGTGCAGAAGCTGATTGGACCAGACCCCTGATCTCCTCAGAACCCCTGGGGCAAGAGCAACCTGACTGGCAGGGAGAACAGTCTATCAGACAAGCTAACCAGCATCAGAGTTAACTCCGGAGTAGCCAGGAGTATCTCAGGCAAAGCGGGTGTGGCTGAACAAACCCAGAGGAAATAGGCCAGTGTTCAGACAAGGTTGAGGACACTGCACAAACATACAAAAACACTGAATATCAGTGCCATCTCAGCCGCGCAGCACGAGCTGAGGGGCGCACGGAGTTCATCCCAGGCACATTCATGACATATAGGACATGCAGGGCCGTATTTACCACTAGGCACTCGTGGTCCGGTGCCTAGGGCAGCACCTTGCAGGGGGGGGGCAACACCAGGGAGCAGGGGGACAAAACCCCCCGAATTTTTTTGTTTTTATTTTTCTAGTTTCCCTCCTCCCGTTCAGACGTGCCAGTAAATCTGGTGTCTTTTCCAGGGGGGTGGGGGGTATGGTGATGTTGGTCAGGTCTGGTATCGCCAATAGGTTCGTGAAGATGGAGCGTCTTCAGGTTTAGTGCCTAGGGCAGCAGCAACTGTTAATACAGCCCTGAGTACATGTACAGAAATAGGACATATACAGAAGTCTATTACAATGGGACTTAAACTGCATATAGTGGAGTGAATAGTGAATGTAGGAACAGACAATACAAGTAGTCTCCCTCCACCTGTGCTCACAGCATTCCAGGCACCTATGGGTTAATCCCCCTCCCCCTCTTCTGCATTCAGGCTCCTTTCTCTTTTTCATATGAACCTTCTGCTGTAACACCATGCGGGACTCGGAGGAGAAGGAAGGGAGCCTGGAGACAGTACTGGGAAAAGGCTGCCATGTCTCCACACTCCTGTCAGTGCCCCCAGTACATTACAGCAACAGTTAACAATAAAAGGTTCAGTTAACAATAAAAGGAGCACTGAGTGCAGGGGAAGGGGATAAGCGCCCTGTATTGCTGAGAAACCTGACAGCCGCCCCCCAGCCTCCCTGCAGCACTCACCACACGCTCTGCTCTCTCCAGCTCCACAGCCGTGTGCCCCGTCCCCTCCCTGGACTCCGGCAGTGCTCCTCCAGCACCACCTCTTTCTTTGCCATGTGCTGATGCCGTCTACAGACAGCCCACAACAGATGTGTTAATGCCGTCTGCAAAAGCAATAGCTTTTGCAGACAGCATTAACTTGCTGACCCTTCAGTGGGCCCCTGCCTGAGTGGGCCCAGGAGCCACTGCCCCCCCTGCCCCCACCTAATTTCGCTACTGCCCCTGCTCCTTCCCCTGTGTCACGTGCTGACTTCAACTGTCCCTACAACAGACCTTTGAATGGAAGCGCAAATACACTGCAACTCACCCACATGCACAAGCCCTAAATGTGCACATAGGCATATTGTTTAGCCTGGAGATGCTAGAGGCTGGTAGAAACAGAGGCTTTTAGGAACCTCATGGCGGTTGCTGTCTCTACTGACTCTACTGTGTCAGGCCTAATTTTTGTGAGGTTCCACGCTTGCCGGTAAAGGCCACTTTATGGTCTTTTTTTTTACTCTTCAATTAAAATTTTCAAATCAAATTGACTTCAATTCAAATGCTATTTTGCAGGGCTGTCTGGTCATCTATTGTATCTCCAAGATACACACCACTTTTCAAAGGAACAGACAGTGAAAATGGTGGATCCTAATTTAGCATCCTTGTGTTATCTGTGGATGTCAACTTGCGGGTGTTCTCTGCCCTCCTTTCATTTTTTAGCTGTTTCAGTAGTCAGCTACTGGTCAGTCTAGTAATTTAAAAGACAAGTTATTAAGGGGGGGGAGGGAGGAGGGGAGCTGTCTGCTTGTCAGGCACTGGCAACATTCAAAGGACTATAAAAAAATGGTGGGTCCTAATTTAGCATCCTCCTTGTGTTGCCCAGACAATCTGTGGATGTCAACTTGCAGGTGTTCTCTGCCGCCCTCTAATTTTTTTTTAGCTGTTTCAAAGGCAGTAGTCAGCTGGTCGTGTTAAAGGCCACTTCATGGCCTTTTTTTTTTAATCTTCAATTTCAATTTTCAAATTAAATCAACTTCAATTCGACTAATAGTCGAATTCAAATTCGACTATTTTGCAGGGCTTACTGTTTTACTGTTCATCTATTGTATCTCCTTTGGTGTCAGTTAAGTTTTTGGGTGGTTCATATGCTACCTGTGTTTTATTGGTTCCCTGTGTTCTCACTGCCATGCTGTGTCAGGCTAAATTTTGGGGTGGTTCACGTGCCCACGCGGTGGAATTCCACCCTCCATTGTGGGTTGCCAGATGCCAGAGTGGACGTGGATGTCTGCTATCTGTCAGGTACTGGGCCCCTTTGAGGAGTCAACACAGATGGTCAGCAGTGATGCCGCCATGATAAGCCTCACCATCCCGCTGCTGTGTCTGCTTCAAATCTCCCTGCTCAGCCTTTGCCTTCGTCTCAGGAGACGAGGAAGAACATCCGCTGCTAGATAGCCAGCCCACCCTCACGTCTTTTTATCAGCACGAAGTAGAGGAGGAGGAGAAGACTGCTGCCACGACTGAAGAGGGTACCCATGCTCAATCCTTAGCTGTTGAGCGTGTATGGCCTAAAGAGGAGGTATTGGTGGAGGAGGAGGAAATTGAGAGTCAACCTATTTAGGAGAGGGAATTCTTGCGTGTTGGGACCCTGGCGCACATGGCTGACTTTATGTTAGGCTGTCTTTCCTGTGACCCTCGGGTTAAAAATTTTTTTTACAACACCGATTACTGGGTGTTCACCCTCCTGGACCCTCGGTACAAGCAGAACTTTTCCACTCTCATTCCTGCCAAGGAACGCAGTATGAGAGTGAATCAAAATTAACAGGCCCTGGTGCAGAAGCTGAAAATTTACTTGCCATCTGACACCACTAGAGCCAGAGATTGTAGTTCTGTGGGCCAAAAAGCGGGGGGGGGGGGAGCAGGCAGCTTGTCAAGGGGCAGGGGGGAACACTCTCCAAGGCCTTTGACAGTTTCATGGCACCCCAGCAAGACTATGTCACCTGTCCCCAGAGTAGACAGAGTGGGGGGAGGCCTTCAGAAAGATGGTGAGGGAGTACCTTGCTGACCATACCAACGTATACAGTCTGTGGGTAACTGCAGGTATATAGTATATGCCACCCGCTTACATAGGGCAATTAGCAGTGAGCTTTAATGTGACTGTAGTAAGAAATGAAGAAATAAGAAAATATAGTGGTCACACTAGTTTTTGGAGGTTGTTGAATAAAATCTGTGGATAACTGCAGCTATATAGTATATACCACCCTCTTACACAGGGCAATTAGCAGTGAGCTTAGATGTGACTCACCACTTCTCCCCACCACTGATTTGATTTGGGTTTGACTTGGAGGTGCTGGGCTGCCCTGCCTCTAGCCTGTTGTCAGAGCGGGTCTTCAGTGCAGTTGGTGGCATCATCACTGTCTTGAATGATTGTTGGGAGGCTCACCTGCTACCGCTTCTACCTGGGTCACTCTGACCTCACTGCCATGCTGTGTCTGGCATAATTTTTGCGAGGCTCACTTGCTACCTCACTTGTAATGGTTCTCTGTGTCCTCACTGCCATGCTGTGTCAGACCTAATTTTTGGGAGGTTTCACGCCTGCCTCATCTAAAGGCCAGTAACGGACACTTTGTGGTCTTTTTTTTTAATGTTCAATTTCAATTTTCAAAGCACACCGCAAACATCTCATAAATTGTTCAGTGATCGGAGCGTTCCTATCATAAAGTAGAGCAGAGGGCTGCATAGACGGTTGTGCATAGGGCGCCATTTGGCCTGGCTGTAAGTTAGGTTAGCGTTGGTCTGTGGACTATTTTTTGTGTGGGCCAGTGACTTACAGGAGGATCCGATGGCCGTAGATGCAGGTATTGAGCTGCCAGCTCTGTGTCGGAAGGCCTGCTTTGTGAGGCGGTAAATGAGTTAAATGTTGGTTTTCTGCCAGTTTGTCCTGAGATTTGGCTTATAATGAAGCGGAGCTAAACCACTACACCTGCGCTATTAATACCCAACCCCCCCCCCCCTGTACTTCTTCCTTCTACTCCAGAAGTAGAGCCTATGCAAATTAGAGTCAAGAACGCCTTAACCAGGGTTGAGCACCACACTGAAAATGGCTTCTGCCTGTACTGAAGCAAATCTGGGCATTCATTTGAGCGCGGCGCATATCTGTACGGTTCCCACGCTCCCAGCATCTTATTACAGGTGCTGCCCGGGCGGGGGGGAGAGTCCGTTACAGGCATTTCACCTCCGTGTTCTGTGAGGAACACGGAACGTGAAAATGCAGCCTTAGTGGTAGTCACAAGAAGCACTCAGGCATCCAGGCACCTTCTGAGTCTTTTTTATTGTCGGTGTCCTTGTCTCTTGATTTGTCTGTAGGCCCCGATTGATTCTGGGACAGCTGTCAACTATGTTAATTTTGCCTTTGTGGGCCTAGACTTTGTGGAACTGGAGCATCCTTTTCCCATGATGAGAGGGAGTATCCGCTTCAACCAACCCCCCCCCCCCCCCATATACATTTGCAAGTTGGTTCTCGCCATTTTGAATCCTTGATTTCTTTGTCATGGACAATTTGGCAACGGAAATTGTTTTGGGACCCCATGGTTGCATAATGATATCCCCTCCTTTGACTGGAGTAAAGAGAAAGTGATTGAATGTCCCCAATGTTCCTCTCACTGTATTTCTCTGCAGTTGTCTTGTTGCAAAACCCCTGAGGCTTTTTCTAAATCCCCTGGGGCACAGTTGCAGAAGATATTGAGGAGAAATCTGAAATTCATTCGGATGTTAGTAAGAGTGAAAGCTGGGAGGGGCATGAGGATTCCGAAGAAACCAATAACCCTAGACCCTCATCTGACCCTGAATTTGAATTTGTGTTGGTTGAGGGTCTGAAGGCCCCTCATTAAAAAAGGAGGTACTGTCATGCCTGTTCATAGACTTCACTTTTGGCCATGATTCAGTGTCTGAATTGTTTAGTTCCTTGCATCAGCCCGATTTCTGGGCAGAAGATAGCTTAGATTTAGTGGTGATGGACAGCTGCCTTCATCTCTATTCCATGTCAGTCTGTGTTCTGCGTGCTCTAGATCTGTGAGGTCTGGTCCAATCACACTTTGTTCTGTGACTTGACATCTCCTAAGAAGTCCACTTTTGTTCTAGGACCTTGCTTGCAAGTCTCTTGTAGCCTGAGCTGGCATTTATTTTGGATTGGATTACTTGTATTTTGACCTTTTTGCCTGTCCTTACCTCTGCTTTTGGTGTTTTTGTACCATTCTACTATCTCCAGTTTGACTTGTATCTGCTTGACTATTCTTTATTGTGTTTGTCCATCTTGTCTGATTCTGTGTTTCACTTAACCCAGTGTAGGGACCAACGCCAAGTTGTTGCTTGCGGCCTGGTGCAAGTAGGCAAGAACAGGGGCCTAGCACTAGGGATTACACTGTCTGTATGTCTTTCCCTGTCTAAAGTCTATGTCCTGGAGTCCCTAAAAGTCAGAGACATATAAAATCTTTTTATTGGTTGAGGTCTGATTGTTGAGCTCCCAAGCAATAGGAGAACATCCAGGGTAAAGTTTATGCTTAGCACATTTTCTCCTGACACCCTGTCACACAAAAAAAACATATTTGGTATTGTTACATGTGGAATTATGCAAGCTACTTAAAGTGTGCCTGTCATATCAAAAAACTTTTGACATGTCATAGAGACATGAGTGTTCAAACCCGTACCAATCGGGAGAACAAGCAGGGGAAGATAAAAGAGTTGGAGAGTTGGACTTATAAAGGAGCTCTATGAAGCTTGACTTGTTCTCCCGATTGGTAGGGGTGTACACACTCAGACCTGGACCGATCAAAACTTTTGACATGTCTCTATGACATGTCAAAAGTTTTTTCTAATGACAGTGACACTTTAAAGCGTAACTGTCATTTAAATGTCACTTTTCAGAAATCAATAAGTTTCAATAATACAAGCGATTTTAAGAATCTGCGTAATAGGTCATATTAGGCAAAAGAGTTTCCTTCTGCACTCAAAAAGCTGTTTTGCAGCAAACCCGTCTTTACTTTGCTCCTCTGTAATGAAGATGACTTCGCTTGATAATGAGCAGATAAGAGAGGGGAGGGAGGCTGCAAAACAGCTTTTTGAGTAAGAAAGAGGCTTTTTTGCCTTATTAAACCTATACAAAGTTTCTTAAAATTGCTTATACTATTCATTTCTGCAAAAAAAAAAAAAATTACTATTACACTTTAAATACAATTTTTAGAGATGAGCAAACGTTTGAAAAGTTTTGTTCATTTGGTTCGCCGAACTTTACCACAAAGTTTGCGTTAGTTTCGAACCGAACCTAAACAAACAGCATTATAATATGAGAATGGTTGCAGCTATTTTAATGGTAGTATTACAGAGTATAGGTTCAAGACGCAGCAGTAGGTAATACCGTGAAAAAAAGTGAAAATTTAATAGTGGGGAAGCCTCCTGACGTCATTTATTATTATTATTTATTATCATATATTATTATTATTATTTATTTATAAAGCGCTCTTAATTACAGAGCGCTATATAATAGATAGTGACAGGGTCGGACTGGGCCACCGGGGAGCCGGGGGATCCCCCGGTGGGCCCCACCCCCTCCTCCCTCTTGCAGGGCCCTTCCTCTGAGCCAGAGAGGGGCCTCCCGTTTGGAAGCTGCCTAGTATCGGGAGCTCAAGGGGGCCCCCTGCTGGCTCCCACACTGCTGGGTGAGTTCAGCACCGCATCAGGGCCCGTTCTTTCTATAATCATTGGCCCTCCCCTCCCCCTGCTCACCTGGCTCCTTACATCAGCTCTGGGCCTCAGCGCTGACCTCTTCCTGCCTGTCACCAGATACTGAGAGCAGCAGCAGCAGCAGGGCCTCCTCCATCCACCCTCCCCTCTGCAATCACGTGACTCTCCTGTTGCTGTGTGCAGTCGGTGCACAGGAGATGGGGAGAGGCTGCAGGCTGCCCGGCCTGCCCGGGAGAAGAGAAGATGGAGACAAGAAGACTGAAGCTTCCTGCCCTGCTGAACATGTGAGTGTGTGTGTATATACTTGTCTATCTGTCATCAGTGTGTGTCTGTACATGTGTCATGTGTTTATGCATGTGAGTAATATATATGTGTGTTTTCTATCATGTATATAGTGTATATTATGTAATGTAGTTCTATAGATGGTTTATATGTGTAATCTGCATGCTTTTGTATCTGTGTATCTATGTTGGTGAGTCTGTGTGTGTTAGTATGATTAGATGTATATATGTAAGGTGTGTTGTGTCTGCATGTTTGTGTATGTCTGCAGTAATTCTATATGAGTATATATGTGTACAGTGTGTATGGCTGCAGTATGTCTGTGTATATATGTATACAGTGTGTATGGCTGCAGTATGTCTATTTGTGTATATACGTATACCGTGTGTATGTCTGCAGTATGTCTATTTGTGTATATATGTATACCATGTGTATGTCTGCAGTATGTCTATTTGTGTATATACGTATACCATGTGTATGTCTGCAGTATGTCTATTTGTGTATATATGTATACCATGTGTATGTCTGCAGTATGTCTATTTGTGTATATATGTATACCATGTGTATGTCTGCAGTATGTCTATTTGTGTATATATGTATACAGTGTGTGTGTCTGCAGTATGTCTATTTGTGTATATATGTATACTAGGGATGGTCCAAACCCGCCGAGTTTCGGGTTCGGCTGAACCCGAACGCTCGGCATCGGATTACCGCTGTCTGCCCGCTCCGTGCAGCGGGCAGACACAGCAGGAGGACCGCCTGGAAAACTGGGATACAGCCTATGGCTATGACTGTATCCCAGTTTTCCAGGCGTTCCTCCCGCTGGATCCGCCCGCTGCACAGAGCGGGCAGACAGCGGTAATCATTGCGGATGGTTCGGGTTCGTACGAACTCGGTTCGGACCATCCGTAATGTATACAGTATGTATGTCTGCAGTATGTCTATTTGAGTATATATGTATACAGTATGTATGTCTGCAGTATGTCTATTTGAGTATATATGTATACAGTGTGTATGTCTGCAGTATGTCTATTTGTGTATATATGTATACAGTATGTATGTCTGCAGTATGTCTATTTGAGTATATATGTATACAGTATGTATGTCTTCAGTATGTCTATTTGAGTATATATGTATACAGTATGTATGTCTGCAGTATGTCTATTTGAGTATGTATGTATACAGTGTGTATGTCTGCAGTATGTCTATTTGAGTATATATGTATACAGTATGTATGTCTGCAGTATGTCTATTTGTGTATATATGTATACCGTGTGTATGTCTGCAGTATGTCTATTTGTGTATATATGTATACTGTATGTATGTGATGAGAAGTTCACACTTTGGAGGTCCAGTTGTGCAGGAGATCCGTGAGGCTTAGGCTCTGATCAGCCTAGGATTCTCACATCAAAGATGATAGGAGTTGTAGTAGATATAACAGTAATAGATTTGATTTGACATTGATTTGTCTTACTCCTACGTCTACTACAACTCCTATCATCTGTGATGTGAGAATCCGGACTCAGCTGATCAGCGCCCAAGCCTCACGGATCTCCTGCACAACTAGGACCTCCAGAGTGTGAACTTCTTCTCAACTATTGTACCAACTCAAGAATAAAGATATAAGCAGCAGACACAGACACAAGTGGGATAATGCCCCCCTCACCAGACTGCACCCCCTCCGGAGCAGCAGTATCAGTGATAGGTAGGATAATACCCCCTCACCAGACTGCACCCCCTCCGGAGCAGCAGCAGTAGTATCAGTGATAGGTAGGATTATGCCCCCCTCACCAGACTGCACCCCCTCCAGAGCAGCAGCAGTAGTATCAGTGATAGGTAGGATTATGCCCCCCTCACCAGACTGCACCCCCTCCGGAGCAGTAGTATCAGTGATAGGTAGGATAATACCCCCTAACCAGACTGCACCCCCCTCCGGAGCAGTAGTATCAGTGATAGGTAGGATAATACCCCCTCACCAGACTGCACCCCCTCCGGAGCAGCAGTAGTATCAGTGATAGGTAGGATAATACACCCTAACCAGACTGCACCCCCTCCGGAGCAGCAGTATCAGTGATAGGTAGGATAATACCCCCTCACCAGACTGCACCCCCTCCGGAGCAGCAGTAGTATCAGTGATAGGTAGGATAATACCCCCTAACCAGACTGCACCCCCTCCGGAGCAGCAGTATCAGTGATAGGTAGGATAATACCCCCTCACCAGACTGCACCCCCTCCGGAGCAGCAGTATCAGTGATAGGTAGGATAATACCCCCTCACCAGACTGCACCCCCTCCGGAGCAGCAGTATCAGTGATAGGTAGGATAATACCCCCTCACCAGACTGCACCCCCTCCGGAGCAGCAGTATCAGTGATAGGTAGGATAATACCCCCTCACCAGACTGCACCCCCTCCGGAGCAGCAGTATCAGTGATAGGTAGGATTATGCACCCTCACCAGACTGCACCCCTCCGGAGCAGTAGTATCAGTGATAGGTAGGATAATACCCCCTCACCAGACTGCACCCCCTCCGGAGCAGTAGTATCAGTGATAGGTAGGATAATACCCCCTCACCAGACTGCACCCCCTCCGGAGCAGCAGTATCAGTGATAGGTAGGATTATGCACCCTCACCAGACTGCACCCCCTCCGGAGCAGTAGTATCAGTGATAGGTAGGATAATACCCCCTCACCAGACTGCACCCCCTCCGGAGCAGCAGTAGTATCAGTGATAGGTAGGATAATACCCCCTCACCAGACTGCACCCCCTCCGGAGCAGTAGTATCAGTGATAGGTAGGATAATACCCCCTCACCAGACTGCACCCCCTCCGGAGCAGCAGTAGTATCAGTGATAGGTAGGATAATACCCCCTCACCAGACTGCACCCCCTCCGGAGCAGCAGTAGTATCAGTGATAGGTAGGATAATACCCCCTCACCAGACTGCACCCCCTCCGGAGCAGTAGTATCAGTGATAGGTAGGATAATACCCCCTCACCAGACTGCACCCCCTCCGGAGCAGCAGTAGTATCAGTGATAGGTAGGATAATACCCCCTCACCAGACTGCACCCCCTCCGGAGCAGTAGTATCAGTGATAGGTAGGATTATGCCCCCCTCACCAGACTACACCCCCTCCGGAGCAGTAGTATCAGTGATAGGTAGGATAATACCCCCTAACCAGACTGCACCCCCTCCGGAGCAGCAGTATCAGTGATAGGTAGGATAATACCCCCTCACCAGACTGCACCCCCTCCGGAGCAGCAGCAGAGGCAGCACTAAAGTAGTAATAATTCTTGTGATTTTATTCACACCCTCTAGCGCGATGTTTCGTTTTAGCTCTGAGAAAGGCAAAACATTGCACAAGAGGGAGTGAATAAAGTCACAAGATTTTTGACTACTTTGGTGCTATCTTTGCTGCTGAATTATTGTACCAATTCTCCTGGTTCCGTTGAAAGGGCTGCAAGCGGCATCAAGGTGTATAAACCACCGCTAAAGTGACTGGCGGTATTGGGCTTGTAGCATGACCGCCCAAGGTGAGCAGCAAGTTTAGCCACTTACACACATTTGTTCTGCAGTAATAAGCTATGTGCGCCGCATGGTGTTCTCTCTCTTCTACTAGTATAAAATGGCAGATTACATCTTAAAGCCATGTTCACACAACATATGTTTTGCATAAATCTAGTTGTTGCAATTTGCAATAACAGCCGCGATTTATGCAAAACATACGTTGTATTGGAATGAATGGAATCCCAGATGGAGCGTATACACAGAGTATATGCTTCAGCCCCACGAAAAACTGACATGTCATTTTTCTGCGGCCGCTAATAAGCCGTACAGACATGGCAGTTCACACAATGGAGCGTGCAGCTCCGGCCACACGCTCCGTTGTGTGCAGTGGTGAATTCGGATGCAGGTGCACACTGGTTCCCACACTGGCTATGTTCCCACACTGAAGAAAGGCTACGTTCCCACACTGTAGAAATTTAGTGGATGGCCGCCATTTAATGGCAAATAATTTTAAATTTCAACAGTGTGTGAACAGAGCCTTTGTGTTTCAAATCCACTCCCGGTTTTGGTTACATAAAAATGACCAAAATACTGTGTGAACCTAGCTGTGTGACACCATGCTTACTGCTTTCTTTCCACTGCAAAAACGCTTTTCCTTCCACTAAAAACTTTTGACATCATGCAGACATGTGAAATGTTTTGATCAGTCGGGGTGTCAGTGCTGAGACCTCATCTGGGGGCTAGATCATCACTCCATCAGTCATGTTACACATAATGGGCTCCATAGACTATAATGGAACCCATCTCCTATAATGAGTGCTCTGCCCCTCACTTGCATTATGATGGATTGAGTGACATTCTGGCCATTGTTGGGTGTCTCACCCCTGAGACAGATTAAACTTTTAATCACATCTGTCTGACATTTTGTATTGACCTTAAAGGGGTATTCCGGTGAAAAATATTTTTTCAAACTAACTGGTGTGAGGAAGTTATACGAATTTGTTTATTACTTCTAATTAAAAATCTCCAGTCTTCCAGTACTTTTCAACTGCTGTATGTCCTGTAGGAAGTGGTGTATTTTCTCCAGTCTGACACAGTGCTTTCTGCTGCCACTTCTGTCCATGTCAGGAACTGTCCAGAGCAGGAGAGGTTTTCTATGGGGATTTGCTGCTGCTCTGGACAGTTCCTGACATGGACAGAGGTGGCAGCAGAGAGCACTGTGTCAGACTGGAGAGAACACACCACTTCCTGCAGGACATACAGCAGCTGATAAGTACTGAAATACTGAAGATTTTTAATTAGAAGTAATTTACTAGTCTGTAACTTCTGACATGAGATTTTAAAAAAAATATATATTTTTTTACCAGAGTACCCCTTTAACGCTGACCACTGATATGACTTTCATTATGGTCCTTTAAAGTCTTATTCTATCCCAACAGCTTGTGGTGAGGCTAGAATAAACAGTCATGGGTCTCCTCTGCTGGAGATTGTAATAGAGGAGCAGACTAGATGGTAATTTTTTCCCTTCATCTTCTGAGGCTGTGTTCACACATGACATTTTTTATGTGTTTTTACAGCAATATTGTTGGAATTTCATTAAAGTTTCTACATAAATGGTGCGTGCAGTTTTACCACAACTGCATAAATCAGTAACAACTGTATAAGTGACTGGCAGTGCACTAGCGTTGCTGGTCACATACACAGCTCTATGCAAAGTCGCTGTACTAACGTGAAAGGTTTGGCGCTGATTATGTCTTTATATGTTGGGTGGGCCCCAAGAATCAATTTCCCTGGTGGGCCAAGGTACCCCAGTCCGACACTGGATAGTGATAACAAGCAGGGACAATACAAGATCAACACATTACATGGGGGCAAAAGACAGGCTGGTACATGGGGGAAGAGGACCCTACCTGCTCGGGGGCCTCAGCATGAAAGTGGCCGGCCTCATAGCGGGTACCTCAGATGTTTCAGACGATGCCTGCACCTGCTCCATCAGGTCTCCCAAACTGGATGATGCAGCCCCGCTTTGGGAAGAGGAGATGGAGAAGAAGGTACATGACTCCCTTGACAGGCCTGTACTCTCAGGGTTGGGCTTAGGGAGCTATAGAGATTTAAGACCATCCCCGTCCCCAAACAGCCATTGTGGAATGACAGTGGCTTCCAGACTCAGGGGCCTCAGTATGACAGTGGTTGGCCTCACAGCGGGTACCTCAGATGTTTCAGACGAGGCCTCCACAATCTCCATCAGGTCTCTCAAACTGGATGATAAGTTAAGCTAAGGGAGCTGTAAAGATTTCAGACAGTCCTTGTCCCCAAACATCCATTGCAGAATGATGAGTGCTTTTGGACTCAGGGGCCTTAGCATGACAGTGGTTGGCCTCATAGCAGGTACCTCAGATGTTTCAGACAATGCCTTTGCTTGTTCCATCAGGTCTCCCAAACTGGATGATACAGCCCCGCTGTGGGTAGAGGAGCTTGTGTGGGAGCACTCTCACGGTGCTCCTATCTGCTCGCCATGCTAACTGCTTCTGAACTCTCTCCTCCCACTCAGGGCCGTTTTAATACACTGGTGGTCCCGGTGCAAAGCCCTCTTCCCTTCCTCCCCCCACCCTGCTTTATCATAATCGGTGCTCCACACACAGCATAATATCCTGAAAGTGCCCCTACACTGTATTAAGAGCCCCAATACATACAGTATTTCTCTTATAACACTATTTCCAATATTTCCAATGGTACCATTACATAATTCCGCCACACCATGACCCCTATCATTACAATCCTATAAGTGTGCAGTTACATTCAGTGACTCACAGGGGGCGTCTTCTCTGATCAGAGTCTGTCACTTGTCTTTCTCTCTCCATCTAGCCTGGGCCACCTTAATGTCTCCCCCGGCTGTAAATCTTCTTTCCAGAATCTGCCAGAGAAGCATTTTAAGCTCCAGCACATACAGTAGTTGGGTCCCCTGTACCCCTATATAGTAGTTACACCCTTCAGTGCCCCCATAGTTTTAAGGTTTCCCTGTGCCCCCACTTAATAATTAGGTATGCTTTGTGCCCCAGTATAGTAGTAAGGTCCCTATATAATATAGGACCCTTTGTGCAGCCCCAATGTAGTATAGACCCCTGTGTGCTGCCTTCAGTAGTATATATGCAGTGTCCCAGAACATGCTGTCAGTTTCTCACTTTAAGGGTACAAACCCACACACCGTATACGCAGCAAATACGCAACAAATACGCAACAAATACGCAGCAAATACGCAGCAGTTTGATGGTGAAGATTTAATGCTGAGTTCAGTTATTTAGATCTAATCTGCTGCGTTTTTGTTCCGTATTTGTTGCGTTTTTGCTGCGTATTCGCTGCGTATCGCAGCAGTAAATACGCTGTGTATACGGTGTGTGGGTTTATACCCTAAGTCTGCTTTTATTGCTATAGCCATGCCTGTCCTAGAAACTATATGCACTGCAACTGTTTACTGTGTAATCCCTATAACTCTCAGGTTCATGTGTATATCTTGTGTGCATAACTATGTGCAGTGGTATGCAAAGGCTGGTGATCACGTGACCGTGCCCCGTAACCATGGTTCCTCCAATGGCCGTCGAGCTTTGGCCAGGGGTTACCATGTGACTTCCTCTTGAAAGTCAGTCTTTTCCCTGCCACAAAGGGGATAGGATGTCTGTGTAAGTTCTGCCCTCTACCTCAGAGAGGACAGATGTGTTCCTGCGGCCCTCTTCACCTTTAGAAGAGTGGCTGGTGCTCTGCTGTAACAGTTCCTGGCTGTCCGCCTACTCAAGTGCCTGGAGTATCCTCTCATCTGGGTGTCGTTCCTGTTCTCAATCTCCTCATCAACTCAAGATATTCACCGCAAGTATTATAATCCACCCAGCCTCTCTATTCCTCTATCGCTACTACTTCCATCATCCGGCACGCTTCACCTCAGCCTATGCAGCACCACCTTTGCTCTGTCTGTTTAACCCTGCTATATACCCGGTTGCATCCGGAAGAGACTGTTGCTACCAGTTACCTCAGTTACAATAAACTTGTAACCACGGCTGTTACTGAACACTGGCATTGGTGTCACCTTATCTGGTGCCCTGACTAGGTACAGCGAAGAATCGCATGCCCAGTATCCCGCATAGAACCGCAGACCGGCCTACAGCTGTGCCACCCTCGTGCCAATACCGTGACAACTCTATACCCTGCAGCTGCCCCGGTTCCTGCCTGCTAGTAACACCTGCACTGCGGAGTGGCCCTCACGGGTCAGGGCATTGCATTTACCCCTTGTGCGCTGCCCCCAGTAGTAAATACCCCTTGTTTGTTGCCCTTAGTAGTATATAGACCCTATTGTGCTGCGCTCAGTAGTATATAGATCCCATTGTGTTGCCCCCAATAGTATATGGACCCCATTGTGCTGCGCCCAGTAGTATATAGACCCCTGTGCTCCCCTAGTATATTGCCCCCCCGTGCTTGCCCAGTAGTATATAGCCCCCCCTGTGCTCCCCCAGTAGTATATAGCCCCCTGTGCTCCCCCAGTAGTATATAGCCCCCTGTGCTCCCCCGTAGTATACAGCCCCCCTGCTTGCTGCCCCCAGTAGTATATAGCCCCCCTTGTGCTCCCCCAGTAGTATATAGCCCCCCTGTGTGCTCCCCCAGTAGTATATAGCCCCCCTGTACTCCCCAGTAGAGTAAAGCACCCCTGTGCGCACCTCCAGTAGTATATAGCCCCCCCACGTCCTCCCAGTAGTATATAAACCCCCGCTTTGTGCTCCCCAGTAGTATATAGACCCTCTGTGTGCTCCCCCTCCCATATAGCCCCCCAGTACGCTCCCCCAGTAGTATATAGCCCCTCTGTGCGCTCCCCCAGTAGTATTTAGCCCCCCCCCCTGTATGCTCCCCCGGTATTATATAGCCCCTCTTTGCGCTTTACCTCCCATATAGCATATAACATTAAAGAAACAAACACTTATACTCACCTGGATCCACGTGTTCCTCTTCTCTTCACTCTTGTGGCCACACTGCAGCAGTCACAAGAGTCCACACTGCCTTTATCCTGGCGACAGTGCTCCAGTAATGTCACT
This sequence comes from Dendropsophus ebraccatus, assembly GCF_027789765.1. Classification (NCBI taxonomy): domain Eukaryota; kingdom Metazoa; phylum Chordata; class Amphibia; order Anura; family Hylidae; genus Dendropsophus; species Dendropsophus ebraccatus. Next base: position 90,247,846 of record NC_091460.1, on the reverse strand, counting down.
TGAGCGCCGACACCAGAAAAAGAGTGTGCCCTCTTGTGACCGCAGGAAGTACGGCCACAAGAGTGACTGACAGGGAGGGGGGGCCCTGCAGGGGGCGCCATGGATGGGTAAGTAGATTACTTATCCATCCCAATGGCGCCCACCCTGCCAGGCTGGCAGCTGGAGCCCTGTGCAACCACACTTGGCGCACATAGCAAAGGCTGGCCTGCTCGGGGGCCCTTTAACCAGTGGATGCACCATTTGCCCTCTGTTTAAAGCAGCCCTGCTCCCACTGATGGTAAAATATCTCCTCCTAGTAAGGCAGGGCCATGATTTTTCATTAGGGCACCAGGCTCCCCTAAAATGGTGGCGCTGTGTGGACTCTGGATGTTGTGGCAGTGAACTTCAGACACTGAGTGGCAGTAGATAGAAAGGTTTAGTTCTGGTCTTTGTAAACTTTTCTTCCCTTGAGGGGAGGCAGGTCTTGGTTCTTCCCGTGCTTTGGACAAATTTGCTACACTTTATTGAAGGACGGTGGCCATCAATAGGGGGAGACTTTGAGCTGTTATAACACAAAAAAGTCATTAGGAATAAACCCATCCTAATGCCACTCTCCTAAAACATCTGAAAAACATTTTAAAGCACAATTCTTTTAACCCCTTGCCGCAAAATGACGTTTGGGGAACGTCATGTAAAACAAGTAGTTCCCGCAACATGACGTTCCCCAAACGTCATGTCTTCCCTGCCTCCCCCCGCTGTCCCTAGGTGAGATCGGGCAGTGGGAGGAGGCTGTGTCACACGATCAATGCGACCGCAGCGTCTATGGGGAGATTCAATGTCCTCCCGCCGATCGGGTGGCGGGAGGAGGCTGCAGAATGTTTCCTCCTCCCGCCGACACTTCTAATGTGTCCCCCGGCCCCCCCCCCCTCGACCCCCGATACCGGCGGATCGCCGATATTACCGTTATAGCGGCGATCCGCCGGTAACGGGTATTAACGTCGCCGCCGATCGCTTTCATCTCCCCCCACCGTGAATCCACGGTGGGGGGAGATGAAAATGTATAATTCAGACCCCAGATCAGCCGCCCTAGTGGCTGATTACTAACCCTCCCCTCCCCGGGCGGCCATCAGATCCAAGATGGCCGCCCCCATCCCTGCGAACAAACGATGTTTGTTTGCAGGGATGGAAATGAATAAATGATCAAAGCCCCATGCTCTCCTCCACCGGAGGTAGCGGAGAGCATGGGGCAGTGATCGGGAACCCCCCCGTGTGGTCCCGGAGCAGGCGATCGGCGGTATATACTATATACCGCTGATCACCTGTTCCCAGTGCAGGGAAGCACTTTTTATCCCCTGTCACATCATTTTATCCCCTGTAAATCATTGGTGACAGGGGATAAAAAGTGTCAGTGTGTCGCCCCCCAAGTCGCCCCCACCCCCCCTGTCACCCCCGTCCCCCAGTCACCCCCCCTTCCCCATACACGTTACCTGATCCTGGAGCTCCTTCCTCCTCGACGTCCTGGCTGGTTGTGAAGTGCGCATGCGCTCCACAACCAGCCAGCTCTGAAAATTTAAAGTGACAGAGACCAATTTGGTCTCTGTCACTGAACTATGATTACTGTGATAGAAAATATCACAGTAATCATAGTAACAGTAGTACAGTGAAAATGAATGTATAAAGTACAAAAAGTGACAAACATACAAAAAAAATAAAACACACACTTTTTATTATAGTAATAATTGCAGTTTACTCCCAAATTACCCCTTACCCCCCCAGATTACCCGTAACCACCGCAGGTTGCCCATATCCGCCCCAGGTTGCCCGTATCCGCCCCAGGTTGCCGTAATCACGCCAGATTGCACGTAAACACCGCACGTTGCCCCTAACCACCGCACATTACCCATAACCACTGCACATTGCCCATAACCACCGCACATTGCCCATAACCACCACATGTTGACCGTAACCACCCCGAATTGCCAGTGACCCCCTCCAGATGGTGCGTAATCAGCCCCAATTGCCTGTAACCCCCCAGATTGCACTTAACCACCGCACGTTGCCGCTGACCACCGCACGTTGCCCCTAACCACCGCACGTTGCCCCTAACTACCGCACGTTGCCCCTAACCACCGCACGTTGCTCCTAACCACCGCACGTTGCCCCTAACCACCGCACGTTGCCTCTAACCACCGCACGTTGCCCATAACCACCGCACGTTGCCTTTAACCACCGCACGTTGCCTTTAACCACCGCTTGTTGCCCATAACCACCGCACGTTGCCCATAACCACCGCACGTTGCCCATAACCACTGCACGTTGCCTGTAACCACCACATGTTGACCGTAACCACCCTGAATTGCCAGTGACCCCCTCCAGATGGTGCGTAATCAGCCCCGATTGCCTGTAACCCCCCAGATTGCACGTAACCACCGCACGTTGCCACTGACCACAGCACGTTGCCTCTAACCACCGCTTGTTGCCCATAACCACCGCACCTTGCCCATAACCACCGCACGTTGCTCATAACCACCGCACATTGCCTATAACCACCACACATTACCCATAACCACCACACATTACCCATAACCACCGCACGTTGCCTATGACCACAGCACGTTGCCTATAACCACCGCACGTTGCCTCTAATCACCCCAAATTGCCAGTGACCCTCTCCAGATTGCCCGTAACCATGCCAGATTGCCTGTAACAAATAGTAATAGAAAGACTCCGTAGCACTCTTTCATGCAGCAGTGATCAAAAGTTTATTTACAGCGTGATAGGAACAAAGCCAGGTATATATGCAATAAATGATGCACGTAATTAGTTATATTGGTAGAGGCGACTGAGGACGTTTCGACCCTACTCGGGTCTTTTTCAACGTCGCTGTGGGTAGTCCTGGGCAGGAGTGCTCCTGGCGTCCTCCTGAGCGTGGCAAGCGCTCGACACAGCGCTTGCCACGCTCAGGAGGACGCCAGGAGCACTCCTGCCCAGGACTACCCACAGCGACGTTGAAAAAGACCCGAGTAGGGTCGAAACGTCCTCAGTCGCCTCTACCAATATAACTAATTACGTGCATCATTTATTGCATATATACCTGGCTTTGTTCCTATCACGCTGTAAATAAACTTTTGATCACTGCTGCATGAAAGAGTGCTACGGAGTCTTTCTATTACTATTTATTGGGGACACACACCCGTCCGTGTAAAGCACCAAGAACCCACACCCGTTGTGCACCCCTATTTCTCTTTCTACCTAGATTGCCTGTAACGACCCCAAATTACAGGTACCCATCCCAGATTACCTATAAGCACTTCAGTTTATCCGTAACCACCCCACGTTGCCCGTAACCACCCCACGTTGCCCGTAACCACCCCAGATTGTCTGTAACCACCGCAGGTTGCCTATAACCACCCCAGGTTGCCCGTGACCACCCCAGGTTGCCCGTGACCACCCCAGGTTGCCCTTGACCACCCCACATTACCTGTAATCTCATTTTTTATTGTATTTTTTTTACTAGCTGCGGTTTTGCTCCAGCAAATTGGCGCTCCGTTCCTTCTGAGCCCTGCTGTGTGCCCATACAGTGGTTTATGCCCACATATGGGGTATCGTTTTACTCAGAAGAAGCTGTGTTACAGATTTTGGGGTACATTTTTTCTCCCATTCCTTGTGAAATTAAGAAATTTTAAACTAAACGAACATATTATTGGAAAAATTCGAGTTTTTCATTTTTACTGTCTTATTTTGAATACTTTCCTCTAATACCTGTGGGGTCAAACCGCTCACTGCACCCCAAGATGAGTTCTTTGAGGGGTGCACTTTCCTAAATGGGGTGACTTTTGGTGGGGTTCTATTCTGCTGACACTACAGGGGCGCTGCAAACGCGCCTGTCGCTCAGAAACTTCTTCGGAAAAATCTGCACTGAAAATGCTAATTGGCGCTCCTTCCCTTCTGAGCCCGGCTGGGTGCCCATACAGTGGTTTATGCCCACATATGGGGTACCGTTCTACTCAGGAGAACCTGCGTTACAGATTTTGGCATGCAGCTTCTCCCCTGTTCCTAGTGAAATTGAGAAATTTCAAACTAAACGAACATATTATTGGGAAAATTCTAGTTTTTCAATTTTACTGTCTAATTTTAAATACTTTCCTCTAATACCTGTGGGGTCAAAATGGTCACCTTACCCCAAGATGAATTCTTTGAGGGGTGTACTTTCCAAAATGGGGTGACTTTTGGGGGGGTTCTCCTCTGCGGACACTACAGGGGCACTACAAACGCACCTGGCGCTCAGAAACTACTTCAGCAAAATCTGAACTGAAAATGCTAATTGGCGCTCCCTTCCTTCTGAGCCCTCCTGTTTGCCCATGCAGTGGTTTATGCCCACATATGGGGTACCGTTGTACTCAGGAGAACCTGCGTTACAAATTTTGTGGTACGGATTCTCTCATGTTCCTTGTGAAATTGAGAAATTTAAAACTAAACAAACATATTATTGGAAAAATTCAAGTTTTTCATTTTTACTGTCTAATACTTTCCTCTAATACCTGTGCGGTCAAAATGGTCACCACACCCCAAGATGAATTCTTTGAGGGGTGTACTTTCCAAAATGGGGTGACTTTTTAGGGGGATTCTATTCTGCGGACACTACAGGGGCTCTGCAAACGCACCTGGCGCTCAGAAACTTCTTCAGCAAAATCTGCATTAAAAAAGCTAATTGGCGCTCCTTCCCTTCTGAGCCCGGCTGTGTGCCCATACAGTGGTTTATGCCCACATATGGGGTACCGTTGTATTCAGGAGAGCCTGCATTACAAATTTTGGGGTACTTTTTTTCTCATGTTCCTTTTGAAAATGAGAAACTTTAATCTAAACGTATATATTATTTGAAAATTTAAATTTTCGATTTTTTTATGGCCTAATTGTGAATACTTTTCTCCAGCCCCTGTAGGGTTAAAATGCTCATTATACCCCTAGATAAATTCTTTAAGGTGTCTAGTTTCCAAAATGGGGTCACTTATGGGGGTTTCCAGTATACAAGCCTTCTAAATCCATTTAAAAAAAGAACTGGTCCCTAAAAAAAAAATCAGCTTTGGAAATTTTCACAAAATGTGATAATTTGCTAATAAATTTCTAAGCCCCGTAACACCCTAAAAAAGTAAAATATGTTTCCCAAATTATGCCAGAATAAAGAGGACATATTGGTAATGTGATTAAGTAACTAATTTATGTGCTATGACTTCCTTTTTTAGAAGCAGAGAATTTCAGAAGTTCATAAAATGCTAAATTATCAAATTTTTCATGATATTTTGATGTTTTTCACAAAAAATACACAAAGTAGTGATCAAATTTTGCTACCAATATAAAGTGTCATATGTGACGAAAAAACAATCTCAGAATCGCTAGCATACGTTAAAGCATCACTGAGCTATAAGCGCATAAAGTGAGACAGGTCATTAAGGCCAAAACAGGCTTTAGAGGCAAGGGGTTAAAGGTTTTATCGAACTTGGCCCAAAATTTGGTTTTGGCAAAGTTCAAAACTCACCCTGGTTTAACAGGTTCCGCTCAGCTTATCTCTAATAATTATTCATTATTGAACCCTCATGGGGATGAAAGGTGTAAAGGGGAAAAATGCCAAATATCAGAATTTTAGTTTTTGGCACATACCAGAAAAAAATGAAAGTCAATCAAAAAGTCCCGTATGCATAAAATGGCACCAATAAAAACAACAGCAAAAAATAAGCCCCATACAGCTCTTTAGGTGGAGAAATACACAGTTATTTTACGCAATTTTAAGCATATTTATTTACAATTACCAATTACAAATTGGTTATCATTGTAATTGTTAATGTAGGTTTTACTGCATAGTAAATGGCATAAAAAAGACAATACCCCCCTCCCCCAACTTAGAAAAACTATTTTATTACATAAAAAAACAACTTTACCCTTAATTTTAATAATGCTGCTCTAAAGTGGCATTACTCTCTGCAGCTGCTCACTACAAAAGACCACTATGAATATTCATAGGGAGCTATCAGGTAGACTGTTCAGTGCATCTTGGGCTACAAGACTACCCCCAAGGCACCCCATACACCTCATTTACATATTCAGAAAAAGTAAAATTTATCATTTATGTTACAGCTGACCTTCTAAATAACAGTATATTCATACTCCTCTACCACTGCCTTATTAGAATATGTCAGCAGGTTAGATTCATCAGGTAAAATAATAACCATACTGCTAAGCATATAGCCTTGCTTACCCCTCTGCGGCTATCAATAATCTTTTGGTTTTGGGGGTCTTAATTCTGTATTTTATGCTTGTACTTGCTGGTTAAGCAGTTGCTCAATACTAAAATTCTATGCATTACTTTCCTTCAGCTGTTTATCACAGTCCTCCCTCCCTGCCTTGTCTCCTCCCACAGCACTCCTGCCAGTTCTCCACCCAAAGCTGGTGCAGAACATCTAATTTTACTGCAGAATATTGCACATTAGTTAGGTTGCAGCACAAGCTGCATCATTCATTACAAGCAGCATGGTAATCCTCCCAATAGAGATTGGGTAAGATATTAAAGGGAACCTGTCACCCCCCCGTGCCGGGGTGAAGGCCGCCCAACCCCCCGCTAGAGCCCCGGATACGTACCCCATCTCGCCAAGTCCCTCGCCTGGAGCCAGTCCTGGGACAGAGATATCCTTGTCGGAAGCAGGGCGCGCGCTGCAGAGGTGAGTCCAACACCAATAGATAATGACGGCTCCATTTATTCTCTATGGGCATCGGACTCATCTATGCAGCATGCGCGCCGGGCTTCTGACAAGGATATCTCCATCCCGGGACCGGCTCCAGGAGCGGGACTTGGTGAGATAGGGTAAGTATCCGGGGCTCTAGTGGGGGGTCGGACGGCATTCACCCTGGCCTGGGGGGTGACAGGTTCCCTTTAGCAAAAGTTATATGTCGGGTGATATTATAATAGTTACCCCCTTTAAAATCCCCACCTGTCTGATTATTCAGTGAAAAATACAGATAGTCATTCAGGCAGTAAACCCCCTACATCTGGGGAGCATAGCAAGTAAGGCCCTATTCCACGGGCCGACTGAGAGAGCAAACGAGCGTTATTAGCGCTCGTTTGTTCCTCGTACCCCGCTCACTGCCGCCTCTATTCCATGCGGCAGCAACATGCGGGTGAGTGCAGGGGGGCCGCTGGGAGGTGCGGGGGGGCTGCCTCGGTGATCGCTAGATGGTCTGGGCAGCCCATAGCATACAGCAGCAGTCTGCTGCCGCTGCTCCTATTCCACGGAGCACGGTAGCAGATCGTTGCTGTATGAGTTGTTTGTCTTTCAACATGTTTGAAAGTTAAACGACGCAACGATCAGCCAACATGAACGATGTCGGCTGATCGTTGCCCGAATACGGCCGATAATCGTTACGTGGAATAGGGCCTTAACACTGTGGGAATCAGGGCATCCAAACCTACAAAACAATACCAAAAACAAAGTGAAAGCTGAATACCGAAAATAAATGAAAGCTGTAGTTAAAGATTCTATTACAAGGGCACATAGGGCAGAGGAGAATTTTCTTTTTTTCATATAGTGTTTTATTATTCATTTTGTAATCGTTAAAATTATGCTTCTCATCCTTATTGCAAATCTTGCCTCAAATTCATCAACAAATGTGCACAAAAATAGTAAACAGATATTGCTACTTTCTAGTTCTAAAACCAAAGGTAATAGTAAATTCTGTGTGCTGTATTTTCACTGCAGATTTCACCCCAACCCACTGGGAACCTGCAGCACAATTTGCATGCAACACAGATTTGAGGCGAGATCCATAGAGGAGAAATTCCACCAATTACTCATCAGATTGAGCAATGATGAAGATTTATTTTTTTTAAAAAGGACCAAAGGCGTTTCCTTATTGTGATAGTATGATTATATACTCCTACACGGACCACCAAAACCTGTCAGAAGGGGATCAAACGATATATATAATATATAAATGTAATATTCTCATTGAATAATTTGTTTTGTACAAAGTTGAATGTGCTGACAACAAAACCACACAGAAATCATTAATGGAAATCAAATCTATTGACCAATGGAGGCCTGTGTATGGAGTCACACAAAATTAAAGTGGAAAAGCAGACTACAGGCTGATCCAGCTCTGTCACGTCTGTCACATGTGCTCAGTGTGAACCTGCTATCATCTGTGAAGAGCACAGGGCGCTAGTGGCGAGTTTGCCAATCCTGGTGTTCTCTGGCAAATATCAAGCATCCTGCACAGTGTTGGGCTGTGAGCACAACCCTCATCTGTGGACGTCAGGCCCTCCTTCCATCGCCATGGAGTTGGTTTATAACCATTTGTGCAGACACTTGCACATTTTGCAGGGCTCTGGCAGAGTTCCTCAAGGTGTTCCATAAAGGCGGAGGTAATGACCCTGCTTCTGGGTTGTTAGCCTCCTCCACATCTCCTGGTGTACTGGCCTGTCTACTGGTAGCGCCTCTAGCCTCTAGACACTACACTGACAGACACAGCAAACCTTCTTGCCACAGCTAACATTGATGTGCCATCCTGGATGAGCGGCACTACCAACATTTAAAAGTGACCAAAACATCAGCCAGAAGGCATAGGTGCAGAGAAGTGGTCTGTGGTCCCCACCTGCAGAACCACTCCTTTATTGATTGTGTCTTGCTAATTGCCAATAATTTCCACCTGTTGTCTATTCCATTTGCACAACAGCATGTGTAATTGATTGTCAATCAGTGTTGCTTCCTAAGTGGACAGTTTGATTTCACAGAAGTTTGATTTACTTGGAGTTATTTTGTGTTGTTTAAAGGAGACCTGTAACCCCCCGTGCCAGGGTGAAGGCTGCCCGACCCCCGTTAGAGACCCTTATACTTACCCCTTCTCTCCAAGTCCCGCACCTGGAGCCGGTCCCAGAACGGAGATATCCCAGTCGGGAGCCCGGTGCGCACTCGTGAGATGAGTCTGACCCCCATAGAGAAAGAATGAAGCCTCCAAGCCAGTTATTATAGAAAGACAGGGATGCCCTTGCCTTTGGATGGCACTATGAATATAACAAATTGTGGACTTAAAGTCCTTTCTTCTGAGGAATCGCTCAGTGACCTGGGAGTACAGATTACAACAGATCCCTCAGATTATGTTAAATATAATCTTTCACCACTTTTGAAAAAGTTGGAAAAGAAAATTAAAATATAGGGGAAAATGGTACTATCTATGGCAGATTAGTATGGTAGATATGGTAGATTAGCACTGATTAAGATGATAGTACGTCCATAGATCAACTTTTTCCTGCAACTTTTTATGCAATTTGGCTATGCGATAAATGGTTTGAACAAAATGAGCATCTTTTGAGTGAGTTGATTTAGGGGAGGAAAAGGGTCAGATTGAAGTATTTACAATCTTGGCCACATTTCAAGGAAGGAGGGCTTTCGTTGCCCGATTTTAGGCTTTACTACCTTGCTTCTCAGCTATCATTTATGATTTCCCAAAGGGGGAAGGATTGGATGCGTTTGCAATGTGGATTAGGAGAAAAGGACAATCTTTGTGTTAGGTTGGAAGCAGATGGTCTGCATATAGATAGTTATTCTAAGGACTAGTTTGGTCACCATGTACACAAGGTATGGGAAGCTGTTAAAAAAGTATGTAAGGTAAATCACAGTTTGAACATTACAAATATCTGGGATAATCCTAGATTTAAAGGGAACCTATCACCGGGGCCGCGGGCACAGAGCCCGCCCGACGCCCCGTGAACCCCCAGGTACGTACCCTTCCCAGCGAGTCCTGCTCCTGGAGCGGGTCCCGGGACTAAGGGCCCTATTCCACCGGACGATTATCATTCAGAATATCGTTAAATCGTTCGAATCTAAATGATAATCGTTCGGTTGAAATGTAGTTAACGATTAACGACCGAACGAGAAATCGTTGATCGCTTTATAAGACCTGGACCTATTTTTATTGTTGCTCATTCGCAAAACATTTGCAAATCGTTCGCATTGAATATGACATCGTTCGGTCGTTTGCAATAGATACGAACGCAATAGCGAATAAATAGCTAAGAAAAATGGTCACAATTACGATCATAAGTAACGATTATCGTTCCATGGAAATGAGTGAACGTTTTCAGGTCTTTCGCAATAGCAGTCGTTTGAGATTGTTAATCGTTAACGATTATGCTAACGATATTCGTCTGGTAGAATAGGGCCCTAAGATATCAGCGCCCGAAGCCGTGCGTGCCCTGTATGCAAATTACCTGAGATGAGTCTGATGCCCATAGAGAATGACTGGAGCCATCATTCTCTATGGGCATTGGACTCATCTCTGCAGCACGCATGGCTTCGGGCGCTGATATCTTCTTCCCGGGACCGGCTCCAGGAGCGGGACTCACTGGAAAGGGTAAGTATCCAGGGGCTGCATCGGGGGGTCGGGCGGGCTCTGTGCCCGCGTCCCTGGTGACAGGTTCCCTTTAAGGAATTTCTTAAAGATTTCTTTAAGGGGGGATCACTTAAAAAATATCACAAAATAAACATTGGTGGGGAAGTGAACTGGTTGAGTCAATTTAATTATATGCAATTTAAGAATGTGACAGACAAAACAAGATAAGAAGGGGTTTTTGTAGTACAAAATGATGGGATAGATAAGATTAGACAGATGGAAAGAGGGCGTCACTTGATCACAAGAATTTGTAATGTAATGTAAATTTGAGCACACTTTGGAGGGGTATAGAAAGAAGTGGGAATTCCAGTTGGGGACCCTTGAAAGGGTGAATATCCTTTTCATTCACTCTTTTTCCTCGAATGACTATCCCTGTCCAAATTATAACGCTGAGGCCGGCAGTGAGAAAATAACAGCAAACACGTGCGTTGGTATCGCTCCTCTCTCAGCAGGGTGCACCACTTTATTGCAAATACAGAGGGGTTTTATACAGTTCAGGGTGGGCTCAAAATGGACAAGAATACACATGTTAACTTCTCATTGGCTGTAGTCCAGAGACAGGGCACAGTTCTTTGCATATTCATAACTTCTCAGTAATGGTCTTGTACTTCCATTTAGGGCCAGGGCTCCTCTCAATACATACAGGATGGTATAGCTTGATTGACAAGAGGGTCTGTTGTCCAGCAGCATGGCAGAAACAGGAGACTTCCACATATGCAGATTCCATGTGCCAAATGTATATTGGCTGAGTCTGAGTCAAGGAATTACAATTTTTTTTATATATTTTTATTATATACCTTCACACCCTCATCTATAAGAATTGGGGAAATATTGTTTCTAGCGTACAAAAGGTCTCTAGTGATCCAGAATACAGGCTGATGCAATTTAAGATTATACATAGAAGTTATTTTATCCCAGTGACACTAAAAAAAAATAGGCTGGAGAGTTAGTTCAAACTGTGATAAGTGTGGGAAGGAGGAACCTGATTTAAATTCATTAACTTTGGACATGTGGCTCAATAAGTGCATTTTGGATGGAAATTAATGACATCTTGGCAGAAAAGAAAAATTTTAGTGAGCAGTTAACTTTTGACCTTGCGGTGCTGGGTGATGATACGGTGATTGGTAGAAACAAGGCTCTATTGAATAGAATACTTTTCTCAGGTAGGTTGATAATTCTGAGGAAGTGGGCTAGTTCTACCCCTCCTGCGAGTAGTAAAGAGTGGGTAAAACAGGTGAATCTGATTATGAAATATGATATCATTTCAGTAAAAGGGAGCATGAATGGGGAGGAAAAGATAAATAAAATATGGAAGAACTGGAGTGTATCTAATTAACAAAGTAGTCTAGATTATTCCTCTTTTTTCTTTTTCTTCTTTCCTCCTCTGGAGCCAACTGGAAAAATAAAAAACATTAGGGTTCTTAGGTGAGGAGGAAGAAAAAGGAGACCAAAATGAAAATGTGGGGGTGGAAAAGGGTTATCCACTTATCAACCTTATCACAAATTATTATAGCATTTTCAAGTGACGCATCCAGAGTCATGAACGTGTTCTTTTAAGGGTCATTTCCATAGCGATTAATAGAAATACAATGAGTTTTAATCTTTCTTTATCAATAAAAATCTAATTACCATGTTTTAAGATCAATTGTGTTTTGTTAGAGTCCCCTCTTAATTTATATGGAAATTTTGCAGGATTGCTGTAACTTGCTATAAAAGTTCAAAGCCTCCTGTAGAGTTAAGATTGAAGGGCTGGAGCTGTTACCCTATAGTTACATAACGGCAGGGGGCACTTTACAGCACCTCATACACTATTAATAGGAAGCGGGAATTGGAAGGAGGGCTGGGTAATTTCCTTTTAAAAAGGGATGGCTTCTAAAAGAGGAAAGATTGGTTGTACACTTTAAAGAGTGTCCTGTCACTAGCACAAACCCTTTTATACAAAAACTGCACTACATTAGATGAAAGGGAATCTGTCACCACATAATGCTTTCTGAGTAGGACGGATGCTCTACTTTCAGCAATATTTTACCTGCGTACATATGATTACGTTTTCTGAAATGTGCAGTTTATTAGTTGTGACAGACAAATGTGCTGGACATGCACAACTCAGTAATAATAATGGGTGCTAAATCAATATAACCATACCACCAAAAATGCCCAAAAGTATACCATAGCACACCAAAAAATAGAATAAATACAAGTACAGTGGTGCCTTGGATTACGAGCATAATTAGTTCCGGGGCTGTGCTTGTAATCCAAATCCACTCTTAAACCAAAGCAAATTTTCCCATAAGAAATCATTGATATGCAGACAATTGGTTCCACACCCCAAATATAATGATTTATTATTCTGAATAACATGTGAAACAGATGAAACAAACATTCAGAAACAGCAGAATCTGTGATATTATAAGTTACTGTACAGTAATGGAGAGGATGGGAAACACAAGGGTGGACAGAGACTGCAGGGAGCATGAAGGAATGAGCAGGACAGATGTGGGCACATACATGCAGCTATCTCTGTCCGGGGAGAGAGGGGTTACAGCTATGAAGAGATTACCTCCACATTCCTGTCCCCTGATGTGAGCCCCAGCCTGAAGTGGATCTGCTATGATTTCGAAGGTAAGGGTGACTTCCTGGGTCAGAGTACAGTGCTGTAGACCCCGCTATGCAGACCATGCCCCTCCTCCACTCGCCCTCCAACCCAGTACAGGGAGCTCTTAAACCAAAGCAATGCTCTTAAACCAAGTCACAATTTTGAAAAACTGTGAGCTCTTAAACCAAAACACTCTTAAACCAAGTTACTTAAACCAAGGTACTACTGTACTTTATTATAACAGGTACAATATTAAAAGTAAATGATCCCAAAAGCTTAAAAACAATTTTAAAGATAACAAACATGGAGGTACCACCCACAATGACACCCCAATGTAGGTATATCATACACCCTGTATAAATAAAGTGCAATGTACAAGCAGCTAAAAAATATGTAAGGCTAAGTAATAAGATACAGGGTGATGATGGGGTGTCATGGGAGAGAGCCCCATGCGTTTCGTCCGCCCAACCGGACTTCCTCTTCCACCCCATTATAGTGTTGTTGATTATTTGTATGATTTAAGCCTTACATATGTTTTGGCTGCTTGTACATTGCACTCGCACTTTATCTATACAGGGTGTATGATATACCTACATTGGGGTGTCATTGTGGGTGGTACCATACCGGGTACCTTCATTTTTGTTATTATAGTGCTTGAAAAAGCACTATATTGTAATCCGTATTCTTCTTCTTCTTCCGCTTCTTCTTCCAGCCATTCTTCTGCAAATTATACAGCCCGAACTGCTTTGCGCACAGACTCTGTTCAAACTGCATTTCGAAGCCCCCAGCAGTAACAGGTTGGCTATCTATATTTGGTTTAGATCGGATTTGTCTTTTTTAAGAAATTTACGTTTAAAGACCCCTAATTTTCCATAGAAAATAATGGCCCATTGGAAATAATGGCCACACTCTAACCGCTAACAGTCAATCACAGCACATATGCAAATAGCTGAAATAAAGCAGCCAATAGAAATTCTAAGGTCTTGTCAGTCAATTTTTCACAATATCCACATGGTCACATGTCCACTTTTGGCCAATAGAAGATGAAAGGTTCTTAAAGTGTCACTGTCATTCAAAATTCAATCAATAGTACAGGTGATTTTAAGAAACTTTGTAAAAGGGTTTATTAGCCGAAAAATGCATTTTTATAATGAAAAAGCAGTTTGAAGCTCTCCCCCCCGTCTTCATTGTTCTCTATGGAGAGGGGAGAGATGAGGCACCAAAACAGGACAACAAAGAGTTCATTTAGAGCTACATCACCAGGCTCTCTCCTCTGACATCAGCACTGACCTCTCTGACCACTGGAATAGGGGCTTTCAGCGGCTCCCTGTGTTGTAATCCTTTGTTCTCTGCTCTCTGCTGCCGACTAATCTCCCTCCTCCCCCTCCCCTCTCCATAGCACATACAGGATACGACTGATATAAGACAGTCGAGATTTCCTGATTCTGAGCAGTGCATGACAGAAAGGAGTGGAGGGGGGGGGGGACCTGGCAAAAGGCTTTTTAAATGCAGATAATGGCATATTTGCCTAATAAACCCAATTACAAAGTTTCCTAAAATCGCTTGGACTATTGATTTCTGCAAAAAAAAAAAAAAAAAAAAAAGTAACAACAGTGAATCTTTAACGATTTTGTCTCAGTGACATGAGTAAGATTGTCATGGTAACCGAGCTATGATCTTTATCATTATAAGTAGCAGAGTTCAGTCAGTAAAGTAGCAGAGCTGAGCCAGCCATGTAGCATGGACGGTACCCAAGCCGCTCTTAAAGGGATGGTACCCAAGTCGCTTTTAAAGGGATGGTACACAAGTCGCACTTAAAGGGGCATTACATAAGTCGCTCTTAAATGGACGGCACCCAAGTCGCTCTTAAAGGGAAAGTACCCAAGCTGCTCTTAAAGGGACAGTACCCAAGCCGCTCTTAAAGGGATGGTACCCAAGTCGCTTTAAAAGGGGCAGTACTAAAGTCGCTTTTAAAGGGACGGTACCCAAGTCGCTCTTAAAGGGACGGTACCCATCCCGCTCTTAAAGGGACGGTACCCAAGCCACTCTTAAAGGGACTGTACCCAGGCCGCTCTTAAAGGGACGGTACCCAAGCCACTCTTAAAGGGATGTACCCAAGTCGCTCTTAAATGGATAGTACCCAAGCCGCTCTTAAAGGGACAGTACACAAGCTGCTCTTAATGTTTCAAAGGTTTTATTGAAGAGAAATTTTTCATATAGAGAAAAGTTATTACACAGACAAAGAGAAGATAAAATGTAACAAATCAAAAGCAAGAACATTGGTACATGTTGTAGAAAGGAGTAGCAGGGATCACCAAGTATCAGTTCGGGGATATATATAGTCCAGGGACCAGCAGAGTCCAGGTTATAACGCCCTCCTGCTGGTTAGTCATCTCAACTGAATGTGCAGGCAAGGCGAGATGGTTCCTTCATAGGTGATCCAGTTTGGTAACAAGAGTAGCAATGTGATAGGACAACTGTAACAAAGGCAATAAAGCCAAAAAGGCCAACATGGGACATAGAATAACCCAACAGCAGGCAGGGCAGCATCTCCAAACTTTTCAAAATAACAGAGTCCCAAGCTGCTCTTAAAGGGACCGTACCCAAGCTGCTTTTAAAGGGGCGGTACCCAGCCGCTCTTAAAGGGATGGTTCCCAAGTCGCTTTAAAAGGGGCAGTACTAAAGTCGCTTTTAAAGGGACGGTACCCAAGTCGCTCTTAAAGGGACATACCCAAGTTGCTCTTAAAGGAACAGTACCCAAGTGGCTCTTAAAGGGACGGTACCCAAGTCGCTCTTAAAAGAACAGTACCCAAGTCGCTCTTTAAGGAGCATTACATAAGTTGCTCTTAAAGGGACGTTACCCTTGACGCTCTTAAAGGGATGGTACCCATCCCGCTGTTAAAGGGACGGTACCCAACCAGCTCTTAAAAGGACGTTACCCAAGTTGCTTTTAAAGTGACGGTACCCAAGTCGCTCTTAAAGGGACGGTACCCAAGTCGCTCTTAAACTCTTAAGGATGCATGACGTACCGGTACGTCATGTGTCCGCAAGAGGTGTTCACAGCGGGACAGCGGGGCGACCCCGCTCTGAACCGCCGTTATACCGGGTGCCACGTGTAGCCCGAGACCGCGGCTATTAGCGGGCACGGTTTGATTGCCGTGCCCGCTAATTCAGTAATCGGATGCAGCTATCAAAGTTGACAGCTGCATCCGAATACTGTATGCAGCACTTCCCTGGTGTCTAGTGGGGTGGATCACTTTTACATTGGGAGATTATCTGCCCAATCAGACAAAATCAGGTAGATATCAACGATCAGAAGAGGAGACGATCATTAGCTGATTGTTGCCTTTAAGCTACTTTAAAAATCATCGGCCAACTGCGCATTATTGTAACAGGAGGTGTAAGGCCAATGGTTGATGAAAGTATATAGAAAAAAACAAGGCTATACTTACCTCTCCAGGCACCACGTTAACCTCCTGCCTGTTTCTTTTTCACCATAGCCGCTGCTGACACTTGCTAACTTGTCTGCTAAGCCCTTGCTGCACAATCATTGAGCCGTGTAATAGGCTTGGTAAGCTAGCACTGACCTAGTAGATTGGCCATCGCTTACAGAGCAAATCGGGCTGTGTAATACGGCCCTAAGAGAGGAGAGCACAAAAGATCCAATGATTTGACTGAGCATAAATGAATCCAACAGATTCCCTTCAATGCCAGAGTATCAACAGGCAGCCGAAAGTTCTGCATATTGGAGGGTACCTAAAGCTTAAAAAACTTCTGACAGTCACAGCGCAGCACGGGTGGTGTAAAGCTTAACAGTTACCTTAGGTTTGTTTTTGGTTGTTTTAACTTAAGGTCCCCATTACAGCAGGTTTCAAACCCAAAACACAATGAGTGTTCAAAGAATCAAACACTCAATAAGTGTACTCCAAACAATTGAAAGGAGAAGTCCAGCAAAAATAATAATTTCAGTGCAGGCAGGGGTTTGGGGGGAACATAATAAGGAACCTATACCTAGGCCGCATTCACACGTTCCGTGAAGTTATCTGTGCACATGAACAAATTTATAGCCCATTGCTTTGTATTAGGCTACTCACATGTTTAGTGTTTTTACGGATCTCCAATCCGTTCCATTTACATGTCATAACTCGGGAACAGAATAGAAATCAATGAGATACGTGGGACATCCGAGTTCGTCTGTGAAAAACACAGATGTAATGTAATCAATGTAATTTTAAATGCTTTAAAAAGATCTGCGAAAAACACGGACACTAACATGTCCACTAATTTACACTAAGTTACACTAAATTTACTAACATGTCCACTAATTTACACTAAGTTACACTAATTTACACTAAATGCCAGAAAAACTGCTTGAATAAATGCCAAAAAGCAAGAAAAAATGCTGGCAATGTTTTCAATGATTTGCATAATTTTTCTGCTGCAAATGTTGGCGTTTGAAAGCTGTAAAATCTCCATGTGTGGCCATACCCTAGTATAAAAAAAATTGTAAGTTTACCAGAAGCTTTTATTTCTGACAGGAAGAGGATGTTCTACATAAAAAAGAAGGTGATTGCAGGTAACACTTTTCTGGTGTGATTGTTAAACACCATGCAGTCTCAGGTGTGAACACCTAATGTGGACATACTATGGAGATTCTGATTGCCCAGAGTGTCCACAGTAAAATGGCAGAAAAAGTAAAAGACAAAAAGTAAGAACCATATTACACGGAGAGAAATTATCTTGCAAAAAAAATGTTCTATGGTTCAAATCTAAGGGATAATCTTCCTATGTGTAAGCAGGCAAACATCAAACGACTAACGAAAATTTGTTGGTGTTTTTGATCGAATATTTTGAGCTGACCATAAAATCATTGTTAAAAATTCACAAATCTTTTGATGTATGTATGTTTACCTTGGCATCTCCCTGTAATGGAGAGTTGATTTCATGCATGGCTAGAGATTTTCTTTTGGGTGTTCTAGTCTTGTACATTAGCAATAATCCAAGAAGAAAGAGGCGGCACTCACTGTAGCGGGTTTGGAGCCTGGTTCGGAACAGACAAATAATATATGCAAATTTTAAAAAAATTGTGCAGTTAACAACTTTAACACTCCAGCAAACCACAACAATGTAGGATCTCCATCGTGTGTCTCCAATGTGGAACAACAGCCTAAGGGGCCTATTACGCGGGAGCGATAATCGGCCGAATCGGGCCGATTTTCGCTCGGTGGAATAGAGAGAACGATCAGCCGATGAGCTGTCAGACCGCTTAGCCAATCACAGGCCGGGACCGCCGTGGCCAGTGATTGGCTGAGCGATCTGACAGCTCAGTCAGGCCGCACCGAAGCTGATGCTGCGCCGCGGGACCCGGGGAGGAAGACGGAGCGCAGGAGAAGCCCTGCTAGGTAATGTATGCTGCAAGGGCTGCAAGGACATCGGTAACGATGTCCCTGTTAAACGATCATTGGGGCAGTGGAATAGGCCCGGGAAATGAGAGCCGATCTAGCAGATCGGCGCTCGTTTACATCGTTGCTCGGCCTGTGAAATAGGGCTCTAAGAGAACCTGAGGGGGGATGATAAGTTCAGGTATCAACACCTGATACAGATTTAGCTGTTACAGGGGGCTCCCTCTAATGCAGCTCCTGCTGCAGACTATTATCACTACAGAGCATTGCAGCATTGCTCAATATATTGCTGAAGAATTACCTTCAACCCCATAAAGGGCAGACTCAGGTGGTGTTGGGGGGGTAGATGGTACCATCTACCATTGCTACGATTGTTTATTGTTTCCTACAGTCTGATAATCTATGGGGGAGGGTGGTTGCTACAGTGGGATTAACACATTCCAAAGAGGATGCTACATACTGGGCAGGTAAACAACCTGGGGGGGGGGGCATTCAGTTTTCTGCTATGGGGCCACATTAATCCTAGCTACACCCTTCAATGAAGGCCTCAATAAAGGGATTAATAAATGTCATTACAATGGTGACAATATAAAGGACAAGAGCGCCTGTAGTTTTGTGGAGGGGCTTGTTTGTGGCTGAGATACTGCTCCCCTCACTTTCTCTGACAAGTAACATATGGTGAATCTGTGTCCTGGGGGGCCAGGCTCCTGCAGTCATAAGGATGACCAGTGGCTGTAGCTAGTTCCAGTAGCACTGTGTCTCATGCAATCATAAGGATGACGAGTGGCTGTGTATTGTCCAAGTACAGATGTTCCACTAAGTTTTCTGTGACCTGTCTAAAGGTAACAACTGTGAGGTGTTACACTCTAGGATGAAGGATGCGCATTCTACACTTCCGCCACTAGGTGTCACCAAAGTCTATGTATTATGCTGTAGTGATGGGAAATCTAGTTCGTTTTGGTGATTAGTTCACTATGAACTAGTTCACTGAAAAGATTAGTTCAAAAGATTAGTTCATTTAGTTCAGTATTTCTCTGGATTCTGCTGAGAAGATATTGAACAGTTCTAGTTCATTACACAGAAGCTGTGGCTCCTAGGATGAGTTATAGTCTGTTAAAATGATCAGATATAGTTAATACATCTGATCATTATATAACAAACTTTTGTTAAAGGGGTACTCTGGAGAAAATAAATTCAAAAGTTATTTATTTAAGTTAGTAATTTACCAACAAATATTATAGGGTATTCATTAGATTCCTTTTATTTTGTGCCAAAAAAATTATAGCCATAGAGTGGAAGTGTATGGATACCCCTTCCCTGGCTCACTGGAAGCAGCTAGTTAACAAATATGTCCCGTTATATGAAGCCCTATATGAACATCGCAAATGCCCCCAGAAATTTAAGAAAATATGGATTCACTGGCTCATGCTAGATGAGACGGCTGACGTTTGATCCTTTCTGTTGGTTCTCTGGCTGGGGGAAGGGGGAATGCGGCGCGGTCCAGGTATGAGTGTGCTTGAGTGTATGTGGAGTCTTTTTTGTTCCGTCCTTTCCTAATTGATCAGGATTACTGTTGCCTGATAGCTTAGGTATTCGGGATACGCTTTTGCTGTTGCCCTTGATTGCTGTATTGCTGTCGCTGAGGTCGGCAGTAGCATGTTGAGCTCCCTGCTGTTATGTCATTATATAACATGTGATGGGCGGATTGTACCCGGTTTTGTTTTGTATGTCTTTTAAAAATGTTTAAATAAATTCTTTTAAAAAAAAAAGTTAGTAATTTACTTTTTTTTCTTTTTTAAATATTCAAGCCTCCCAGTACTTATCAGCTGCTGTATGTCCCACAGAATGTCATGTTGCAAGGAGCTCTGTGCCAGACTGGGAAGATTACATGACTTCATGTGGGGCATACAGCAACTGAAAAGTACTGGAAAGCTTACTAATATCAGAAAGCTGAGCTGTGATTGGTTGCTATGGGGGCAAAGAAAATCTTCCTCTAAAACAGCCTGCTGATTCTCCACCCATATCCTATGAGGAGCTGATAGAGAGAGGCATCATGTGACCTGTGAACTAAATGAACTGCTGAAGGAAATGGTTTGAGAGTGAATCAGGACAGTCTAGTTCAATGTGATGCATATCAGTGAGCCCAGCACTGCCCCCTGTGGTAGTGTAGAGTACTGACTCATAATGAATGTGTATGAGGGAGCTGAGAAGCAGATCAGCAGCCACCATTTTGAGTACAGAACAGGAGCCAGGGGGTAAAGATTTTAGCAAGACTGATCTTCTAGGCTCCAGGAGGCTGATCTAATCACAAAGACAGGTGAGGGACATGAACCACACATAGAAACTCTCTCTCTCTCTCTCTTACACACATATGGGCTGTGTCTGTCTACTGAGCAATTTCAATGTTATTAATATTATTACTATTATATTTGTATGTGATGTGTGCTGTGCGGTATAGTGTTTTACTACCTTATTTTACAGCATCAGGAGCTATAGAGCAAGTGTGAGAGCAGGGAGCTTGTTTCCTGGAGCTGGATGAGGGATCACTGTCTCCTCCCACTTTCTGTTTAGTTCATAATGAACTAATCTCTGTCAGGATGGTGAACTAGATGAACTAGTTCACTCTGAAGATTAGTTCATTTTGAACTAATCACTCACGAACTACCCATCACTATTATGCTGTACTTGTTTCTCTGCACAGTTGAAGCAGTGGCGTAGCTATAGCGGTCGCGGCTGCGACCTGGCCCGCCAGCAAGGGGGCCCCCCCTTGCCACCTCAGTGCCCCTTGCCCCCCAACTCGAGAAGGGCCCCCCCTAGCGCCACGTGGGTAGCGGTACGGCGCCCGGGGCAGGGGGTATGAAACCCTCAGACACCTCAAGGGTTCTGCGCCGATACCGCCCCCCGCCCCCCTGCGACGAACCGCTTTCCTTGAGGCATCTGAGGGTAACCTCCCCTCCCCGGAGCCGTACCGCTACCCACGTGGCGCTAGGGGGGGACTCCCTTCCTGTAATTGCTGCCCTCCGCCTGCCTACCTAAGGGACCCCCTCCGTCCCTGAACACAGTGCCAGAAGCCGGGGCTGTGATCTCTCCCTCCAGCAGGCTGTCCCCGTTCTCAGGCCTGAGGCTACAAGAGAGAAGACAAGCTGCCATCCCTGGATTAGGTGAGTATAATATTTTGGGTTTTTTTTTTGCAATGCAGGGGGCTCTATTACTATATGCAGGGTGCAGGGGGCTCTATTACTATATGCAGGGCACAGGGGGCTCTATTACTATATGCAGGGTGCAGGGGGCTCTATTATTATATGCAGGGCACAGGGGGCTCTATTACTATATGCAGGGGGCTCTATTACTATATGCAGGGCACGAGGGGCTCTATTACTATATGCATGGCACAGGGGGCTCTATTACTATATGCAGGGTGCAGGGGGCTCTATTACTATATGCAGGGCACAGGGGGTTCTATTACTTTATGTAGGGCACAGGGGGCAGTATTACTATGTGCAGGGCACCGGGTATAATTACTATATGCAGGTAGAGATGAGCGAACCGGGTTCGGGTCTTTCCGAACCCGAATGTTCGGCATTTGATTAGCGGGGGCTGCTGAACTTGGATAAAGCTCTAAGGTTGTCTGGAAAACATGGATACAGCCAATGACTATATCCATGTTTTCCACATAGCCTTAGGGCTTTATCCAAGTTCAGCAGCCACCGCTAATCAAATGCCGAACGTTTGGGTTAGGATGGACTCGAGGTTCGCTCATCTCTATATGCAGGGCACAGGGGGCAGTATTACCATGTGCAGGGCACCCGGCATTTTTACTATATGCGTGGCACAGGGGGCACAGCAGGGGATCCTACATACAGGGGGCAACCCACATACCTACTGGCTTTACTGCACATGACACCTTAAGTGGAATTTGTGTAGAATCTTAGGGGTTGGAAAAAAGTAAGTTGCTGGATAAGTGCGGAGCCTAAAATGTTTGTCTCGCAGGTTCAGAAGAGATGCAAGAAATCATCATGGAGGTCTGGGCTGGATGGAGAGGAAAAGGAAAGTGACACCTCAGCAGGGCTGTATTAACAGCTGCTGCTGCCCTAGGCACTAAACCTGAAGACGCCCCATCTTCACACACCTATTGGCGATACCAGACCTGACCAATACCACCATACCCCCCACCCCCCTGGAAAAGACACCAGATTCACTGGCAAGTCTGAACTGAAGGAGGAAAACTAAAAAAATAAAAACAAAAAAATTAGTTTTTTCTGTCCTCCTGCTCCCTCGTGCTGCCCTCCTGCAAGGTGCTGCCCTAGGCACCGGACCATGGGTGCCTAGTGGTAAATACGGCCCTGCACCTCAGATGAAAGAAGACGTCACCTGTGAGTCCCTGTATGACTTTTTTTGTATTTTGTAGAACATTATTGGGTAGGAGTTCCCCAAGGTTAAAAAAAGAAAAAGCTTTGTGTATACAGCATACAGGAGAAAAGAGGTAATAGTGAAAGGGTAGGGGGTGGGAAACAATAGTATGGGGGGGGGGCAGTATAAAGGGATTATTATATGTGAGGTGAGACAAGGGGCCATAGAGAAATATGTATATATTCACTTGAGAATTAAAATGGAAAGCTCTGTGTTTATTTTCCCATAAATCTATTCACTTTATGGGAAAATACGTTTTTCGTTTAAATTGTGGAGTGCTGCAGCATTTTTGGACACGTACATAAGTTTACACCAGTGGATCCTGGTGCAGCTACTGGCCCCAGTTCACACTGAAGAATGCAGTGAGGTTTTTTTGCACACATATATATATATATATATATATATATATATATATATGCAGTGTCCCAGAACATGCAGACTACTACTCCTATTATGGCCATTTCTATTGCTGTGCCCATGCCTGTTCTGGTAAGTGTTTTCACTGCAACTGCTGCTGGTTTTCCCCTAGTATTCTCTGGTAATGTGCATTTTCATGTGTATTGTCATGTATTCCTGTGTATTATTACAGTGTACAGTGGTATGCAAGGCTGTCGATCACGTGACCTGTAACCATGGTTCCTCCAATGGCCGACTAGCTCTGGCCAGGAGCAACCATGTGACCTCCCACTTCCTCCTAACAAGTTAGTTCTTTCCCCTGCTTCCAAGCAAGGAGGTTGTGTGGTTCTATCCTCTCCCACAGAAGAGTGACTAAGTCTGCTGCTATATACCAGTCTTCGTCTGTTTCTGCCTGCTCAAGTGACCGGAGTCTTCTCTCTCATCTGGGTGTCATTCCGTTATCTCTCCTCATCGCTGCAAGGATTCACAGCAAGTATTATTCTCAAGCTAATCCACCCAGCAACGCTATTTCTCTCATACTCCTACTCCCATCATCCGGCACGTATTCTCACAGCCTATGCAGCACCACTCCTGCTTTATTTGTCAAAGCCTGCTATATACCCGGTTGCATCCGGACAGAACTGTTGCTACTAGTTACCTTATCTATAATAAAACCGCTGTTACTGAACCCTGGCATTGGTGTCCACTAACTGGTGCCCTGACTAAGTGCAGCGAAGAATCGCATGCCCATCATCACCCGCAGATTCCTCAGACCGGCCCTACAGCTGTGCTGCCCTCAGGCCTATACCGTGACAAGTATAACCCCTGCAGCTGCCCCGGTCATTGCCCGCTCATAACACCAGCACTGCGGAAGTGGCCCCCAGGGGCCAGGGCATCGCATTTGGCGTCACGAACAGGATACAGACTGTGTTGTGCCAACTGTCAGTGTCCCCAGAACTGTACTGCTACCCCTCATCATTCTCAGAGACTCTGCTATTGCTGCGCTGCGGCCTGCTAAGGGGTCAAGTCAGCTTGTGACGCACTGTCTTCGCGCGCGCGCGCGCTCCACTCAAGCTCCGCCCCGACTCTGCAGTATCCAAGCCTCTGTTGCAGGAGGGAAGGAGATTGTGCCCGGACCGCCGGAAGTGTTGGTGCTGACTTCCGCCCTATCCCTCTCCGGTCCCGGACACCCTGCCTATCGGTGCCTGCTGTTCCCGCAAGCTCTCCTCACCTCTGCTTTCTTCCAGACGCCTTACACCAGAACCCCTCATCATGTCCACCGGCCATCACAGTGACTCTGACGGGTCCGGCAGTCCGCCGATGGCCCGGCGAAGACTTCCCGCGGCTCCCGTTGCTATGGCTACCGCAGCGGTCCCGTTCTTCATTGGGCCCAACAATCTTCCCAGTTATAAAGGGGAACCCCACACGTTGGCTGATTTCAAGGAAAAAATTTCCCGCACCCTTGAACTTGTCTCACTCTCTCCCACTCAGCAGGTGCAGTTGCTGCTAGGACAACTTGAGGGTCCCGCTGCAGAGGAGGTGCGGTCGTGGCCAGCTACGGAGAAAGCTAATGTACAACAGATCCTGGCCCGGCTGAGTAAAGAATTTGAGGTACAGTCACCCACGGAGGTCCGCCTTAAGTTTTATGACCGACGACAAAGGCCAGGTGAGACCCTCAGAGACTATGCACTAGCCCTCCAATCTGCCTACCGGGCCCTGAGACAGGTTGATACCATAGCCCCCTCGGCTGTGGAGAGTATGATCACTGACCGCTTCATAGAGGGGGTGGACTCTAGACTCATCCAGAGCCAACTGCGTATGCTAGCTGCCCAAAACCCTACAATGCCTTTCCTGGACTTCAAGACTCTGGCTCTGAGGGTGGTTGGCATTGACAATCCCTGTGCCGGCTGTACTCCAGGTTCAGATTGCCCGGACCCGGTGGGATCTATACCCTCACCTCCAGTGCCCAATATGGTTCAGCCGGTTTCCGCTATACAAGCTGCCCAACAGTCTATCCCGGCTAGCTCACCAGCGATCCCTGCTCTCCTTACGCAAGTGGTTGACTCTCTCTGCCAAGCCCTAAGGGGGCTACAAGGGGCCTATCCAACACCTCCACCACCACAGGACCCCTGCCCTGAGTATGCAGTTCCCGATCGGCCTCCTCCACAGAGACTTAGATCCCCTGAGCGCCCCTATTGCCGCCACTGTAGGCGACATGGACACTACCGCTCCCAATGCTATCAGTTAAACGGGGCTACCCTTGGGTCCGAGGGCCAATACCCAGGAGGTCGAGATCCAGGCCCGCAGGAAGCACAGTGGTTCTCAAGGTTCCTCTCACAATGCCCGCATGTGACTCTCTGGGTGGACGGAGTCCCCCTGGAGGCTCTGGTAGATACAGGTTCCCAGGTTACCACTATCCCGAGGCATGTGTTTGAAGAACATTGGGATCTGAGAACCCTAGGTCCAGTTGAGAAATACCGTCTGAAACTTATTGCTAGTAATGGTCGTCCTATTGTGCAACTAGGTTACTGGGAACCCACTGTCTGCATAGGGAAGCAAGAGCTAGCACGTCAGGGTATCATTGTTACTGAGGCTCAGGGAGATAGTAGGACCGTGGTATTAGGCATGAATATTATCCGTCATGTATTCACTGAAGTGTTGGATGCCTTGAATGCCTCTATGTCTTGTGCTTCTCCTCAGTACAGGCAAGCCGTCCAGAAGACCATTAAAGTGCTCACCGCTCAGCGGAAGTTTGCCAATCCTCGAGGAGAAATCTGCCGTGTCCGCACTAGAGATGCTCGTCCGATCATCATCCCAGCTAACAGTGAGTTCCTCATCTGGTGCAGGGTCCGTCCGGGCCTTAACAATGCTGACTATGTGGCCCTTCTGGATGCTATTGAAATTGAGGGGCAACCTCTTGTCAGGGCCGCTAGAAGCCTGGTGACCGTCTCCAATGGTCAGGTCCCTGTCCGTCTGGTGAACCTTGGAGACTCCCCAGCTGACCTACCCAAGTTCACCACCGTGGCCATGCTATACCAACTCGATCCTGAGGACATCGTCTGTGAGGAGACCATTGCCTATCAGAGATCCATCCGTGGCACTCAAAGGGACTCAAACAGGGCTCTCGCCCCTTGGTGGGACGAGCTCCATATTGGCGATGCCAATACCCCACTTGAATACCTCCACGGCATCCTCAAGGTGGCCAAAAGGTATCACGAGGCCTTCAGCAAACACTCTCTCGATTTCGGAAAGACCAATCTGGTCCAGCATCGGATCAACACTGGGGACCATTTGCCTATCAAAGAGAAACATCGGCCAATCCCCCCTGCCAACTATCAGCAGGTCAAGAAACTGCTCAAGGAGATGAAAGACTCTAACGTTATCCAAGAAAGTCAGAGTCCGTGGGCTGCCCCTATTGTCCTTGTGAAAAAGAAAGACGGTAACATCCGGTTCTGCGTGGATTATAGGAAGATAAACACAATCACCCACAAGGATGCCTATCCTTTGCCCCGGATCGAAGAGTCTATTGCTGCTTTGGGGTCAGCCGCCTACTTCTCCACCTTGGACCTCACCAGTGGGTACTGGCAGGTGCCCATGGCACCCGAAGACCGTGAGAAGACGGCCTTCACCACCCCCATGGGGCTCTTTGAATTCACCAGCATGCCCTTCGGTCTGTGCAACGCCCCCGCTACCTTCCAGCGGTTGATGGAAAGGTGTCTCGGCCATCTCAACTTTCAGAGTGTCCTGCTCTACCTAGATGATGTGATTGTCTATTCACGTACCTACGAAGATCACGTCCATCATCTGGCTGAAGTGTTCCAGGTCCTAATCGATCACGGCCTGAAAATCAAGCCTTCCAAGTGCCACCTTCTCAAACCCCAAGTGAACTATCTGGGGCATGTTGTGAGTGCTGAGGGGATACAACCCGATCCAGAGAAGATCTCGGCTGTGGAACACTGGGATACCCCTAAGACAGTCAAGGAGGTGAGAAGTTTTCTGGGATTTGCCGGCTATTACCGCCGCTTCATTCCCCACTTTGCCCAAGTGGCTGAGCCCCTCAATGAGTTACTCCGGGGTTGCCCTCGAGAAAGCTACAACCGACGGCTCCCCGTCGAGTGGTCCGAACGGCAGGAGATTGCCTTTCAAACCCTGAAACGCCTGTTGACTACGCCTCCTATCCTGGCCTACCCGGACTATAACCTTCCTTTCCGGCTCTACACGGACGCCAGCTTCCAAGGCCTGGGAGCTGTGCTGTCCCAGGTTCAAGATGGCCAAGAGAGAGTTGTAGCTTATGCCAGCCGGAGTCTTCGGGGCGCTGAAAAGAACGACAACAATTATAGCTCCTTCAAGTTGGAGTTACTAGCCCTAGTGTGGGCCGTCACCGAAAAGTTCAAGGACTACCTGGCTGCCACCCCTGTTACCATCTATACGGATAACAACCCGTTGGCGCATCTCAACACTGCTCGGCTGGGCGCCCTGGAACAGCGGTGGGCTTCTCGACTGGCCAATTTCCAGTTTGAAATTAAGTACCGCAGTGGCAAGGCTAATGTCAATGCAGACCTCCTGTCCCGACTACCCAAGGGCGAAGAGGCCCCAGAGGACAGCGATTGGGAAGATGTAGAAATGCCTCCCTTCTACCAAAGGTTCGCTACCCAGAGTGCTATTGATGCAGCTAGGCCTGAAACGCCTTCGCCTCCACCTAGGGCCCCGCAAGACTTGGCCAGGTGGCAGACCATCCAGGAAGAGTCCCGCATCCTGGGGGAGATCTATGACTACCTCTCTACTGGTCGGGTCCCCATGCGGATAAAGAGGCCCTATCCTGATGTCGAGCTAAGGCGACTCTGGAGGCAAAGAAAGAGGCTCTTCCTACAGAAGGGACTGATCCTGCGGAACTCTCTTGACCCGGTCTCCGGGGAGAGGTGCCACCAGATCCTCATTCCCCGACGAGACGCTAAGATGGTGCTAGATGCCTACCATGACCGGTCCGGTCATTTCGGGGTACACAAGACGGAGGCCACTATCCGACAGCGGTTCTACTGGATCGGGATGAGGGCTGACATCGAGAACTGGTGTGCCGAGTGCCCTGCCTGTAATATCTCCAAAGCTGGGGGAAGAGAAGTCAGGGCCCCTTTGCATCCAATCACCTCCCACCGGCCGAATCAGCTAGTCGCCCTGGACCATGTGAAGCTGGTCCCTACAAGATGCGGGTATACCTACGCCCTCACCATGGTCGACCATTACTCCAAGTGGGTAGTCGTGGTACCTGTCAGGGACTTGACCGCCAAGACCACCGCCCTTACTTTTTACAAGGAGTATGTAAAGCACTATGGGTGCCCAGAGTCTCTGCTGACGGACCGGGGACCGGCCTTCGAGTCGCAACTTTTCCAGGAGCTGTGTGCCTACCATGAATGTAAGAAGCTCCGTACCACGGCCTATCACCCTCAAGGGAATGGTCTGTGTGAAAAAGTTAACCAGGTCTTTATCAACATGCTCCGAACGGCTTCAGTGACGAAGAGAGTAGAGTGGCCCCACTTGTTGGATGAACTAGTGGAGATCTATAACAATACCACTCATTGTTCCACTGGCTACTCCCCGTTCTACCTGATGTTCGGCCGCCAAGGCCAACTTCCTCAGGACCGTGCTCTGGGAGTCCAAGCTCCTGACACCTTCAACCCCCTACCTGAAACTGACTGGGTTCGGGAGCATCAGAGGAGAATCCAGGATGCCCGGGAAATTGTTGACCGGAGGATGGGGGAAGCTCAGCAGCGCCAAGAGGATGCCTACAACCAAAGGGCGAATGCCACACCACTACAAGTGGGAGATAAAGTTTGGCTAAAGAAATATCATCGCTCTCACAAACTTGAAAGCCTTTGGGAGCCTGAGCCCTATGTCATCTCTTCTATCCCTTACCCAGAGACTGATGTGTATGAAGTAAAAAAACCAGGGCTAGCCCCGCAGACGGTGCACCGGAATAGGATAAAACGTTGCACTAAGGAGGACCTACAGGGCCTTACAGCACCGTGTCCGGTACCTGCATCCACACCTCCGGCTCCCCCAGCAGCTCCAGCTAAACCTCTCTCTCTGGAAGAAATGTTCCAAGTTGAACCGTTCCTCATGGCCATAGGCTATCCAGCGGTCCCTGTACACATTCCAGTGGCCCCTCCACTTCCAATTGTGCCTCCAACAACTCCAGCTCTACAACCAGACACTGGGCGTGATCTTCCACCTGTACCTGCACCAATCACTGTTGAAGAGGATCCTCCGCTGAGACGGTCTGAGCGCTCTACCAGAGGAATTCCTCCACTTCGCTACAGAGACCAGAGTCCTTAACTGTTTCACCATTCTAGTGTATGCAACGTTCAAGGTTCGTGCCTGGTTCTCCTGACCAAGTTCCCTGTACTAACCAGCCATGAGCTGATGGACACTTACAGTAACAAAAGGTTCTCTAGTGCCTGTCCCAGAGCCTTTTACATGGACGATGTCTAATTGCCTAAAAGAGACTCTACCTAACAGAGACACTTAACCCATTCCTTCCTAATGCACTTTCCTGTGATTGTGTGTTCCACACAGGGTATTATTGCACTTATTTCATTATTGCACTTATTCTACTATTGCATTCCAGTGTTATCGAAGTCTTTGTATTTCCTCCTCTGAGTAAGCACAAGGTTACATAGATTGCCTCAGAGTAGAGTGCCTCTTTTGTAAAACAGTATATTTTCCAGTGTCTAAGACAGATAGCTCCTCCTCTGAGTAAGAGAAGTCAGTATATATATATATCTCAGAGAAAGTCC
The DNA here is from genome assembly GCF_027789765.1 of Dendropsophus ebraccatus. Lineage (NCBI taxonomy): Eukaryota > Metazoa > Chordata > Amphibia > Anura > Hylidae > Dendropsophus > Dendropsophus ebraccatus. The sequence goes on along the minus strand of NC_091460.1, from coordinate 90,217,832 downwards.
AGTTTATGTAGGAGTGTATTTTCTCATCCAGTCTCAGTATTGTGTATTATTATCATATCTATAACTGGAAAGATTTAGTTAAGCCAGTTCGTATGCAGATTTTTCTCAGATTTTCATTCAGATTTCTCTCAGGTTTCATTCAGATTCATGTGAGCCAGTTCTCCTCAAGACCTCGCAGTATTTGTTGTCCCTTGTGTTTCCCTTCCTTTTGTTTCCAGTATTTGTTTACCTCTGTCTTGTCCCAACGCAGTAGTTATCACACATAGTCATACCTAACCTTCACACTGGTTCATACATATTGCACCTTGGATACCCTTTCGTGTGTTTGGCCTATTGGATAATTGTGTTGTATGATTGACCGGTATGTAAGGGGCCCCCATGTATGTTTGCTTTTATTATTTTGTTCTTTTCTCTTTCAGGTATCCAAGACACTACTCAGACACGCCAAGGTAGTACACAGGTCTTCACAGTTCTCTTTTCCAGTAGGGTAACACATTTAACAGAAAACCTACTGTCTAACTGGCTGGAATATTGAGGGTCCCCCGCCAGCAGTTAAGTTGTCCTGGCTTACACGTCAGATGGTTCACGCACTAGCTACCTGGTCGCCAGAGTACGTTAGGCACCCCTAGGTGAAGTCCTGCCACTAGGGTTTCTCATTCTCTCTCTTCTCACCTGTGCCTTGGGCGTGGGAAACACACACCTCATCACACTCACTCTCATCATTCATTCCTGTTGTTTGGTTGTCCAGTCTATTCATGTTTGCTGCCTTCTAGATTCGCCGAGGTCGGCTCAAACTTGCTAGGGAGGTATGCAGTGTCCCAGAACATGCAGACTACTACTCCTATTATGGCCATTTCTATTGCTGTGCCCATGCCTGTTCTGGTAAGTGTTTTCACTGCAACTGCTGCTGGTTTTCCCCTAGTATTCTCTGGTAATGTGCATTTTCATGTGTATTGTCATGTATTCCTGTGTATTATTACAGTGTACAGTGGTATGCAAGGCTGTCGATCACGTGACCTGTAACCATGGTTCCTCCAATGGCCGACTAGCTCTGGCCAGGAGCAACCATGTGACCTCCCACTTCCTCCTAACAAGTTAGTTCTTTCCCCTGCTTCCAAGCAAGGAGGTTGTGTGGTTCTATCCTCTCCCACAGAAGAGTGACTAAGTCTGCTGCTATATACCAGTCTTCGTCTGTTTCTGCCTGCTCAAGTGACCGGAGTCTTCTCTCTCATCTGGGTGTCATTCCGTTATCTCTCCTCATCGCTGCAAGGATTCACAGCAAGTATTATTCTCAAGCTAATCCACCCAGCAACGCTATTTCTCTCATACTCCTACTCCCATCATCCGGCACGTATTCTCACAGCCTATGCAGCACCACTCCTGCTTTATTTGTCAAAGCCTGCTATATACCCGGTTGCATCCGGACAGAACTGTTGCTACTAGTTACCTTATCTATAATAAAACCGCTGTTACTGAACCCTGGCATTGGTGTCCACTAACTGGTGCCCTGACTAAGTGCAGCGAAGAATCGCATGCCCATCATCACCCGCAGATTCCTCAGACCGGCCCTACAGCTGTGCTGCCCTCAGGCCTATACCGTGACAAGTATAACCCCTGCAGCTGCCCCGGTCATTGCCCGCTCATAACACCAGCACTGCGGAAGTGGCCCCCAGGGGCCAGGGCATCGCATATATATATATACCAAAAGCATTGCTTGGTCGAGGAGGGGGGGGGGCCCAAGTTGACCTCTTGCACCAGGGCCCAGGGGACATTAGCTATGCTCCTGATCCCAAGGGTTAACTTGTATGTTCTTTAATGTAATAGGTTGAACAATCGCTACATGGGTGCCTCACACAGCCTATCACACACTGACATCTCACCCTTTCTAGCACTTTCCCCACCAATAGGAGGTTAGACACGGTCACCCTTATTTAAGTGAGTTAGTTCCTGGTGGAAGGGACCTTTGTATAGTGCAGCACTTCTCAAACTGTGACAGCCCACAGTCCGGTGAGGCGCGAGGTCCCTGCCTGGAGTCCTCCCTTTAAGCTTTACAGGGAAGCCCCGGTCACTGCTGATAGCCGCCCGCTCAGCCAGGGATCTATGAGCAGCGGCACGGCTCTCCTGATCTTGCATGCTGAGCCTGGAATCCGATCTGGATGCTGGAGTGGTGGAAGTGGGGTCACGTGATCGTCCAGGAAGAAGAGGGCACAAAGCAGCCCGCTGGGGAGGAATTTTTTTTAGGAGGATTATACTCAGCACATGGTCACTCAGGGCCGCCATTAGGGCAGTGTTAGTGGTGCAGCTGTCAGGGGCCCCAGCTCAAACAGGGATCCGGGGGGACCCGGCCATCCAGCCTCCCTGCATCCAAGCTCCTTAAAGCTGTACCGCACAGGCAGGAAGCAGTAGAAACACATGGCCCCCTCCTCACCCCCCCCCCCCCCCCCCCCCCCCCGGGCCCCTCCCAGGCCCCTCACTATCTCCTCTAGCTGCTTCCTCCTGTGCTGGGATGTCGGAAAAGGAGGGGGAGGGGCCGCTGTGTTCGGAGGAGAAGAGTGCAGCACATGGGCGCTGTAGCCTCCCTGCAGAGAGTAAGTGTGTGTGTTTGTTTGTGTATATATATATATATATATATATATATATATATATACACACACACACGTGTGCAGATGTCAGTGTATACATGTGTGCTGATCTGTGTGTGCATACATATGTGCTGATGTCTGTGTGTTTACATGTGTGCTAATGTCTGTGTGTATACATGTGTGCTAATGTTACATGCATGTGTGATGATGTCTGTGTGTATACATGTGTGCTGATGTCTGTGTGTATACATGCATGTGTGATAATGTCTGTGATGTCTGTGTGTATACATGTGTGCTAATGTCTGTGTGTATACATGCATGTGTGATTATGTCTGTGATGTCTGTGTGTATACATGTGTGCTGATGTCTGTGTGTATACATGCATGCATGTGTGCTGATGTCTGTGTGTATACATGTGTGAAATTACCTATACATGTGTGAAATTACCTATTTGTTGGGCTCTAGTGGGGTTATTAATTATTTGTGGAACACTATTGGGATTATCAACTATTTGTGGCACACTCTGACAGTGCCAGGAGCATTTCTTGCACAGAAATGGGGTAAGGAGGAGAAAGAGAGCTGCACCAGAAAGAGGACGCTAAGAATGGAATCATGCTGGTGAGTGTGTGTGTGTGTGTGTGTGTGTAAGCTGGCAGGTGAGCAGAGGGGTTGGTTACAGAGAAAGGAGTGCTACACTGTGGTGCTAGTTTACAGGTGGAGCAGTATGGGGTGTTGTGTTACTGCAGGTGGAGCTGTATTTATTTCTGCACTTTGGTGCTTATTGGGCGCTGCTTTGGGATATAATGTGCACTACATGGTCGTATCAGGCAATGCGTAGTACTAAGTGTTTGTTGGTGAGGCCCGAGCATCAATATGGAACGCCAAGTGAGGCCCAAGAACAAAAAGTTTAAGAAGCACTGGTATAGTGTATGATAAGAGAGACAGACAACTAGAGCTCCTGCTGAAGCTTATACCCAGGCCTGGCATGGGGTTCAGGGACCTTGTACAGGACTAATAATGCTAAGGATTGTACCTATTCTACACCTTGAGCTGGGTTCACACTACGTATATTTCAGTCAGTATTGTGGTCATCATATTGCAACCAAAACCAGGAGTGGATTAAAAACACAGAAAGGCTCTGTTCACACAATGTTAAAGGGAACCAATCACGCCGAAATTGCCCCCATTGATAAGGAAGCGTGCTGGTACATCAGCCAGCACGCTTCCCAAACATCCCCCTGTCCCCTCTGTCCCCTCTTTTGTTAGCCCGTAATCTTACTTTTGCGATGTCCCGCGCCGTATGCTAATCAGCCCTAAGTAGTCCGGGTGGGCTGAACTAGTCAAGGTGGGCTGTACTAGTCACGGGCCTGGGCGCTGTAATCACGCCCAGAGGGGCGTGATTCAAAGACCTTCGCTCCACCGACGTCATCTCTGGCCCGCGTTCACGTCGGCGGCGCGCCGCGTCTTTCGCATGCCGCGCATGCGCAGTACGGCGGGAGAAGACGCTGACGTACTGCGCGTGCGGAAGACGTTAGCGGCGCTTGCGTTCCAACGCCGACGTCTTCCGCACGCCGCGCACGCACAGTACGTCAGCGTCTTCTCCCGCCGTACTGCGCATGCGCGGCATGCGAAAGACGCGGCGCGCCGCCGACGTGAACGCGGGCCAGAGATGACGTCGGTGGAGCGAAGGTCTTTGAATCACGCCCCTCTGGGCGTGATTACAGCGCCCAGGCCCGTGACTAGTACAGCCCACCTTGACTAGTTCAGCCCACCCGGACTACTTAGGGCTGATTAGCATACGGCGCGGGACATCACAAAAGTAAGATTACGGGCTAACAAAAGAGGGGACGGAGGGGACAGGGGGATGTTTGGGAAGCGTGCTGGCTGATGTACCAGCACGCTTCCTTATCAATGGGGGCAATTTCGGCGTGATTGGTTCCCTTTAAAATTGAGTGGATGGCCGTCATTTAATGGCAAATATTTGCTGTTACTTTAAAACAACGGCTGTTATATTGAAATAATGGCAGTTATTTACTGTTATATGGCAGCCATCCACTCAATTTCAACATTGTGTGAACAGAGCCTTTCTGTGTTTTTAATCCAGTCCTGGTTTTGGTTGCAATATGAGGACCACAATACTGACTGAAAAATACGTAGTGTGAACCCAGCCTAAAGTGGTATTCCCCCCAAATAATTTTTGCATTAATAAATAACCCTTCCATAGCTTTCAATCTTTCTAAAATCAACTTGTTATGCCTTCTGCACCTTCTTGCTGCTTTTTAGGTGCACTCACCCCCTCTGGATGCATAAAATCCTCAAAACTAAGTCCTCTCCAACTCACTCCTTCTTCCTGACCCGCACCTTCCATGTTGGGGATCCCGTGTCCTACCTCTCTTCAATGGGCTGGGTTAAAATTTATAACCCTGTCCATCAAAGAGAATGAGGACACATGACTCACTGATATCACCTTCAGTGAGCCACGCCTAAGCCTCCCCCTCCTGTTAACCCCTCCCTTCTCCCTGTGCTACCCACTGACGTAGCGGAGCTGATGTGTAAAAGCCCCCCCTAGGCTCCTGCAGTCATAAGGATAACGAGTGTCTGCAGCTGCTTCTGGTAGCACCATGTGTGAGAGCGCCCCCTAGGCTCCTGCAGTCATAAGGATAACGAGTGTCTGCAGCTACTTCTGGTAGCACCATGTGTAAGAGCGCCCCCTAGGCTCCTGCAGTCATAAGGATAACGAGTGTCTGCAGCTACTTCTGGTAGCACCATGTGTAAGAGCGCCCCCTAGGCTCCTGCAGTCATAAGGATAACGAGTGTCTGCAGCTACTTCTGGTAGCACCATGTGTAAGAGCGCCCCCTAGGCTCCTGCAGTCATAAGGATAACGAGTGTCTGCAGCTACTTCTGGTAGCACCATGTGTAAGAGCGCCCCCTAGGCTCCTGCAGTCATAAGGATAACGAGTGTCTGCAGCTACTTCTGGTAGCACCATGTGTAAGAGCGCCCCCTAGGCTCCTGCAGTCATAAGGATAACGAGTGTCTGCAGCTACTTCTGGTAGCACCATGTGTAAGAGCGCCCCCTAGGCTCCTGCAGTCATAAGGATAACGAGTGTCTGCAGCTACTTCTGGTAGCACCATGTGTAAGAGCGCCCCCTAGGCTCCTGCAGTCATAAGGATAACGAGTGTCTGCAGCTACTTCTGGTAGCACCATGTGTAAGAGCGCCCCCTAGGCTCCTGCAGTCATAAGGATAACAAGTGTCTGCAGCTACTTCTGGTAGCACCATGTGTAAGAGCGCCCCCTAGGCTCCTGCAGTCATAAGGATAACAAGTGTCTGCAGCTACTTCTGGTAGCACCATGTGTAAGAGCGCCCCCTAGGCTCCTGCAGTCATAAGGATAACGAGTGTCTGCAGCTACTTCTGGTAGCACCATGTGTAAGAGCGCCCCCTAGGCTCCTGCAGTCATAAGGATAACGAGTGTCTGCAGCTACTTCTGGTAGCACCATGTGTAAGAGCGCCCCCTAGGCTCCTGCCATCATAAGTGTAGATGAGCTAAGAAGCTGAAAATTTGTTTTGCGAGGTTCGCAAATATTGGGTCGGATTTGATCAAATTTGTGAATCGAATGCAAACAAAAATCATAAAAACAGCCAAACTATAGTAGCTACAATAGTGGGACTATTACAGAGTATCGATTTTTTTTCAACAGATGTTGTTGTCAGGGCTGTATTTACCACTAGGCACCCGTGGTCCAGTGCCTAGGGCAGCACCTTGCAGGGGGGCAGCACCAGGGAACAGGGGGAAAGAAACAACTTTTTTTATTTTTTATTTTTTTAGTCTCCCACCTCCCGTTCAGACTTGCCAGTAAATCTGGTACAGTGGAATTGTTCAGGTCTGGTATGGCGGTGTTACCCAGTTACAGTATGGCGGTATTATTTAGGTCTGGTATGGGTGTTATCCAGTCACAGTATGGTGGTATTGTTCAGGTCTGGTGTGGCAGTGTTAAATGTGATGCCTGGAGCTATTTTATACCAATCCTTTGGGGAGAATTTGTTCAGACAATATGCAGACGGCTCAATATGCAGACGGCTCTAATCATTGATTCGTGTAAATTTGTTTATGTTTTAAGCCGTTAACAACCATGAAAAATGTGATTCAGACAATGTTTTTACATGTAGAGAGATGCATGTGGCCGAAACCACTCTCCTCCACGCTCCCCAAGATGGGGCGTCTTCAGGTTTAGTGCCTAGGGCAGCAGCAGCTGTTAATACGGCCCTGGTTGTTGTTATAATGTCAGAAACTGAAAAATGACAATTAAAAAAAATGTTAATCAGCCAGTCAATCATTCAATTTCCGCCAATGACAGCAGAGGACCTTGGTGGATCAGCTGCAGAAAAACAGAAATCTTTCTAATAAAACACAACACATTTCACACAAAAAGATCCCTATGCACAAGAATCAGAGAACACTTTCATTGTATAAAAACAGATTCTTATGCAACAAGACTAATATAACATATTAAGCAGATGCATGAAAGCAATATGTCAGATATTAAAGGGAACCTGTCACCCCTCGGTGAAGACACATATACTTACTGGTTCCACGAAGTCCCGTCCGCGGCTTCGGACGGGGATATCTCTGCGTCGGGACGGGCTCCGGGACCAGGACTTCGTGGAAGCAGTAAGTATATGTGTCTGCACCGGGGGTCGGCCGGGCTCTGCCCCGGCACGGGGGCTGACAGGTTCTCTTTAAGTTTGCAATAATTCAGAGAGTTTTAGGAAAACCAGGAAAGGATAGGCATAGGAACCTACTGCAAACTGGGAGTGGTTGGATTCTAAGAACTGAAGCACAGGGCCCTGGAGGTCTGAATTGACCTCAACTATTGTATAACTGTTGTGTCATGTTATGTAGTAGATGACTGGAACCCTCTTTGATTTTAACTTTGTAACTCCATTCCTGGATTTCAATGTTTCACATGTGTTTTTGACGTCACTAATTGTAATGCTGTATATTTAGTGTACTGATGTAGCATTATGGGTAGTTCGGAGGAGTGCTTTGTAGTGCAAAACAATCTGTCACTTCCACCTTGCTGGCATCTGCCCACGATGTCTGCACCCTATCTGCCTATGTGTATGTGAATAAAGGAACGTTTCTTCAGCTGAATGGTGAGTGCAGCTGCTTTTTCTTTTTCATTGTCAATTTTATGTCAATTTCAATTAATTCAATTTAATTAAATGTATTTCAATTTGGATTCAATTATAAGTTTAATTTTAATATTTTTTACATTTAATTCAAAGTTTAATTTTATTATTCTTTACATTCAATTTCAATTCCATTCATTTTTTTTTTTAATTGATTCAATTTGAAGATTAATTTTTTAATTAAATTTCAATTTGATTGGAAGTTCGATTTAAATTTTTGTTCATTGTTATGAACATCCACTGCTCATCAGGGAAGCCCTCACCCCTATTCTCTGCTGCGGCACCAAGGCCGAATAGAGGTCATACCATTCTAGATTAGAGGGGTACTTCGGTGAAAACCTTTTTCTTTCAGATCAACTGGTTTGAGAAAGTTATATGGATCCGTCATTTGATTTTATTTAAAAATTTTAAGTCGTCTCATACTTATCAGCTGCTGTATGCCCTGAATGAAATGGCGTTTTCTTTATAGTCTGAAACTCTACTGACATCTCTGTTTGAGACAGGAACTGTCCGGAGCAATAGAAAAATACCCATAGAAAACCTCTCCTGCTCTGGACAGTTCCTGTCTCGGCCAGAGATGTCCGCAGAGAGCACTGTGTCAGACTGAAAATAAAACAACATTGCTTGCATGACAAATAGTAACTAATAAATATGGGAAGACTTGAGATTTTTTAATAAAAGTAAATTACAATACTATATAACTTTCTGATACCAGTTGATTTGAAAGAAAAAGATTTTCGCTGGATAACCCCTTTAAGATCCTAAAAAATATTAAACAATTTTATAAGTACAACCTAAGACCTCTTCTCAGGAAAATTAAACATAAGGTTGAAGTATGGATTTAGACTACCCCAGACGATGGCTGACAGAGCCACTCTCATTAAAATGACAACCACATGACAATGCAACCACAAATCATATTTTTTCTGATAGTAGCGCCGACCTTTAAGAGGCTAGAAACAATACTAAATAGACTTTTGTGGGCCAGTAAAAGACCCAGGACTCGTTATAAAACCTTTTTTTATTCCTAAGAACAAAGGGGGTTTAGCCCTTCCAGACTTCAGAATTAAGTTTTTTTTTTATCGTCCTTTATCAGATTTGCAGAAATTTCTATTAAGGGTGCCTTTACACATGGCTGCTAAGAGCCGAGGTCCTGGAAGGCCCCTATCACCACATACAAGCAGTGGTCTGAAAGACCGCTGCGTGTATGTAATGCAGCCGCCCCCTTAACCCCTTCAGCTCCCGCGCCGGTCCCGCACCGCTGTCTCCATACATTACCTGGCTCTGGCTGCACGGGGTCCCGGGGTCCTGCTCTGCCGCCCAGCCAATCAGTGGCTGCGGCTGGGCAACACACTGATTGGCTGGGCGGCAGAGCGGGACCCCGTGCAGCCAGAGCCAGGTAATGTATGGAGACAGCGGTGTGGGACCGCATACATTGCATACACGCAGCGGTCTTTCAGAGCACTGCTTGTATGTAGTGATAGGGGCCTTCCAGGACCTCGGCTCGTAGCAGAAACTCACAGCGAGTTTTCTACTGCGAGTCGGTATGTGTGAAGGCACCCTTAAGGATAATATATATAAATCTGAGGACCTACTGGAGTTTGTACAGACAAGTAGATCACACACACTTCTAGAATAGTGACAAAACTGAAAGTATGGGATAGAGTTTGGATAAATGTTAAGAAAATATTAGTAACTTGTCACAACAATATATTTTTACCTTTATCTATTGATTGATATGTTTTAAAGGGAAAAAAAAAAGTGTAATAAAAAAGAATTGTCCAATCTATTACAATATTACATTATTGTTCCCGCATGGTGAACGGCCTAGACGGGAAAAAAAACAACAACACCAGGATTGCTGATTTTTTTTAAATTATATATCAGAAAAAAATTATGATATTACAAAAAACTAGAGATCATAAAAAAATGACACCCTAACCAGCCCTGTAGGTGGAAAAATATGGCCAGGGGCGTAGCTAGGATTCACGGGGCCCCATAGCAAAAATTTTTAAGGGGCCCCCTTCCACTACGCACAACACAAAACACTACATAGATATATATCTATATCGGCTTTACTGCTGGTGCACTGATAACCCCTAAACGCTGCATGGAGCTCTGCACATTTCCCTTTCCTACTTGATTGCCAGCAGGAGAACAGAGGTCAGAGGTTATCAGTGCAGTGAAGCAGAGATCTCTGTGTTCTCTTTGTTAACCTTTTTTGTTGTGATGCAGCATGTAAGTAAAGATTGGGTCACTTACACACTGCAGTACATAAGGGGTCAAGCAGGACACACGCTCTTACCTTCTCCCCCGGGCCCCCCTCCTGCACGGACCCCATAGCAACTGCCTACCCTGCCTCTATGATAGCTATGCCACTGGCTATGGCTCTTAGAAGGCGGGGAGAAACATTGCATTCATTCGATCTGGACATCTGTGCATCAATGGGCTCGGTCTTGAAGGGGTTAAATCCATACTGTAAATAGTGTATTTGTCCAGGTGGAACCCGAGGGCCTCCATGGCTAGGGCATGTGGAATGTGGAAGAGCGATCAGGACTCAGGAGTATTTAACCCCAGGTCATTTGTATCTTACTCAGCCATGACTAAGGGTATTTTTTACCAGAAATGCGTTGGATTGATCCCAGGATATTAGTGATGGTTGACTCATTTATAAAGACTAACTCGCATTGCAAGACGCTGATTCTGACTTTTCTTACATTAGTACTATAATCCGCAGGTTCTTTCTGCGGATCCTGTTTTCTTGGTCTTCTATGGCTAGATGTAGAGCATTCAGCTGTTTTTTGTGTTGTACAATTTCATTGCTTTACTATGATTTATCAGCGAGGTTTGCACGTCCATCAGTTCTGCTCTGTGGCCTAGTTGAGGGATTTCTGATTTTATCTCCAAAGCTCCTTTAGGACTGAGGCATTTGCTTGTGTAATTATGTGGTTGACTGCTTCAGTTAGAAAGGATCTAGATTTTTTAAGGGGTAGTGCGGCGGTAAAAAAATTATTCATAGACTTACACACATTACAAAGTTATACAACTTTGTAATGTATATTATGTCTGTGAATGGCCCCCTTCCCCGTGTCCCACCACCCCCACCCGTGTACCCAGAAGTGTGGTGCGCTATACTCACCTGTCACGTGCCGACATCCGTCTCCGATCTTCAGCCAGTGACGTCTTCTTCGGGCTGACGGCGAACAGCTCCGACTGTCCCGAATGCCAGCCGCCCTCTGCAGCTTCATCCGATGCTCAGCCGCGATTGGCTGAGCATAACTGTGCTCAGCCAATCGCGGCTGAGCAGCTGATGATGCGGCCGCTTCATCAGATGCTCAGCCGCGATTGGCTAATGGGGGATGGGCGGCAGCGACTCGGCCGTCCGTCCGAAGATGACGTTTGGCACAAGATGGCGGATGGCCCTCGACACAGATCAGGTAATGTATAATGCACCACACTTCTGGGTATACGGGTGGGGGGGGGACACGGGGAACGGGGCGATTCACAGACATAACATACATTACAAAGTTGTATAACTTTGTAATGTGTGTTATTCTGTGAATAACTTCTGAGCGCCGCACTACCCCTTTAAGAGTCTGTGACAGAGAGGCAGCCGTTTGGCAAACTTTCCATATAAGGTTCATCTTCCTGATCCCACTCTGGTGGGGCTGAGAGTTTGAGTTTAACTTTTGATTAGGGTGGTGTGGACATTTTTTTTTTAATTATTTGTAGATGTCCGATTGTGTGCTTTTGACCATATTGGTGTCGGAGGTTCCTTTGCTCTTGTATTTAGAGAATCTCCCCATGTCTTACAGACAGTGATCACAGGTTGTCAGGCACCGAAAATGCCAGTGGGGGAGTCTGTGTGGCTTAGGTATCACATCTGTAAAGCGATACGAACTTGAAGTAGAATGAGTAGAAGAAGTGAATTACTAATCTGCCTGGTTGCTGAATTGATTAAAGTTTGGGTAATTACAAACTCTACAAAAGAGGTAGCAGATGGCACAGTTGGAAGTAGTAGTTAGGCAGAAGAAATATAGCAATCCGCCATTAGGTGTCACCAGAGGAGTGGCAATGGGGGCTTGCACCTAATATTAGCTGATACAGAATTGTATTGAACAGTCTCAGTGGTAGAGCAAGATTACAAAAAGGCGACCTATAGGTGCACAATCTCTAAAGAATTGTATTCCTCACTTCCTTAAAGAGGATGTACCACCAAACTGCCTACAATGAAATATACACACCACCCTGTAGGCACTGTAATGCAGAACCCAGTGATGCCGAGCTTTTTTAAATCCGTTGCCCGGTTGACGTTAAAAACACAGATAAAGTATTATGCTAATGATCTGTGCTCAAGCACAGGAGGCCGGCCCTGCTCCGGTTATTCAAATCCTTCTCCTCCCCCCTCTGTGACGTGCAAGCTTCTCCTTCTGCTGGCACACCTCCTATTCTAATGTGGAGAAGCCTCCTATGCTAATTCTGGACTGCCTGCTCCATAGCGCCGCCTCCTTTCTTCTGCCCCGCCGCTGCGTGTCTTCTGCCCAGCGCGCCGTCATCACACTGGGGTCATAAGCGCCGCCAGGAGAGCGGAGTATGAGTCCTACTGTGCAGGCTCATACCCTGCTCTATCCTGCGGCATTCTACAATTGTGCCCAGAGGAGAGAACATTGGTGCCGGACGCCCTGATCACTATGGAACAGGCAGTCAGGAATTAGCATAGGAGGCTTGTCCACATTAGAATAGGAGGTGTGCCAGCACGAGGAGAAGCTGGCATGTCACGGAGGGGGGAGGAGAGGGATTTGAATAATCGGAGCAGGGCCGGCCTCCTGTGCTTGAGCACAGGTCATTAGCATATTACTTTATCGGTGGTTTTAACGGCAACTGGGCAACGGATTTAAAAAAGCTCGGCATCACTGGGTTCTGCATTACAGCACCTACAGGGTGGTATGTACAGTATATATCCTTATAAGCAGTTTGGTGGTACATCCTCTTTAAATAGTGAATTCTTCCCTTCCTCTGTTAGTGGGCCATTGTGTAGAAATATGGGTAAAGCACACACACTGTTTGGTCCCCAAGTTAGTTGTCTGGAGACTGTCCAAGTATACTGTCAGGCCTGTTTATTATGAAGAGTCATGGGTCACAATCATTTACTGGAGCTTGCAGCAATGCCTTTATGCTAACAGAGCTACCTTGCACTTCGACAACACGTCTAGAATAGCGGGCTCTGTGTCTTGGTGGGAAGGGCTTCACAGGCTGACAGGGACTAGTCTAGGTTGCTATCCGACTTTGCGAGGGGAATGCTTAAATCACTGGTCCTTAGCGCTGATTCACTGTGTTGTTGGCTGCTCCTGTCCTGTGCCCGTACTGGTCTCTGCAGCTGTGGAGTTAGGCCGGTGGTGTTGCATCCTCCTTCCAGCATTGCACATAGCAGCAAGAAGGCAGTGCTTTCTGTAGGAGTTTGGCAGAGAAGGTGGGGACGCTCTTCTATGTGTGCCCAGTGCACAGGGAGACACCGCCCGGCACTGGAGCCTGTCAGGCACAGCAGTCTGCAGCTGAAGAGATGTGTGCTAAGTATTTGCCTGTACGGACCAGTCCAGTGACTGCCAGCTCTCTAGGACCAGGAAAGAGTGTTGAGGGTGAGAGGGAGAGAGGCAGGTGAGGGAAAAATAGGGATTATTACGGTCTTGCAGTGAGAGCTCTGCTGAAACACGTCTGCTTTCTTGGTCAGCCAGGACACGCCCCGAATGAGGGCAATTATCTGCTGGTAGGAATAGCTTGAAATTAGACGAATATAGAAGAAAACCCAGAAATTTTTTGACTGGGGAGGGCTGCAGATCCGATTTTTTCAGATTGATCAGAAAGCAGCTGTTAAGTGATATGAAGATGATGGAGAAGAAGAGACTGCGAGGATGCTGTTAGGAGCCAGTCGTTGAGATATGAAATTATTTGCAAACCTTGTAGCCTCAGGTGCGTCACCAACACAACCGCCACTTTTGTAAAAAGTCTGAGAGAGGATGTAAAGGCCAAACAGGAGGGCTCAAAACTGATAGTGGAAAACCTCTGGACCCAATTGCACAGCAACTCGCCTGATATTCTTTGACAGTGGATGTATAGGGATTAGTAATGAGCGTGTAGTGAAATATTCGAAAGCTCGAAATTAATATCGAACGGACTGCGATGTTCGATCGAATATCGAACCCCATTAAAGTTTATGGGAAAAAATGCTTGTAACTTGGTGAACTCCAAGTGATCAAATTTAGGTTTCCAAGTCCACAATGGTAACTCAGATAATGATGTACACACATCTGGAATGCAACTGGGACAGCAGGAGAAGCATGCCTGGGTGCCTGGGTAACACACCCAGGTTTCAGTATTACACCACTATCACAGCCTGACTACAATACACTCCAAACACAATATAACCTCTGTCTAAAGTTAAAAAAAAAAAACATGGAAACCTTCTTTCTTCTACCTTAGGCAAAAAAAACTAAACTTAAAGCAAAATAAATATTTTCATGCACTCCTTTAAATCATGTTGCCTATGTCAACCGCAGATGGCATAGGCAAGGAGGAAATAAAACACCCCTAACTAGTGTGTGTGTAAGTGTGTGTGATCTGGTCAGACACATCCTCTTTAAAGCTGACTTCCAACAACGTGAGTGACCTGACCTGGCCCGGTGTTATGTATAATGGTTACAGCTGTGGGGATGGTGAGGCATGCGTAGCACCGCAAAAGGTAGGAAGAGGCAGTGGGGTGGCAGGCCCCCCCGTGCAAACCTCCCCCATCGATGGCACGTTCTTCCTTGGTGTGGAGTTATTTTTACCATGTACGCAAACGATACATTGAGCACAGTTTGCGCACTGTGCCATTCAAAGTTGAGTAGGGGCTCTGAGAATAGTAACCTGAGTGACCAACACTAATATGCAGCTGCACTAATGTGGTCTTGTGAAATCCCTGGGCTGGCAAGAGGCAAAATTTCAAAGCACGAATGACCTTGAAAAAACATGAACAGAAACAATTAGCAAGATGAAAAACAACTCAAACAGTGGAGAACCTTTTTTTTTTTTTTTTTTTTTTAATTCTTTATGAAATTTTATGATATATAGTAGGAAACAAATAGATAATGTCATCCGTGCATCTGGACATCCGTAAAGTAACAAAAGCTGTGTACAGATACACGAGTAGTATAGTAGCCCGTAATACACAGGGCAGACCTGAGACATCATATAAGCCGCAACAATCAAAGCGGTTATCATATCGAAGTAGAGAAACTGAGAAAGAGAAGACTATGGGGGACATGTATCATCCGGCGTACGGATGATTTTCGGCGGAAAGTGCCGATTTGCGTATTATTTTATTCGCAAATGGCCGATAAACTCCGCAGAATTCCGTCAGCTGTCCGCGCGCACGTCCGCGCGCCTTTCCGCCGGCTCCATAAACACCATTCTATGGGCCGGCGTATTCCGCTATCCGCCGAAAGAAGCGACATGTCACATGTCTAATCTGCAAGACTGTCTGTGTCACTATGTGATATGTTACTAGACAGTGTCTCCACTATAAAGGAAGCAGCTATATACTATACTGTGTAGTAGCCCTAATAAGGGCTTTAACATTTATTCCTGCCTACAATCTTCTAAAATCCTCATTTTCCTATCTTCAAAAGCTACACCTGCTAAAATATCAAGACAGAAACTAAATAAGCAAGTAGTTCAACTTCAGCCTATTCTTCACATTGCGCTTTGCTGCCTGTCTGTGAGAACAAACTGATGGGCTGCTAGCCGCTGATACAATCACTGTATATTGGGTGCTAAAACTGTGCTGTGTATAGTTGTAGCCGTAAAAAGGTCCAAGATGGCTTCTGACGACGAGCAGGAAATCCCAAGATCTGGTGTCAAAATTCTGTTTTTGCTTGAGAACTCTCTCCCTGCTTTGGCTTGCCACGGCTCTGGGTACCTCCCTGAGGTCTTCTAATAGTTCTACCTGAAAAGGTGTGCATCAAAAATTATTCCTTCCCTTTCCTTGAAGAACTTAAAAAGCTTCTTTTTGTTGGACTTTGCTTTCCTGCCTCCAGTATTTTCTCCAAATGGGTGCCAATTAGGTGCCCAGGCTCGAATGGAAGAGCACAAAAGTTACTTTTTGAAATAGTGTCGCCTGTCCAAGATTTCAACCAGACAGCACACTTAGCTGAATTGAACAATTGTAGATTCTAAGCAGAAATTTTTAAGACATAAACTGGAAAGTTACAAAAGAAGCCTACAACCAACTTAATATTATTAACTCAATTCAGCAGCTCCTCTCTTGGTACCCTCTCCTCAATGTCCCTGCTGAGTTTGCTCAGCCAGACTCTCAGAGCCCTAGAGACAGGCACAATTGAAGGAGAAGCCTTAAGGCCCTTTTACACGGAATGATTATCGGCCAATAATTGTCCTGTGTAATAGAAGGCAACGATCAGCCGACATAAATTATGTAAATTTATGCTCCAATACCTTAACAAGAAGGTAATCCGACTGCCTCGCACAAGAGGTGCAGCCCGATTTGCCATTGTTAAATGACCTCCAGCCCCAATGCCCACGAAAGCGCCGCATGGTGCGTTACCTGACGCACTTCCAGTCTGTGACACACAGACTGGAAGCTAATGGACCCTGCATGAACCACAAACTTACCGGCAGTTTCGGACCCATTAGTGCCAACTGGAAATTAATAGCCACCACCAATCACCTGCGCAGCAAAGAGCCACTTTCCAGTATGGAGGAAATCCAGCAGATAACCGTGACCCAAGAAGCAACGTCAATCAGCCACATGAGACTTCCGAAACAAGGAAGGCTGAGACAAGTGCAGTTACTCAACGCAGGTTCACCCAAATACAAGAACCGCCGCAGCCCCCAGATGTGTAAGTTATACATGTCTACACTGCTCTCTGTTCTGAACTCAGCAACCTAGCCAGGGTTCCCCACACTGGCTGATGCCTAAAAGGGGCCATATATAATGCCAGAGTACAAAAATGGCATGGCAACCCTTCATAGTACTGCATACAGTAGTAAGTGTTCTGGCCAGGGTTTCCCATATTGGTCACCCTGAAATGAAAAAGAAATACATTTTAGTACACATGGTGGGCAGGCAGGTGAGATATAAACTTAATCTTTCCTCCAGAAACAGGAGCACAGAAAAAAAACAATGTTGTGATGCTCATTTAGGAAGTATTTTACTCTGTGATTGTTTAACCTGTCTCGGGGTATTATTTTTAGGTGGGCGGTCCAAAAATAAAGTTGGAGGAACTAAAGTCCCATCTAAGCTTCCTTTTAGACAAAGTAGAAAGAGTAGTATTAGAGGGATTATGGATGAGTTATAGATGCGGTTATAGGGGGTATATAAAAGAGTTATAGATGAGTTATAAAGGGGATATAGAGGAGTTATATATAGGGGCCATAGAGGGATTTACAAGAGCTATATAGGGGTTCTAGAGGGGTTATAGAACAGTTATAGAGGAGTTATAGAGAAGCTAAAAAAGGGCTATAGAAGAGTTTCTAGAAGGGTTATAGAGAGGATATAGAAAAGCTGTAGAGGGTTATAGAGGTGGTATGGAGGAATGATAGAGAAGTTATGTAGAGGTTATAGAGGAGTTATAGAGAAGTTATACAGTACAGTGATGTCAGAGGTGGAGCGCTACTCAGAGGCATCTGGGTCCAAGATCAACCAGGATAAGTGTGAGAGTCTCTGGCTCCCAGACACTTTCAGAGCCCCTGGAGTCTGCAAAAGTACTCTGCATCAATTTCGGTTAAGAAGATTACCCCAAACAAAGCTGGGACAGCAGGCTTGAGATTGCAGCTCAGAAGGTGAATAAGTAGAATGGTTGGTCTTTGACCCTCAGTAAAAGGGTTAACCTGATCAAAACATTCCTTCTCCCTTTGCTGATATATCTGGGCAGTGTATGCATTTTGCCAGAACCTCTCTGGACTCGGGTCTACAGTGTGTTCTTCCAACTATGTGAGAATAGACTGAACCTAATCAAGAGGGAGGTTACTTACCGTACGAGGATGAAAGAAGGACAAGGGCTGGGCCTACAGGTTCAGCATGTACACGATGCCACACAGACACAAATAGCATTTTTGTTCCCAGTGAAAAGATTAAGTAAGTAAAGTGATAAGAAAGAACTGGGAATATATGCAATACAGTAAAAATAGAAACAGTTGCACAGTAATATAACACAGTCTATCAGAGCAAACAAACAATTTACCCCTTCATTCCCAAAGTCTATTAAACAGGTAACAGAAGCAGGTCTTCTTGGATTAATTTCTTCCAGATAGGCCTCTTGTTTGGGTGCACCCTTAGTATTGCACAATACTATTTATAATCCAACAGTAAACTTGTAATCCTGAGGTAAATACAATCTTTCTTTTAAAAAGACTTTAATCCAGCTCCCCAGAGTGAAACACTTGTTATGCAGATATGTCTCTTTAATGATGAGGTGTCAGTCCCTATATCACTAGCATTGTGTGATGTACTTGGAAGCAGCAAAAATTTACAAGTCCTTGTGGGTCTTTCTTTCATTCAGACTCCACTCTTTCTAAACTTCAGGGGACACCACACGTCTCTGTCCCCCTTTCTCCAATTTCAGCTTTAAATCGGCTACATGACTTTCTCACTCTTCCACAGCATAGGCAGCAACTCACTGGAAGGATCTCTTTGACAACCACAGGCACTTCCTGTTTCCTGCTAGGTGATGATGCAGTAAGTTATCTTCCATATGAAGTATCAAAACTGCAATCTCAGCTTACTGATAGGCTTGTGGGAGTCCAAAACATGACAGAAATTACATATATTTTAACTTTGCAACTTAGAACATTATTCACATGCAATACTATATATATATATATATATATATATATATATATATATATATATATATATTATTTGAAGTATTTATGACATATAGCAAATAACTGCACATTCTTACAAGGGGGGTTGTGTATGGTCAACACTGTGGTGTTCCTAGCGAATACTTTTCTTAAGACTAACATTGCAAACCTCTGGAAAGAGTGGGCTCCTCCGTGGATATTCTCCTGTAGGGGATGGTTTTGGCCTTTCTGCCAGGAATGGGAGACAGGAGGGCAAGTGAAGGATCTTTGCACACCACATGGGCATCTTCCGCCTATGCTACCCTGGCTCTGAAGGTAATTCGACAGTGGGGTTTGGGGATATGGGAGATTAGGACTCTGTCAATGAAATTCCTTGACAAAAGGGTCCTGTCATCCTATTTCCAAAAACTTCTGCCAGCTGGGATCTAGAGGATGGTTTGGGCCTATTAAAATCTATCAGTATCCCTTTGAAGTTTTGGAACTTGGCTTGGCACTGCTTCCATGAGAAACTGTATGTGAGGGATAATCTGAAGCAGCTTTGAGGATCAGGGATGTCCACAGCAGGAGTGTGGACTCCATTTTCGGCTTCAGAGGTTTACAACAGGGTGGGTGCTTCCATCGGGTGGCCCAGTTTGGCCCATCTCTCAATTTATATACAACAGTTCCAGTGGACACCTTCAATTGTCACTCAAAAGTATAAGACAGTGCTTACTTAAAGGGGTTGTCCGGGATTTTTTAATAAACTAGCATTGCATTGACCTCTGTGGGTGTTACATATTCTACATACACTTCAATTTTTTATTTAGAGCGCTTACTGTGTTCTCAGGCTTAGTCACATGACCACTCTGCCTGTGTTTTCCTTACTTCCTGCATACCTCCCAAGTGTCCCTCTTTTGGAGGGACAGTCCCTACTTTTGACACACGTCCCTCTGTCCCTCTTTTCCCCTTACATGTCCCTCTTTTTGACCTAGGAATTAGATTTGCATTAATAAACCTTTACTGTTGCTCTAGAAAGTGTCTGGTTTCTTACTGTATAATAGACCCAAACTTGCATATTATTCTATCATGTGGTGCAAGCTGGATCCTAAACATTGTTATATTCCCATGAATCATGTGACATTATGGCCGCTGTCACACATGCAGACTCATTGAGTTCTATGGCCCCATACACACATCTGTAGGTGTTTCTGATCCATTTGGGGACATGATCCGTGTTGCAACAAAACGATGAAGCCATTGTGCGTCTGTGTCACCTATATGACAGTGGGTACCTGCAAATACCGACAGGAACTGAAACACATTTGTAATCCTGTCCGCAGTTTTGGGTCAGCAATTACAGACAGCGTTACTGATGTGTGAATGCGACCTAAGGATGCAGTCACAAATACAGGATCTGCTGCAGATTTGCAGATATCGATGTTACTAAATGCATCAATCTGCAGCAGATTCTGAATGTGTAAATGCAGCCTTAAATAAAAAAATGCTTGTAAAATTTTCCTAGCATGATTCACAACTGTCCCTCTTTGGACGTCCAAAATGTTGAGAGGTATGCTTCCTGTGATGTCACGTTCCCTTTCTGTTTCCTGTTCCTGCCAGTGAGGAAAGAGTGAGTTATCAGGTGGGCTGGGTTATGCATCCACATTTCTTTAGCCCCACCCCTAACATCTAACTAACATCTGAGCCCAGAAGAAACTGCAGCAGTAAGGGCTACATGACAGACTACAATCTCTGTACAGCACTGCAGCATAGGTTGGAGCAATAAACAGTACATAAAAGGAACTATGGGGGTGATTTATCAAAACTTGTGCAGAGGAACAGGAAAGCAGTTGCCCATAGCAACCAGTCAGATTTTAGGTTTCATTTTCAAGGACTTTTTAAAAATGCACAGGCTGTGATACATCTCCCCCTATATTGTTATTATTGTAGTGTAAAGATGTGCATTGTTAGGGCAGTGCTGCTGCTGTGTGTAATATGGAGAGGAGAGAGGCTGCTACTGTGTGTAATATGGAGAGGAGAGAGGCTGCTGCTGTGTGTAATATGGAGAGGAGAGAGGCTGCTGCTGTGTGTAATATGGAGAGGAGTAAGGCTGCTGCTGTGTGTAATATGGAGAGGAGAGAGGCTGCTGTGTGTAATATGGAGAGGAGAGAGGCTGCTGCTGTGTGTAATATGAAGAGGAGAGAGGCTGCTGCTGTGTGTAATATGGAGAGGAGAGAGGCTGCTGCTGTGTGTAATATGGAGAGGAGAGAGGCTGCTGCTGTGTGAAATATGGAGAGGAGAGAGGCTGCTGTGTGTAATATGGAGAGGAGAGAGGCTGCTGCTGTGTGTAATATGAAGAGGAGAGGCTGCTGCTGTGTGTAATATGGAGAGGAGAGAGGCTGCTGCTGTGTGTAATATGGAGAGGAGAGAGGCTGCTGCTGTGTGTAATATGGAGAGGAGAGAGGCTGCTGCTGTGTGTAATATGGAGAGGAGAGAGGCTGCTGCTGTGTGTAATATGGAGAGGAGAGAGGCTACTGCTGTGTGTAATATGGAGAGGAGAGAGGCTGCTGCTGTGTGTAATATGGAGAGGAGAGAGGCTGCTGCTGTGTGTAATATGGAGAGGAGAGAGGCTGCTGCTGTGTGTAATATGGAGAGGAGAGAGGCTGCTGTGTGTAATATGGAGAGGAGAGAGGCTGCTGCTATGTGTAATATGGAGAGGAGAGAGGCTGCTGCTGTGTGTAATATGGAGAGGAGAGAGGCTGCTGCTGTGTGTAATATGGAGAGGAGAGAGGCTGCTGTGTGTAACATGGAATGGAGAGAGGCTGCTGCTGTGTGTAATATGGAGAGGAGAGAGGCTGCTGCTGTGTGTAATATGGAGAGGAGAGAGGCTGCGTGTGTAATATGGAGAGGAGAGAGGCTACTGCTGTGTGTAATATGGAGAGGAGAGAGGCTGCTGCTGTGTGTAATATGGAGAGGAGAGAGGCTGCTGCTATGTGTAATATGGAGAGGAGAGAGGCTGCTGCTGTGTGTAATATGTAGAGGAGGGAGGCTGCTGCTGTGTGTATTATGGAGAGGAGAGAAGCTGCTGCTGTGTGTAATATGGAGAGGAGAGAGGCTGCTGCTGTGTGTAATATGGAGAGGAGAGAGGCTGCTGCTGTGTGTAATATGGAGAGGAGGGAGGCTGCTGCTGTGTGTAATATGTAGAGGAGGGAGGCTGCTGCTGTGTGTATTATGGAGAGGAGAGAGACTGCTGCTGTGTGTAATATGGAGAGGAGAGAGGCTGCTGCTGTGTGTAATATGGAGAGGAGAGAGGCTACTGCTGTGTGTAATATGGAGAGGAGAGAGGCTGCTGCTGTGTGTAATATGGAGAGGAGAGAGGCTGCTGCTATGTGTAATATGGAGAGGAGAGAGGCTGCTGCTGTGTGTAATATGGAGAGGAGAGAGGCTGCTGCTGTGTGTAATATGGAGAGGAGAGAGGCTGCTGTGTGTAATATGGAGAGGAGAGAGGCTGCTGCTGTGTGTAATATGGAGAGGAGGGAGGCTGCTGCTGTGTGTAATATGTAGAGGAGGGAGGCTGCTGCTGTGTGTATTATGGAGAGGAGAGAGACTGCTGCTGTGTGTAATATGGAGAGGAGAGAGGCTGCTGCTGTGTGTAATATGGAGAGGAGAGAGGCTACTGCTGTGTGTAATATGGAGAGGAGAGAGGCTGCTGCTGTGTGTAATATGGAGAGGAGAGAGGCTGCTGCTATGTGTAATATGGAGAGGAGAGAGGCTGCTGCTGTGTGTAATATGGAGAGGAGAGAGGCTGCTGCTGTGTGTAATATGGAGAGGAGAGAGGCTGCTGTGTGTAATATGGAGAGGAGAGAGGCTGCTGCTGTGTGTAATATGGAGAGGAGAGAGGCTGCGTGTGTAATATGGAGAGGAGAGAGGCTGCTGCTGTGTGTAATATGGAGAGGAGAGAGGCTGCTGCTGTGTGTAATATGGAGAGGAGAGAGGCTGCTGCTATGTGTAATATGGAGAGGAGAGAGACTGCTGCTGTGTGTAATATGTAGAGGAGGGAGGCTGCTGCTGTGTGTATTATGGAGAGGAGAGAGGCTGCTGCTGTGTGTAATATGGAGAGGAGAGAGGCTGCTGCTGTGTGTAATATGGAGAGGAGAGAGGCTGCTGCTGTGTGTAATATGGAGAGGAGAGAGGCTGCTGCTATGTGTAATATGGGGAGGAGAGAGGCTGCTGCTGTGTGTAATATGGAGAGGATGGAGGCTGCTGCTGTGTGTATTATGGAGAGGAGAGAGGCTGCTGTGTGTAATATGGAGAGGAGAGAGGCTGCTGCTGTGTGTAATAGGGAGAGGAGAGAGGCTGCTGCTGTGTGTAATATGGAGAGGAGAGAGGCTGCTGCTGTGTGTAATATGGAGAGGAGAGAGGCTGCTGCTGTGTGTAATATGTAGAGGAGAGAGGCTGCTGCTGTGTGTATTATGGAGAGGAGAGAGGCTGCTGCTGTGTGTAATATGGAGAGGAAAGAGGCTGCTGCTGTGTGTAATATGGAGAGGAGAGAGGCTGCTGCTGTGTGTAATATGGAGAGGAGAGAGGCTGCTGCTGTGTGTAATATGGAGAGGAGAGAGGCTGCTGCCGTGTGTAATATGGAGAGGAGAGAGGCTGCTGCTGTGTGTAATATGGAGAGGAGAGAGGCTGCTGCTGTGTGTAATATGGAGAGGAGAGAGGCTGCTGCTATGTGTAATATGGAGAGGAGAGAGACTGCTGCTGTGTGTAATATGTAGAGGAGGGAGGCTGCTGCTGTGTGTATTATGGAGAGGAGAGAGGCTGCTGCTGTGTGTAATATGGAGAGGAGAGAAGCTGCTGCTGTGTGTAATATGGAGAGGAGAGAGGCTGCTGCTGTGTGTAATATGGAGAGGAGAGAGGCTGCTGCTATGTGTAATATGGGGAGGAGAGAGGCTGCTGCTGTGTGTAATATGGAGAGGATGGAGGCTGCTGCTGTGTGTATTATGGAGAGGAGAGAGGCTGCTGTGTGTAATATGGAGAGGAGAGAGGCTGCTGCTGTGTGTAATAGGGAGAGGAGAGAGGCTGCTGCTGTGTGTAATATGGAGAGGAGAGAGGCTGCTGCTGTGTGTAATATGGAGAGGAGAGAGGCTGCTGCTGTGTGTAATATGTAGAGGAGAGAGGCTGCTGCTGTGTGTATTATGGAGAGGAGAGAGGCTGCTGCTGTGTGTAATATGGAGAGGAAAGAGGCTGCTGCTGTGTGTAATATGGAGAGGAGAGAGGCTGCTGCTGTGTGTAATATGGAGAGGAGAGAGGCTGCTGCTGTGTGTAATATGGAGAGGAGAGAGGCTGCTGCTGTGTGTAATATGGAGAGGAGAGAGGCTGCTGCCGTGTGTAATATGGAGAGGAGAGAGGCTGCTGCTGTGTGTAATATGGAGAGGAGAGAGGCTGCTGCTGTGTGTAATATGGAGAGGAGAGAGGCTGCTGTGTGTAATATGGAGAGGAGATAGGCTGCTGCTGTGTTTAATATGGAGAGGAGAGAGGCTGCTGTGTGTAATATGGAGAGGAGAGAGGCTGCTGTGTGTAATATGGAGAGGAAAGAGGCTGCTGCTGTGTGTAATATGGAGAGGAGAGAGGCTGCTGTTGTGTGTAATATGGAGAGGAGAGAGGCTGCTGCTGTGTGTAATATGGAGAGGAGAGAGGCTGCTGCTTTGTGTAATATGGAGAGGAGAGAGGCTGCTGCTGTGTGTAATATGGAGAGGAGAGAGGCTGCTGCTGTGTGTAATATGGAGAGGAGAGAGGCTGCTGCTGTGTGTAATAAAGAGAGGAGAGAGGCTGCTGCTGTGTGTAATATGGAGAGGAGAGAGGCTGCTGCTGTGTGTAATATGGAGAGGAGAGAGGCTGCTGCTGTGTGTAATATGGAGAGGAGAGAGGCTGCTGCTGTGTGTAATATGGAGAGGAGAGAGGCTGCTGCTGTGTTTAATATGGAGAGGAGAGAGGCTGCTGTGTGTAATATGGAGAGGAGAGAGGCTGCTGTGTGTAATATGGAGAGGAGAGAGGCTGCTGCTGTGTGTAATATGGAGAGGAGAGAGGCTGCTGTTGTGTGTAATATGGAGAGGAGAGAGGCTGCTGCTGTGTGTAATATGGAGAGGAGAGAGGCTGCTGCTTTGTGTAATATGGAGAGGAGAGGATGCTTCACCTCATGTCAGTCACCATTTTATCTATTTCTTGCTGAGGTAAACTTGTAACAGAATCCTGCCTCATTGAAACCCACCACCTGTAGTATTGCTACTGTAGTATATATGTAACCCAGGACTACAACTCCTATCATGTACATGTGTGCTGGGGTTTGTAGTCCTACAACATATAAAAGAGTGAAAAAACTAGTTGATTTGATAACATAAGTAACTGGCAGACACTAAGCCGCCATGCTGCTAAAAGGCACTTGTAGTAATACAGACATTTCCTGCCTATGGGTAGAGTTTTTAAATCAGGTAATTTTTTTATTATTAAGATCCGTACAATACAGTATATGAGTAACACAGTCATACAGAAGATTCTCAATGATACAATGACAAGAGGTTACATGCAGGTAGCATTCAGGAAGGTACAGTTCCTAACTTTTTTCTATTTTATTCATTAAACGGGAACCATTCATATGTAGTCAACAGCACATACCGGAGGTAGAGGAAAAGGAAGTTCCTCTACTAACAGTTTCATGGTCCCATAGTAACATAAAAACCACAAAAAGAAGAATACCAGAAACTAAACCTCGTGCCATACCTCTCAGATCGCGTAATACCTCCTGCCGTCTCCAAGTGCATTATATCTAACTACATTTTCATCCAGTCAGGTTATCGGGATAGCTATAGTGTCCCCACCAACGCCTGCATAGGGCTTCTACAGAGTTGCAAGAGGGAGCGTGATGGTAGTCCCGGTGTATCCACCCACTTACCCCAAATTGCTTCAAATTTGCGAGAGCAACCCCGTTTTAGATACACCCCCCTTTCCAGGCGTATCACCACATTCATCTTATTTATATACTCTGCGATAGTGGGGGCCTGAGTTTGGATCCATTTGGCAGCTATAGTCTTCCTGGCCTGGTATAGTAGTCGCTGTACTCCCAACACCGTATAGTCATCCAGGTTAAGGTGATCTAATAGTCCCAGAATACACTGTTTGGGGTGCACAGCAGTATCCAGCCCGAACACCTTTTTAATGAGAGCCAGCACCTCCCTCCAAAAGGACTCAAGTTCCCGGCATGACCAAAACATGTGGAGAACGTGGGCTTCATCCTCCCCACATCGTGGGCATCTAGAATCCGTTCTATATCCGATTTTTTTCAGCACCAGAGGGGTACGGTACACTCTGTGTATCAAAAGCAGCTGTGACATGCGCTGTGGTTCACAAAGAGAGAGCAGAGGCGTTAGCGAAAGTATCTCATTCCACTGCGCATCATCAAGAGGCCCCACCTCTGCCTCCCACTTATCCCTCGCTGCTAAGGGGACTCCCGCATGTCTAGCTGCCAGTAAGGTGTCATACCCCAGAGATATAGTGCCTCTTAGTGTACCCCTGTCTCCAATCTCTACCAACAAAGCATGCGTCCCAATAGTAAGTGGCGTGGCCGCATGCTGTGTCTGCAGAGCGTGACGCAGCTGCAAGTATTGATAAAACATAGTGTTTGGAAGGAGATATTCCTCCTTCAACTTCTCAAAGGACTCCAACGCACCATCTTTCCATACCTGTGACAGGAAACGTATCCCCCTTCTAGCCCACGGGGTGAAGCCCTCCAGTTTAAATACCTCTGGAAGGGCTGCCTATGGGTAGAGTTGGTGGAGCTAGATTCAGAGAGCAGGGGTGGAGCTACAGGCTTGCTGAGCTAAGGGAAAGGGACAGATTACAAATTATTCACATTTCCAATAAGAAAAAAATGTTGGACAACCTCTTTAAGTATTAAGTCCACCTAATATATCACACAAGGCGATCTATCTAAAGCATTTACACCAATAAATTCACAGATCATAGCCAAAAATTATATACCATATACATTTTTATTAAACATCTAAAATACATAAAACCAGAAACCTTGCATTTACGAAATTGGTAAGGTGCAATACTGAGCATATTGGATGTGATCTGTTACTGATTAGTAGCTGTGGGGTTGGAAATAGTACATATATAGGAGATTGGTATGGAACCCTATACTGTTTTTACAATAGGTGCGTTTCCCACTGTGATGAAATACATATCCCCCTTCTTTTTTGCTATAATTATTTAGTGCTCTGTATGTAAATAGGATAATAATGATACATACATGTGAGATATTTATCCACAACACAAGTTATACAATTAAGTACTGGAGTATTTTTTCCTTCTGGTTTTATGTATTTCAGATGTTACAATAAAAATGTATATGGTATATAATTTTTGGCTTTATGATCTAGGAATTTATTGGTGTAAATATCATAGATCAATTTGTAGACATGATAAACACTGCAAATGTGTATGAAAATGCAGGTAAACAGTGTCATAATACAGATGTGATACTTAAAACAATCAGCCAGGTATATATATACGTACAGAGGATCAGGTGCAGGGAATCAGCGGCCTGTTGTGGACCCCGGCTTCCCGGTCTTCCGCGTGACTTCACACCAATGCCTCCAGGATCCCGGTCACGTGACCCACCTGTGTCACATGACCGCACATGGATCTGCACATGCGCACTTGGCGCGACCCACAGCAGGTAGAGCAGGTCCACCTAAGTACCTTTAACTGCCCAAAGACGCCATATTGTTTGAGGGCAAAATGCCCATAAACTATGGAGAACATGATTCAGATATAGAAAGAGGGGGCAAACTGTAATGAAGGAAGGAATACTAGGATGGCACTTTGTAGTCAATCTAGAAATAAGTACAACACATAAGTGTAAAACACCATGTAAATGAGCATGTGAATCTTAAAGGGATCGGTCATATTGGTACATAACTTGTCCATGTAGATCTTAAAGGGACAGGTCATCTAGATACACAGCTTGACCATATAGGTCTTGAAGGGACAGATCATATTAATGTAAGATTATGTCCAAGGCCTAGGGGAGAACTAGTGTAGGTCTTGAAGGTGTCCCTTGTGGACTATATCTAAGGGGCATAAAGGGACAGTACTGCACTTCCTAAGTTACCAAGCGGCACTACCAGGGCAGTTTCTTGGTCATTTTGGTAACAGGGCGAATCTTCATAAAAGCGCCCCCCCCCCCTCCTCACTCAGTTCAGCCCTAGGGAAGAAAGGGGGGCTTTTATCAAGAGTCAGGTTTCTAGGAAGAAGCAGTGTGTGTATTGCAGCATAGAACGGTGCAGAGCCCCTAACAGATAATGTTCTGCTCAATACAAAATCATTATACAGGGACTCACAAGTGACGTCTTCTTTGATCTGAGGCGTCACTTTCCCTTTTCCTGTTCAACCGGCCCAGACCTCCATGATGATTTCTTGCAGCTACGTTTCATCTCTTTAGAACCTGTGAGACAAACATCTCAGGCTCCGCACTTGCAGAAACTTCCTACCCCTTTTCCCACCTATAAGGTTCCCAACTGTAGTAATTCTGCTGTTTGGTGCAGTAAAGTCTGCATGGTGTGACCTCTATTACATTGACATATAGGATGCTGGGAAAGCTGGATGACCTCCATTACACTGACATACAGGATGCTGGGAAAGCTGGATGACCTCCATTACACTGACATACAGGATGCTGGGAAAGCTGGATGACCTTCATTACACTGACATACAGGATGCTGGGAAAGCTGGATGACCTCCATTACACTGACATACAGGATGCTGGGAAAGCTGGATGACCTCCATTACACTGACATACAGGATGCTGGGAAAGCTGGATGACCTCCATTACACTGACATACAGGATGCTGGGAAAGCTAGATGACCTCCATTACACTGACATACAGGATGCTGGGAGAGCTGGGGGACCTCCATTACACTGACATACAGGATGCTGGGAAAGCTAGATGACCACCATTACACTGACATACAGGATGCTGGGAGAGCTGGGTAAACTGTGAACATTGGTTGGCTTATCGGGACATATCTGGGGCTTCCTCTGTGCAGGCTTCCCCCCACCCCCTCCTCATAGCCCCCATTAGATACTCACCTCTCATCCTGCAGCCTCCAGCTCCTCTTCTTGGTCCCGTCCCGTCCTCTTCTGGCTTCCGGTACAGGCAGCCACCTGTCATACAGAGGCCGCCTGCACAGAAAGCCTCTGTGTCTCTGCCCCAGCTGCTGTTTCACATATGCACAGCTAAAGGTCGCTCTGGCCAGGGGATCTGGAACTTAGATTCTAGATCCCCTGGCAAGCCCTAAGGATGCAGGGGCTGCGGGCCGGGTACTGTCGGGTGCCGCAGGGCACCCCCTAGCTGTGGGCGCCCCGTGCAGTGGCCCGTCTCGCCCGGCCATAGAAAAGGCCCTGTGCACTACAAGTCCCATCAGAACCATGTGTTCGCTCTTCACCTGGGCACTTCCCCCAGCTACCCACAGTAACTATGGGCCACTGTAGGGCCTATGAACGTGTGTATACAGTCCCACCCCTCAGCCCACATGGCTAGGTGACATCGACCTGCTCCCCACAGTAAATGCCCCATGGTATAAACTATACAGTAAAGTAAAGTAAATGTCCCAAATAGACAATGAACCACAGTGTCTTGATGTATAAGTACAGGTCAGGGGCGTAACTAGAAATGGCTGGGCCCCATAGCAAACTTTTGACTGGGGCCCCCCTTCCTTCCCTACTGACCACTAAGCCGTCAAATGTAGTCATAACTGCATAATTGCAAGCGCTGGTCAGGAGTACTTTCAGTTAAAGCGACATTTGCAGATCCCAGGAGGCCCACTTGGCCACCTGGTGCTACAAATAATGACAGCTCAGGGGGCCCAGTGTATTGCAGGAGCAGGCCATGGGGCCCTCTAATGTGGCGGGCCCCATAGCAGCCGCTATGGCTGCTACTGTGGTAGTTATGCCCCTGGTACAGATGGTTTATTACAAGTATTATGGATCATGTCTTAGTAGTCCAAGACTAGTGCTGTAAGGAATAAAAATAAATAATAGATAGCGCTAGTGAAAAAGGGCATTGTGAAAGAATGTTAAAATTTTTTTAATAAATGTTCCCAGATGAATTGCTAGATCCTGTCCGTAATTCCTAGCGTATTCCTGGCATACTCCAGATACATCATCCCTGGAAAAGATAGCAGAAAAACACTCATTAAGTATACTATAGTAATTCAAACACATAAATGAAACCATTGAAACCGATATTTGGAAAATCCCTAGTTGGAATATATATCCAGTGAGATGAAGAAAGTGAAGTGAAAGTTAAAGGAGCCGCCTTATAGAGGGGCAGGGCATTCCCCCCACTGGGGCCGCAGTTCAAAAAATGGATCGCGGCATCGATGTACCTATGGGTCAGGTGATGCAGAAAGTCTGTTCACAGGGATGGCAGCGGCCATCATGGATTCACGGTGAGGAGAGATGAAAGACTGCAGCAGCGCCGGTAATGCCCAGCTACGGCAACCGTCGTTATAATGTTAATAACGGCGATAGCCGGTGCGGAGACTGGCTGGGATGGACCCCACACACTCCCCCGACCCCTCAGCTACCTCTGGTATCTGGGGGGGGGGCGGGGGGGGGGCCTTACTGGCGTCGCAACTCTATCGGGAGAATTTTAAAACATGAGCAAACCCCTCTACACCTTAGAGTAGGCAGCATTACGATTATGGTCCTCAGCAATGAGCTCTTCATACCTACAAATTGCGTTGAGTTTCGCCAGCCATTCCGTTATAGAGGGACACACCAAGGTCTTCAAGTGCCTAGGGATGACCACACGGGCAGCGGTCAAGAAGTGACTCAAGACGCCCTTTTTAATCGAAGAAATGGAACCCGGAAGAAGGCTTAGTAAGGCACATTGTGGAGTATTGGCAATCTGCCTCCCAGAATACAGCTCATGCACATGAAACACTCGGTCCCAAAGGGATTTTATCCCATATATTCAAAATACCTCTGTCCGAAGACCCGCACCTCCAGCAGGCTCCAGAAGTGGACGGATACATACACTGAATATCTGCAGGGCACCTATACCACCTCGATAGGATTTTGTAGTTCTTTTCTTTTGCGTACGAGGCCATGGAAAGACCATGTGTAAGAGTACAGATCTTCTGGACCTGTTCCTCTGAAAAAGTCATAGAGCAATCGGCCTCCCATTTGCTAAAGAAATGGGCCCGGCCCGAATTATGAGTAATTGGAGCGATTGGTAAAGTCTAGAGAGAGACTTCTTGACCCCAACGCATCCGAAAGAACCCAGTTATCAAAATCAGAAAGTGCCTTGGGGAGAGCTGCTCTGGACACAAGAGCCTGAAAAAAGGACTGGAGTTGACTGTATTTCAGCCAGGAAAGTGGAACATTGGGGTGAGCGGATCTAAGTGACTCCAAAGTGGGCAAAACCCCCAGAGGGAACACCTGATTCAAACACACTCCCGAAGAGCTATCCCACACCAAAAAGGTGCGCCTCGACATTCCAGGCTGGAACCCAGGATTCCCAAACAGCGGAGACATCAAGACTAGTTGAGAGGAGATGCCATGTTTATTCACCCATTTATCCCAGATGCAAAAGAAAAAGCCAAGAGGTCGAGTCGCCCCTATCACCTAGAGAAAGCCACGGAGCCATGAGAAGATCAGAAGGGGCGAGCGACCTCTCCACCGCAACCCACAGTTCGCCCGGTCAGCATGCGACCAATCCAGCAGACGAGTGAGAATTGCTGCCTCATGGTACAACTGGAGGTCTGGGACACCTGTGGCTCCCAGATGTTTTGGTTTAAAGTTCCACGCCCAACTCTTAGACGCGATGCTGACCACACGAAGCGTGTAAAAGCGCGCTGAAGTGTTCTAAAAAGGGAAGCAGACACAAGAATGGGAACAGTCTGAAACAGAAAACCTAGGGAGTATGTCCATTTTGAGTACAGCCTTGCGTCCAAACCACAACAAATATTTTGAGTGGTAGGCAGATAGCATCGACAATATCTTAGTCTGCAATGGGGCATAGTTAAGAGGAAAAGAAGATGGAGTTGGGAAGGGATTTACACTCTGAGGTACGTAATGTATTCCTCCCTCCACTTAAAAGCAAAGCAATGCCGGAGGTCATCAAGAGTGTGAAAGTTTTGGAAAGATTCGCTTGAAAATTACTCAGCTTACCAAATCTATTAAATTCAGAAAGGACAGTGGGGAGGGACACCTGAGGGGCACGTATATCAGCAAGTCATCTGCATATAAGGCCAATTTGTGGTGATCTTGCCCAATGACGAGTCCTCTGACATCAGGGTTACGTCTCAAGGCAATCGCAAGATGTTTCATAGTGAGAACATACAAAAGGGGCGACAGAGGGCAGCCCTGCCTCGTACCATTCCAGATGCAGAAGGCCTCCGACAGGATGCCATTGGCTCAAACTCTAGCACTGGGGTTTACAGAAAGAGCCATAACTTGATCTATAAAAGATTTGCCGGCACCGATTTGCACCAGAGAGGAGCATAGGAACCGCCAGTGAACCCTATTGAAGGCCTTCTCCGCGTCAACAGAGAAATGGCAGAAAGGGGTCTTCGTTCTCTGGGTGTGGGCTATCAAAGTCATAAAGATCATACGTAGGGTGTTGTCCCGAGCTTCACGGCCAGAGACGAATCCCACCTGATCCAAATTAATCACCTCAGGGATCACTGTCCCTAATTGGTTAGCAAGAAGCTTAGAATAAAGCTTGATGTCACAGTTGAGCAGAGAGATGGGGCAGTAGCTCCCACAAACCAAATGATGTTTGACTTGTTCGGCTTGGGCAGGACCACCACGTGAGCCTCTAGGCATTGGCGGGGGAAGGGACAGGAGGGCAAAATACTGTTAAAGGCCTTGAGTATTAATGATACAAGCGTGGACTTAAAGGCCTTATAAAATGGAGCGGTAAACCCGTCTGGCTCGGGACTCTTCCCATTTTTGAGAGCAGAAATAGCCGCCTTATTTCCACGGCGGAGAAAGGAGAGTTCAGCAGCTCTATCCCATCAGAATCAAGCGTGGGTAAGGCAGTCTCTTGGACATAATCTCGAGTACACATATATATATATATATATATATATATATATATATATACAGTATATATATATATATATATATATATATATATATAGCTATAGCCCGTGGATGATGAACTAAATCTCCACTCGGGAGGTGCAGAGACAGGACATACGTAGAAGAGGTATGTGGATGATGATATCTTGTTAAAGCTCTACCACATTTATTGGCTTGCTCTTATAAATAACTGCGAAACCTCTTCTCCCTCCGATCCACAGTAAGAGAGATTAGGTCTTTAAAGCGACTCCGTACCCACAATCTGACCCCCCCCCCCCAAACCACTTGTACCTTCAGATAGCTGCTTTTAATCCAAGATCTGTCCTGGGGTCCGTTCGGCAGGGGATGCAGTTATTGTCCTAAAAAACAACGTTTAATCCGGCAGCGCTGTGTCTAACAGCCGGGGCTTACATTTGTATATGCATTAGGCTGGCACACCCTCTCCGTCCTTCCTCCCCACCCTCCTCATTATTAGGAATGATCCAGGAACACTTACTGCTGTTTGAGCTTTACACAGGTGTATTAACGATCCAGCCCATGTGCCGGGCTGCCACAGGTGGGGAATAGGAAGCAATCTGCCTGGAGTATTCCTAATGATGAGGAGGGTGGGGAGGAAGGACAGAGAGGTTGTGCCAGCCTAATGCATATACAAATGTAAGCCCCGGCCGTTAGACACAGCGCTGCCAGATTAAAAGTTGTTTTTATGACAATAACTGCATTCCCTGCCGAACTGACCCCAGGACAGATCTTGGATTAAAAGCAGCTATCTGAAGGTACAAGTGGTTTGGGGGGATCAGATTGTGGGTACGGAGTCGCTTTAATTCGCTCTCTCAAGGACAAAATCTGGACCAATAGATCCGGAGTAGAAGATGCTTAATGTGATCTAACTGCGGTATTCAATTCTTCGCACAGTGATTTGAGCTTAGCACTTCATTCCCTCTTTAGCCGTGCCCCCTGCTAAATGAAAATGCCCCTAATAACACATTTAACCTCTTAAGGACCGGGCCTGAAATGGCCTTAAGGACCGGAGCAAATTTTATGAATATGACCGAATAACTTCGGGATGCTTTTACCTATCCGGCTGATTCTGAGAATGTTTTCTCGTGACATATTGTACTTCACATTTCTTGTAAATTGGAGTCGATACTTACGTGAAAAATTGTGAAAAAATGCATTTTTCCAACTTTAAAACTTTTCTGCTTATACAGAAAATGGTTATACCACATAAATTATATATTAAATAGCATTAGCAACATGTCTACATGTTTATGTTGGCGGCATTTATTAAACTATATTTCATTTTTTTTAAACAATAGAAAGCGTAAACCATTAGCAGCAAATTTCCAAATTTTCAGTAAAATTTCAAAATCAGATATTTTTAGGGACCTGTTCAGGTTTAACCCCTTAAGGACAGAGCCTGAAATGGCCTTAATGACAGAGACAAATTTTATGAATATGACCTGTGTCACTTTTATCATTAATAACTTCGGGATGCTTTTACCTATCCGGCTGATTCTGAGATTGTTTTCTCGTGACATATTGTACTTTACATTTCTGGTAAATTGGAGTCGATACTCATAACGAATCTTTATGAAAAAACCCCAAATAATGTGAAAAAATGTGAAAAAATGCATTTTTCCAACTTTGAAACTTTTTTGCGTATACAGAAAGTGGTTATACCACATAAATTATATATTAAATAGCATTAGCAACATGCCTACTTTATGTTGGCGGCATTTATTAAACGATCTTTCATTTTTTTTAGACAATAGGAAGCTTAAAACATTAGCAGCAA
This sequence comes from Dendropsophus ebraccatus, assembly GCF_027789765.1. Classification (NCBI taxonomy): domain Eukaryota; kingdom Metazoa; phylum Chordata; class Amphibia; order Anura; family Hylidae; genus Dendropsophus; species Dendropsophus ebraccatus. The sequence goes on along the minus strand of NC_091460.1, from coordinate 90,183,278 downwards.
ATTTCCAAATTTTCAGTAAAATTTCAAAATCAGATATTTTTAGGGACCTGTTCAGGTCCCAAGTGTATTTGAGGGGCCTGTATGTTAGAAAGCCCCACAAAGCACCCCATTTCAGAAACTGCACCCCCCACACTCTGCAAAAGCATATCCAGAAAGTGCTTTAACCCTTTAGGGGAGTCACAGAAATAAAAGCTAAGTGTGTAAGAAATTTGAAAATTTTAATTTTCTGTGCAGAGATTTTATTGTAATCCAATATTTTTCATAATTATAAACCTATTACCAGAGAAATGCACCACAATAATTATTGCCCTGTTTCTGCAGTTTATAGAAATACCCCATATGTGGCCCTATTGCGCTATTTGACGCAACCACAAGCCTCAGATACAAAGGAGCGCCTAGTGAATTTCAACGCCTCCATTATATTTGGTCATTTCTGACTGTACCACTTCAGGTTGGCAGAGGCTCTGGGGTGCCAAAACCTAAAAAACACCCCTAAAGGGACACCATTTAGAAAACTACACCCCTCAAGGAATGTAACAAGGGGTGCGGTGAGCATTTGGACCCCACAGGTGCTTCACAGATTTTCCGAACAATATGGCGTGAAAAAAGAAAAATTTATTTTTTACACTAAAACGTTGTTCTAGCCTTCAATTTTTCATTTTCTTAAAGGGATAAGAGGAAAAAAAGACACAAAATGTGTAGCGCAGTTTCTCCCGAGTACGGAAATACCCCACATGTGGCGATAAAGTGCCAAGGGGGCGCAGGACGAGCCTCCAAAGGGAAGGAGCGCCAATTGGCTTTTGGAAGCTGAATTTCACTGGAAAGGATTTCAAGGGCCATGTCGTATTTACAGAGCCCTCGTGCTGCCAAGACACTGGAAACCCCCCACAAGTGACCCCATTCTGGAAACTACACCCCTCAAGGAATCTAACAAGGGCGGCAGTGAGCATATGGACCCCACTGGTGACGGGCACAAATGTGGAACAATGTGACGTAAAAGTAAAAAATTTCATTTTTTCACTTTCATGGCACAAATGTGCCCGTCATCAAGGGGTCCATATCCTCACTGCACCCCTTATTAGATTCCTTGAGGGGTGCAGTTTCCAGAATGGGGTCACTTGTGGGGGGTTTCCAGTGTTTTGGCAGCATGAGGGCTCTGTAAATGCGACATGGCGTTCATCATCCATTCTAGCCAAATCCAACCTCCAAAATCCAAATGGCGCTCCTTCCCTTTGGAGGCTTGCCCTGCGCCCACATGGTGCTTTATGTCCACATGTGGGGTATTTACGGACTCGGGGGAAATTGCTCTACACATATTGTGTGTTTTTTTCTCTTTTAACCCCTTGTGAAAATGATAAATTCAAGGCTAAACCAACATTATAGTGTAAAAAATGTAATATTTCATTTTCACGCCACATTGTTCCACATTTGTGCCCGTCACCAGTGGGGTCCATATGCTCACTACACCCCTTGTTACATTCCTTGAGGGGTGTAGTTTCCATAATGGGGTCACTTGTGGGGGGTTTCAACTGTCTTGGCAACACAGAGGCCTTTTGAATGCAACATGGCCCCTCGAAATCCATTCCATCCAAATCCAGCCTTCAAAAACGAAATGGCGCTCCTTCCCTTCGGAGGCTTACCCTGCACCCGCATGGCACTTTATGTCCACATGTGGGGTATTTCCGTACTCAGGGGAAATGCTCTACACATTTATTGTTTTTTTTTATCTTTTAGCCCCTTGTGAAAATGAAAAAATCATGACAAGATTAATGATTTAGAGTAAAAATTTTACAAAAATTACACTAAATGTTGGTCTAGCCTTGATTTTTTCCATTTCCACAAGGGGTTAAAAAATAAAATGAACACAAAACGTGTAGGGTAGTTTCCCCTGAGTACGAAAATACCCCACATGTGGACATAATGTGCCATATGGGCACAGGGCAAGCCACCAAAGGGACAGAGCGCCATTTAGAGGCTGGAATGGAGGATGGAGGCCATGTTGCAATTACAAAGCTCCTGTGCTGCCAGGTCAGTAGAAACCCCCGACAAGTGACCCCATTCTGGAAACGACACCCCATAAGGAATCTAACAAGGGGTGCAGTGAGCATATGGACCCCACTGGTAACAGGCACATATGTAGAACATGTGCCGTGAAAATAAAAAATACAATTTTTTCATTTTCATGTCCCAAATGTGGCCATCACCAGGGGGCCATATCCCCGCTGCCCCCCTTGTTAGATTCCTTATGGGGTAGTTTCCAGAATGGGGTCACTTGTGGGGGGTTTCTACTGTCCTGGCCGCACAGAGGCTTTGTAATTGCATCATGGCATCCTCTAATGGGAATGGCGGCCATACCTATTTAGCTGGGGAAAAGGGACAATTCTAATTTATTTGGGGTTATTAGGCCAATTATTAGTTTATAAGGTTGAAAATGACAGGTGTCCATCAAATTCAACCTGTGTTGATCCAGAGGAAGGCAAAAAACCCTTGTGAGGCAGACGACAGTAGCCTCATCACTGGGAAAAAATTCCTTCCCAACTCCATAATGGCGATCAGAATAATCCCTGTACCAACGTGACCCCTGAAATAGGAATAAGGGACAGAATTTAGAAAATGTAACTCCAATGACGTGTGGTACGCCTTGAAGCGATCCAGTATGCAGAGGCCGGGGGGATCAGGACAGGTGTCACACTGGAAAATGGTGTCCTTCCTTATCCCCCTGTTACGCCACACTCTGCACTTCTTCTGGGGTCTCCCGTTCTCCAGTGTGCGGGACGTCACCTGGAGAATGTTGCCCTGGTGCGATACGGGGTCCTTCATATCCAGAAGCGCTGGGTCCGCTCCATGGCTGCTAAATATTAGGGCTCTATTACTGCTTCTGATATTTTCGGATCGTGCCGCAAGCTACAGTAGCTCGGGCAGCGAGGGACCGGAAGAGGGGGGTGCTGGTATAAAAGTCATCCCCGTATCGGTGGTAACCTTTATCCAGCAGTGGGAAGATCAGTTCCCGAACGACCTTCCCACTAACTCCGAGGATGGGGGGGGTGGCATCTGGGGGCTTGATTCAGGTGTCCCTTCCTTCATACACTCTAAGGGTACGTGCACACTGCGGAATGGCGAAGGATAACCCTTTGTGCATTCCGCAGCTGGCACCCACCGGCAGACTAATGCAGGCGCGCGTCTCCGTCCGTGTCATAGACTCCATTCTATGCACGGGCGGATTCCACTCTCCGTCCAATGTGTTCATTCTTTGGACGGACGATGGAATCCGCCCATGCATAGGATGGAGTCTATGACATGGGTGGAGACACACGCCTGCATCAGTCCGCCGGCGGGTGCCAGCTGCGGAATGCACAAAGGGTTATCCTTCGCCATTCCGCAGTGTGCACGTACCCTAAATCTGTAAGTGTACCCTGAGGTACTCTCACAGAGTTTGTAGAATTTCATGCCATACCGTCATCTCTTATTGGGACGGTACTGGCGGAAAAGACGTGTCTGGGGGGCAGCGTATGCTACGCTACCCCCAGACACGTCACCGGATGATGAGGACGATGAGGATGAATGGAGGAAAGAAGGATCCCCCATTCATCCTCACTGGCTGTTTCGGTGTCGGAGGCAATAATAACGTATGCGTCCGACACCTAAAACGCCCTGGGGGCCATTTTTATATAGGGATTGGCATATGGGGTATGTAGTGGTGTAGTGTAAAACTTTATTCAATGTAGTGTAGTGTAACGTAGTGTTTTTTACGTTTTTTTTTTACATTCAGTATAGTGGCAGTAGGATATAGAAAAAACACCCTACGCCAAAAAGGAGGAGTTGCTGATTAGCAGCGCACTTACGTGCGATGCAGATCAACACTCAGCGGCGTACGGGTGCGGAAAACAAAAAAAAAAAAAATTAAAAAAAAAAAAAAAACCTTTACTACACACTGAACATCCCTATAGCTGCTGATAAGTGTATTACACTTTTCAGCCGCTAGAGGGCAGCAGAGCGCCGAAAAAAAGTCGAGGACATCCGAGGGGCCGACAGAAAAGGCCGAAGACCCGAACGGAAGAAGATGACGTCACGGAACCCGGAAGACACCGATCGGGACCCCAGGATCCGGTGAGTATGGCCAAATACCTGCTCTGGACCCCTCAGGTCACGGCGATCTGTAACATTATTTTCAGGGTCATCGGGTCACGATGGCCCGGAAAGGTTCCGATCGCCGCTATTGCCTGATCTGAACTGATCAGCCAATAGCAGCGATCGTCGGCATGGGGGGTTAACAACCCCCCATGCCGACAGGGAGAGATGGCCTGCAGTGCGGCCAGTCCGCGTCGCCCTCTTAAAGGACCCGCGTACCGGTACGTCATGGGTCCTTAAGTCACAGTGATCCATGACGTACCTGGTACGTCATGGGTCCTTAAGAGGTTAAAGAGTCACTGTCGTATTTTTATTTTTTTTTTTTTTGCAGAAATCAATAGTCCAGGCGATTTTAAGAAACTTTGTAATTGGGTTTATTAGCCAAATATGCCATTATCTGCATTTAAAAAGCCTTTTCCAAGGTCCCCCCCCCTCCTTCCTCTTTTCCATTCACTGCAAAAAATCAGGAAATTGTGACTTGTTGCATCAGACTTACCCAGTCTGTTCTAGGGAGAGGGGAGGGGGAAGGAGGGAGTTAGCCGACAGCAGAAAGCAGATAACAGAGGATTACAGGCACAGAGCTGGGTGAACACTGTAATCAGAGCTCAGAAAGGTCAGTGGTGACTGTCAGAGGAGATAACGGGTGAGGTATTTGTAGATTAACTCTTTGTTGTCCTGTTTTGGTCTTTTATTTAGCTCTCTCCATAGGAGAACAATGAAGACAGGGTGGAGGGCTTCAAACTGCTTTTTCTTGATAAAAATGCATTTTTCGGCTAATAAACCCAATTACAAAGTTTCTTAAAATCTCCTGGACTATTGATTTCTGCAAACAAGAAAAAAAAATTCACGACAGTGACACTTTAAGGGTCTTTCATTGTATAGAGGGAGATGGTCCGGTCTGGTCCGATTAGTGTGTGGCTATTGTCCTCTCAACCTCGGCTTTACATACCACATCCTTCAGCAGAGTCTCGTTGAGAAGCCAGGTCCATTCACGCGGCTCCCCACCTGGCACAGCAATAGACAGATATATGGGAGCATGGTTCAACCATACTGCCATTCCTATCAAGGCGGAAGGATGAGAAAGAAGAGTTAGTTGTGAAACAAAAAACATATCGAGTCTGCTGTGTGAGTTGAGAGCAGAAGAAAAGTAGGTATAATCCCTGTCAACGGGGTTGAGAATTCTCCAGACATTAACCAGATGATGAAGGTGAAGTGCCCTCAGCGCCTGAGTTCTAGATGAGCGAGGAACCACCGATCGCCCTGTGGACGTATCTAAGGGGGGATCTAAAGCCAAATTAAAATCCCCTTCCAAAACGAACCCCCCTTCTACAAAATGATCCACTTCCAACAAGATATCCCTCAAAACGGACCCTTGGTTAGCATTAGGGAGGTAAACATTACCTATGGTGTACTTAGTATTGGCTATTAAAACTTTAGGAACACAAATCTGCCCTTGAGACTCACTAGTGTGTCTAGCACCTGATGTTGCAGGGACTTGTGAATGGCGTTTGAGACACCTCTTGACTTAGAGCCCGGAAAGGAGCTATGCGACCAATAGGGATAATGAGGAGAACGCATGATTGGGATATGATTAGTCTGAAAATGCGTCTCCTGGAGGACCAGAACATGCACGCGTTGTCTGTGCATGGAGTAGGTGATATAGAGAGGGTTCATTTAGCCCTCAGGCATTCAGAAATGCAAGTTTCAGAGATAGTAGGGCCATTGCCAACCACCAAAACCTCAGACGGAGAAGTGAAGACAAAAAAGAAAAAAAAAACACAACACAGAAAGAAAACAGCAAATGGAAAAGAAAAAGGGAAGCGCTATAAAGGAAGGAGAGCCAACAGACTAGCTCCCACAGCTGCAAGAGAACTAACCTCTTGCAGAAAAGTACTCCTGTCGAACCGGGAACAACGCCACAGGCGTCAACCTAGGTAGGGACCTGTCTAACAATGGGAAGACAGAACTATGGGAAGTACTGCGTAGGTGTAATGTTGGCCCATGTTTTCTGTCCTACATACAGCTGCTGTATTCAGATTCCATGCCCGTGTTAGAATGAATCTAGATGTTTCTGCCCCATTTCCCCTGCGTCAAGGCACTAGACAAGGTTGCCCCCCATCTATGACCCCCCCCCCCCCCCGGTGCTCCACAAGGGCAGGCCAAGCTAAAGCTAAGGATTCCCTCCAGAAGAACAAACAAGAAACAAAAAGACAAACACAGAGCCCCAACAAAACAAATAAAAAAAGAACATAAGGCACATACACATGCTATATGAACAAGAGAAGGGAGAAGCCCCTTTCTTCACTCAATTGTTAACAGGAGAAGGTTAAATGGGAAACCCCACGCATAAGGTATTTCCTTCTCTCTCAAAAGTTCCAACAGAGGTTTCAGGGCTTTCCGCTGGAGTAGAGTGTTGCGGGACAAATCCTGGAGAAGGGTCAAGGAAAGATTCTCATATGTGGCAGAGTCCATGTTGCAGACAGCACGCATGATTTCCTCCTTGACTCTGTAGTGGTGCAGGCGGCAAATGACTTCACGTAGTCTAGCAGGGTCTTGGCTAACCGGTCCCAAAGTCCTATGCAGCCGATCAATTTCCATGTCATCCGAGATAGGGCGACTCGAAATATTGCTGAAGATATCCTGCAGTGTGAGAAGCAGATCAGAAGATTTTACAGCTTCAGGTAACCCCCCTTTATTTTTTTTAAAAGGTTTTATTTATGCAATTGTTAATAATAAGAACAACAAAATAAGGGAAAACACCACAGACAATAAGTCTTCCACAGGCAGCAAGTCACATAGTAGGAGGCCAGGCAATGGGACATAATACAGCATGTAGATACAAGCACTAAGTTGCTAGACCGTATTGTCCATATTAACAGCAGGATATCCTATGCAGGATCAAGTCACCGTCTCTAGCAGCAATTCGCAGGACGAACAACAAAATGAAAGGTAGCGACCCAAAGCCTAGGCCCCATTATACGGGCAAATACTAGGGGAAAGATCCACACAGCACACAACCACACACACCCACCATCCATTCTCTGCAAGCTACTTCCCCCCCAGTCACATGAAGAGAACTAATTACAGCTGTTCATGATTGCATCGGTGAAACTGTATCAGGCATGGCTAGCCACCGCAGCTAGATCTTGTCAAACTTTTTAGGGCAATTCCTCTTCTGTTAGAGAACTCTATACAAGGGAATGTATGAGTTGACTAAGAATTTCCACTGGGAGAAAGACGAGGTTTCAGGAGATTTTTATGCCTTAATCACCACTTTCCTGGCACAAAATAGTAGGATCCGAAAAAATAAATGCTGATGAATGACACCAAATAAGCATACCTGAGGTGATAGAATTTGAGGGAAGTCAAAGTGCTGATGCATAAACAGCAGCATCAAGGACCAGAAAGGGAGCACCTTAGGGCATAAAAATACCGAGTGTAAGGAAGTTCCCGTATCACTCTGACAGCGGAAGCAGGTGTCATCCAACGCCATTCCCAGAAGTTGTAAGTGAGCAGGGGTATAATACACCCGATGTAGGAACCTAAATTGTATAGGGATATCACGTGCACTCACTACTGAGGACAAAAAGTAGTCAGTTATGTCCTCCCAATCGTCCGCCGATAGTTCGGGAATATCAGCAAGCCATTTTGTATAGGCTTTATCGTAGGCTTTTGGGGTGACCGACTGGAGGAGGGCGTAAATGTTCGTTAGGGGTTTATCCAGATCTTCCGTACGTAGTAAAGTCTCTACAATGAACTCCGTCAGGGAGACAGCTCTCGTCCCAAACTCAGCCCACACTAGCTGCCCCAACTGCAGGTACCGGAATGGATTAATTGGGGGCAATTTAATGCGCTTTGTAGATCCTAGGAGGAGATAAGCTATGTTGAGCCAGGGAATAATTGGCCCAGATATTTAAGTCCCCTAGCAGTCCAGTATCCCATTGCTGGGTGTCTAGAAAAGCAGCAATAGGAATAAAAATGTCAGCTCACCCTTCCTTGGCCGTAGTAATTGCAGGTGTGTGTGGACCTCTTTAGTGTGAAGCTCGTGATGGCAGTATTGCGGGCCGCAACCTGAAGATTCCAATTACATGAATAGGTTCCATCCACAGCTTGGTTAAAACGTAGAATATTTATTTAAACATCACAAAAAACAAAACAAATAAAAAACCCTTAATCATGGCTAGTGTATCACAGTAGTTTACATGCTTATATACCTGTAGGATGTGATGTCCTGCTCTACACAGTGCATGCCCCTTGGAGGCCCCAATTTTTTAATATTAGCAAAAGTGGAAGGGATGCCCACAACTTCAGTTTTGTCTCAGTGTGTATTAATAGGGGGTCTAAGTACAGCGTTTTATAGTTAGAGACATCTAGAGAAGCAGTTACACCAAGATATTTAAACTGTTGGACTATGGAGATGGGGACAGGATATTGTTGAGGTGACGGACTGGCACCAGGGAGAGGAAAAAGAAAGGATTTGTCCCAGTTCACACTTAGCCCAGAGCAAGCCCCAAACTGTTGCAACAGGGACAGCAAAGAGGTAAGGGGAGACCGTCTCGATCAAGGAACCACGAGGGATGCTCCAGATGGAGTTCGTTTGTCTAATTGCCAACGCCAGGGGCTCTATAGCCAGTGAGAACAGGAAGGGGGATAGGGGGCAACCTTGTCTAGTGCCTTGACGCAGGGGAAATGGGGCAGAAACATCTAGATTCATTCTAACACGGGCATGGAATCTGAATACAGCAGCTGTATGTAGGACAGAAAACATGGGCCAACATTACACCTACGCAGTACTTCCCAAAGGTAAGGCCATTCAACAGAATCGAATGCCTTTCTCATGTCCAGCGAGAGTACAAAGCCAGACTAAAAGCCCAAGCCTGCAGGCGTCTATGTTAAGAAATACCCGTCTGACATTAATGTCCGTAGCTTTGCCGGGCATAAATCCTGTTCGATCGGGATGGATTAAGGAGGCTATGACACCGTGCAGCCTGTTAGTGAGTATTTTGGCTAGAACCTTAATCAGAGTTAAGAAGAAATATGGGACGGTAGGAGTCCCTTAGTGATGGATCCTTTCCGGGTTTGAGAAGTACTACGATAAGGGCTTCTCTCATACTGGCAGGGAGGGCACCCAGCTCTAAAGCCTCAGTAAATAGTGATAGCAGGTGCGGGCACAGTAACTCCGCCTGGCTCTTGTACCAATTGTTCACAAGTCTGTCCAGTCCCAGGGTCTTCCCCGAGCGGAGGGAAGTGACGGCCAAGTGTACCTCCTCCAGGGAAATGGGGGCCTCTAGGGTGCCTGCTTGTTCGGCAGTGAGTGCCCACAAGGGGAGATAGTCTAAAAAGGCTGTGATATGCTCTCCAGCAGATTGGAGACGGGTGTCAGCATAATGGTCTCTAGACACGTTATTGAAGGTAGTTGGGTGAGAGGCCGGTGGGCCCGCGCCAGTGGAGATGAAGGGCACAGACGTGCATGGCCTTTCAGCATGAGCTAGGTAGGCCAAGAGCTTCCCATTGTTATCCCCAAAGGCAAACACGGAGGCCTGAGTGGAAAGTAAGTTGCGTTTCGTCTTATCAGTTTGCAGGAGACATGCTTCCTCTGTAGCTGAAGCCATGCCCGTCTGTGCGCCTCAGTAGGATCAGAACTAAACTGGGCCTCAGCCTCCACCAACCTCCCCTTTAGTTTCTCCTCTCTAGAGCGCAAACCCTTATGGAAAGTTGCTACCCCCACAGTGAAAGCACCCCTGATCACAGCCTTATAGGCATTCCCTCGGATATGAGGGTCGGGATGAGAGGAGTTAGGCTCTCAGTAATCAGTATGGGCCTTCTGAACCGCATCGGTCACCTCCTGTGTTTGCAGCCAAGCCTGATGGAAGCGCCACAATCTAGACTGCATTGCAGGCCCAGTCCGAAGGACAACAACTATAGCCGAGTGGTCTGCGATACCCCTGGGAGTGTACATAATTCCAGAGACCAAAGGGAGAAGATCTGGAGACCCCAAAGCTAAATGTATTCTGGACAAAGATTTATGCACAGCCGAATAGCATGAGTAGACTGCTGTAGGGTTTTTCCACCTCCAAATATCGTGTAGGCCAAATAAATCGCACCAGAAGGTCAAAGAGCCACTAGCAGGATCACATCTAGACAGACGATCTAAAAAAGGGGTTAAGTACTGCATTGAAGTCACCAATCACTAACGTGGGGGCCGGGGGGGAAAGTAGAAATTATGGTGGTAATGGATTCAAGAAGTGAAATCTGGAATGGCGGAGGGACATACACAGCAACAACTGTGAAAGTAAAGCCAGACGTTACCCCATGTGAAGTATCACATAGCGGCCAAAGTGGTCGCATTCTACCTTGTACGCAGTGAATGGTAGTGACTTAGCTACTAGGATAGAGACCCCAAGTGAGTAATTGGAGTAGGAAGCGTGGTATCCACGGTCTATCCACGCCTTTTTCAGGGCCAGAACCTTTTGTCAAGTGTGATGGGTTTCCTGAAGACAAACCAAATTAGGACTATATTTCATCACAAAATCCATCACAGTGGCACAAGATTATAAGATTGTCCATGAACCGGAACAGGAGAGTGTTTAACGATCCGGCAACCTCGGGCTCCTGGCCACCGCTCCTCTGGCACCCCGAGCCCAGGCGAGGGCGTCCCCAGGGGTGTTGAAAAATCTGGTGGATTGGCCATCAACCACTCGTAGCTGGGCCGGAAAAATCATGGCATATGAAAAGCCTTTCTCCCGAAGAATCCTACAGACCTCTGTGTAGTTTGCGCTTTGCTTGCGTACAGTCATGGAAAAGTCAGGATAGAAGGAGACCTTCACATTATTGTAGAGGATATCTCCCTTGAGTCTGACCGCCTGCAGTATAGCATCTCTATCTCCAAAGTGAAGTAATTCGGCCAACAGTGGGCTTGGAGGAGCCCCAGGGGGTCCCGGTCTTGTGGGGACTCGATGAGCCCTTTCTATAGCAAAGAAAGGAGAAAACGTGGAGGGTTCCTTTATTTCTTTTAGCCATTTTTCCAGGAAGGCAACTGCATCTAACCCCTCAGAACGCTCAGGCAGGCCAACTAGATGATTATTTCGCCTAAGCCGGTTTTCAAGGTCATCTGAACGGTTGTCCGAAAGCGAGACCAAACGCTGAAGCTCTGCAATTTGAGCCGGGATCGGGCGCAGGGTGTCCTCTAGGTCAGAGGTTTGTCTTTTCACTTCAGATGTGCGGTCCCGAAGCTTTTGAAGGCCATATTTAAAATGTTTAAAATCTTGCTTCAGCTCATCCACTTTGGACGTCAGAGTGGTTTGACAGACATTAATGGGCGTCAATATTTCTGCAAATTTTAGGTCCACTTGAGAAGACTCTTGGGGGGGGGGGAGATCAGCAGGTGACATGGGGAGTATGGGGCTTGATGATCCCTCAACATGGAGAGAGGTGATAACGGAGGGTGTTCAGGGGAGTGTGGCCTACAAAATTGTTCAAGTGTCTGCGCCGCTCTGGCTCTGATTTGCGTCAAAAATTTAGAAGGACCGGCTGTCACATCATTGTTGGCTTGTAGCTCGGTCTTAGCCTGTGAGGTGGCCATAGTTGTTGGCTCAGAACTGTCTGTAGTTTGTGGGTTCTTGCGCCTGCCTCCACTCTTCCCTCTCATCTGAAATGCAGTAACTAGGCAACAGGATATAGGTATGGTCCCAACAACAGGAGAGGGTAGGAAATGCAGCAGGGTATTGCAGGCAGATAGGCAGCAATCCCAGAAGTGCAGGAGGGACTGGGATATATGTCTATATGAGAAAGGCTCAGCACACTGTCCCCCTGTCTGTAATGCTCAGGCAATATATGAGAAGCACACAGCAGGAGTAAAAAGGACTGATGAGGAGGAGGTATTTTATGCTCCGGCTACCGAACAGAGTCACCAGTGAGAGGAATGAGTTAATCCATCCAAAGTTTGAAGAAAAATAAACTCTTTTAATAGAAGAAAAATAAACTCTTTTCTGATGAACTTTCCTATTTTTGAACTGAATCCTGTTCAAGGCCATAAAGCTGGTCCACCACCTGTTTTTTAGCAGATAATTAATGTTATTTTATTATTCACATTTTTGTAAGCAGATAACAAAATGTTCATGTATCAACATCCTTATGTAAACAATTTTTTAATATCAACATCCTTATGTAAACAATTTTTAATTGAACATTTAATCTTACTGTATGTCCATATCTGTCAAAACATATCTGTAGTTATCCGTTCTTTGAAGTTGATGACTTGCATAGTGTATGACTTTGCATTTTACATTCATATCCATTGTTTTTTTTTGTATAAATAAAGGTGGGTTCTCAGAGATAGCAGGACACACCAGACTTGTTTGCAAGATACGTTGTCTGTGTCTTCATTCTAAGTGCATGGTGTGGGAGAGGGGATCCGGACCCATTCTCCAACTCAATTAGGAGACAGCCAACAACAGTAGGCCTTCTTTGGGAAGGCACCTCGACATTATTGGCGCCCGAACAGGGACACGCCCATTACATCGGGAGATCGGATGACCTGCACTGCTGTACCAGGAGAGAGAGGGGTGAACAAGGAGACCACAAAACCTGGCCAGGTAAGAGTAAAAAATTTGTTTGCTCTTTTCTGTGCTCTCCTCCTTCACATCTTTCTTACCTACCTCTGCAGAGTAAGTTATCAAAAGTGAACTCACGATAGGCGTGTTAATTTGAACTCTGTTCTCCTCTTGTTGGCTGTTCTATGTTTGTTTGTCCTAACCTGTGAGGGATAGTATATAGTAGGCGAAGAATTGCTCATTCAGGCTAAAACTGTTACTCAGGGCCCGGCCGTGGTTGTCACACAGATCCTCATAAACACGGAGCGTTGTGCAGTGGGAACAGTGCCAGTGCTAAAACCACTTTGGAATGAGCCTAGTAGCCTAACTATACAAGGACGCTGGACAGTAGTCTGGTTGTTTCCAAGGGAAAGATCTGTAACATGCTAACTCCTGTCCTCTGTATACTTGGGGTAACTTGTTTTGCAATCTACATAGCAGCAAGAGTATATTTCAACATAATAGAAGGAAGCCCTGAACCGTGGAATATTCTAAGTCCCAGCTTTTGGTAGTGATCCGTGGTCATAAGTGTACAGGACACAGGAAAGAAAATCATCAGTTGATTATTCTGGGTGCCTCCTGTCATAAGTGTACAGGACACAGGAAAGAAAATCATCAGTTGATCATTCTGGGTGCCTCCTGTTATACGATCACGAAGTAATATAAAATGGGACAAACAGAATCAAAAGGGGTTTCTGCAACCCACATAGTGACCTGCCGATATGGCAAAGAACAAGCAAAAAGGGCAAAAGCAATGTTGAAATATTTTAACATCCAACATGATGCTGTTTTTAACCCCAATACTTGGACTAAAGTCCAAGAAGAAAGGGGAGGATTAATAATTGATAATGGATGGGAAATGACAGTTACCCATATGAAAGATCTATCTCAACAGGCAAAAGACCAACAATGGATATATGACTGGAAAGAGGGAACCTGGGATATAACCCAGAGGGGAGATAACAAAAAGGGACTGAGCCTTACTTCAGTCTCAAATCCCCCCCCTTCTTACACAAAAACAGTACACGTACCCCCGGGATGGGTATGTTTCAACTGTGGTCAACAAAACCCAGACTGGGAAGACACTTGCTTAGCATGTGGGGCACACAAGCCTCATCCTGATGCTTTGCACCCTGTGATTGAGAGAAGGATATTTATTAAGGAACCAATAGATCCTGCCAATCCTGATGCTCCACGAGATTACCAACTAAGGGCATTTGATGAATATAAACCCTGGCAACCTGGGGATCAAATGTCCCTGTTGCAGAATGCACCAAATCCTGGAATAGCTCCTGTTAGTTTTTGGAGGTACCTAGATCAAATTCAAGGTACATATAGAGCCGCCTGGATAGACATGATGGATCTCTGTAGAATGAAAATGAGCCCAGTTCAATTTTCCCAACTCCAGGCACATATTGGCAATCGTGCACCTCATGACATAAGGTCAATGGCATCAGGACAACAGTTTATGCCACATTTAAATGCTTTTTGCCAAATGCAACAGAGACAAAAGGGATCCGCAGGACCAGTAATGCAAGGTCCTCAGGAATCAGTGACTGATTATTCTTTCAGACTAAACCAGTCATATCAAGATGAGGGACTGGATCTACAAGATGCAGCAGTCAGAAGATTGCTAGCAAGAGCTTTCATAGATGGTTTAAGACACCCAATTGCAGATAAACTGAAATTATGTTGCCCAGAGTGGAGACAGGCAGATAATGTGGATGATATGATTACAAAAGCATGTGGAATCCAATTGGATTTGCAGGAAGGAAAACAAAAAAGAGTAGTGGTAGCTGTGGCCAATGAACAGCAACCTGACCAGAAACCACGGAGAGGTCCCACTTGCTACTATTGTGGTAAGATAGGACATGTGATCAAGGAATGCAGGAAAAGAAAACGGGATAATAAAGAAGGAGAAAAGGAGGAGTCAGAGCCAAAGAGACAATGACTATATGCAGCAGAGGATAAGGACACTAGAGGACCATTTGTCACAATACCCATACAAGTCTCTGGAGTTCAAACCCAAGCTCTAGTAGATTCAGGAGCCTCAAGATCAATGATACCCTCTGATAAGTTGACTCCCAATGATATATCAGATGATGCAGTGAGTGTAGTTGGCTTTGATGGTCACCTACAACAAATTTCTCTTACCCACCCACTAAAAACAAAAATAGGTCCACATATATTGGTATCCAGATTTCTTGTGGGTGGATCTGGGACAATGGCACTTTTGGGTGCTGATCTTTTGTCCCGCCTGCAGGGGAACATACAATATATGGAAGATGGGAATGTTATGTTGAAAATTCCCTCAGATTTACAATCTGAGGCACTGTGTCAAATACTCAGCCTTGAAGAGCAGAATGACAGCATTCCTGCTACTTCTCAGTCTACACTCCTTGATTCCTTACCTCCCATTTTATGGGCTAAGGATAAAATTGACGTAGGAGACATGCCAGTAGCACCAGTAAAAGTGAAATGGAAAGAAAATATCACACTGCCTCAACTTCAACAGTACCCTCTTAACTCTGCTCAAGAAAAGTCATTATCTGAGCAAATAGAACCATTGTTGCAAAGGGGGGTACTGATTAAATTAAAATCTGCAGCCAATACTCCATTATTCCCTGTTAAAAAGAAGACCATCAAGGGACAACCAACTGTTTACCGAATGGTTCATGATCTAAGAGCCATAAATGCAATACTGGAACCCCTCACTCCAGTAGTCCCAAATCCCCATACGCTGCTCAATCAAATACCATCTGGAACACAGTACTATACTGTCATTGACTTAGTCAATGCCTACTGGTCAGTGCCATTGCACCCTGATTGCTACCACCTGTTCACATTCACACACAAGGGTGTCCAATATGCGTGGACGAGATTGCCACAGGGAATGGTTCACTCGCCAACTTTGTACTCTGCAGCAATGGCATCTGTCCTAGAAGCCTTTCAGCTGCCACCAGAGACTGTGCTCTTACAATATGTTGATGATTTACTTCTTTGCTGTCCAACAAAAGAAGTTTGTGAAAAAACAAGCATGGAATTACTGAATTTCCTTGTTACAATACACTGCAAAGTGTCCAGAGACAAATTACAATTTGTCCAGGAGAAGGTCATTTTTCTGGGACATTGTCTATCAGCTGGCCAGAAACATCTGAGTCCAAGTCGCATACAAACTGTACAGCAAGCTAAACCTCCAACCAATGTGAAGAAGCTTCGTGCTTTTCTGGGACTCGTATCTTACTGTAGACAGTGGATACCAAATGCTGCAAAACTAATGCAACCATTGTATGACTGCACAAAAGAAATTCCTTTCAAATTTCCAGCAGAAGCAGCAGCTGCATTTCAAACTCTCAAGCAAGAATTGTTGAGAGCCCCTGCCTTGAGTTTGCCAAATTACGAGTATCCTTTCTTTCTCTTTATCAGAGAAATAGATGGGTATGCTTTGGGAGTCCTTACTCAGAAACATGATGGCAAACATAGACCTCTGGGGTACTATTCAGTCAAATTGGACTCAGTGGTCAAAGCAGCTCCCACTTGCCTAAGGACTGTCATATCAGTACAGGTCATTGTGGATAAAGCATCAGATGTATCTCTAGATTATCCTACCACCATTCTCACTACTCATGACGTCTATGCCATACTAACACAGGTCCAAACTAAGCATCTGTCAATGGCTAGACAAGTCCGTATGCAATGTGCACTTCTCCTTCCTCCTAATTTCATCTTTCAAAAACTCACAAGTCTAAATCTGGCTGAACTTCTCATATTCACAGATTTGGACAGGGGGGAAAAGGACAGTGACAATGGTGAAGAAACACTTGAAATCATGGAACACGACTGTGCTGAACTAATAGAAGCAGAGTCACAACCTATTCACAATATTTCAAGAATCCCATTGCCAAATCCTGTGCATGAATTTTTCATTGATGGCAGCAGGTTTGCTGATGAGCATGGCAAATTCCATACTGGATATGCTGTGGTAACCCTGCATGAGACAGTGATATGTGGCCCTTTGCCGCCAAGCTGTTCTGCCCAGGTCGCAGAATTAACAGCACTGAAAAAGGCCATAGAACAAGCAGGAGATGATGCCACCAATATCTACACTGATTCAGCATACGCACATGGCGTAATCCATGACTCAGGCCACATTTGGGCAGTAAGAGGGTTTCTGACTGCAGCAGGAAACCCTATTAAGCATGGGACTCTGATCAAAGAACTCATAGAGATAGCTGCAAAAACCAGAGATCTTGCAGTGATAAAAGTGGCTGCTCACACACGAGCAGATACCAAGGAGGCCAGAGGGAATGATTTGGCCGACAAAACTGCAAAGAAAGCAGCTCTTCTTCCACTAGAACCTGATGAAGAAGTGGATACTGTGAGTGAACAAACAGAATTACAAAAAGTCATTCAGTCTATGACTGAGGAAGAGCTTGACGAATGTACAAGAAAAGGGGTGTTGGTGGATGGAATATGGCATATTGAAGGGTTACCAGTTTTGCCAAAAGCCTGGTTTCCAACCCTTTACTCAGCCTTACATCTACCTAGCCATGTCAGTGCAAATGTGATGTTGCAACAAAGCAGAAAATTCTGGTATGCACCAGGATTCAGGCATTATGTGAATGAACGCCTAAGGGTATGTCACATTTGCCAGGCCAATAACCCTGGACAGACAGTAAAAGTCCCACAAAAACATTTACCAAGGGCTTATTATCCCTTTCAGAGACTTCAAATTGACTACATCCAGATGCCAAAGTCTGGTCCACATGAGTATGTACTTGTCTGTGTGGATCTCTTTTCTGGATGGCCAGAGGCATATCCGGTAAAGTCAGCCAATGCCAGAAATACAGCAGCTAAGATTGCTATGGAACTGGTTCCAAGATTTGGCCTACCAGAAGTCATTGAATCAGATCGAGGAACGCACTTTACTGGTCAAGTGTTCCAAAATGTGTGTCAAGCTTTGGGTATAGACTCAGCACTACACACCCCCTACAGGCCACAGGCCTCAGGAAAGGTGGAAAGGCTGAATGGTACCCTTAAGCTGAAAATACAAAAAACAATGCAAGAGACACATAAACCATGGCCACAGTGCTTACCAATTGCTTTGTATTCAGTGAGAACAGCCCCTCAGGGCAAGACTAAACTCTCTCCATACGAAATATTGTTTGGGCGGGCACCGCAGTTGGGGTGTTATCTACCACAGCAGTTGGAAATGAATTGCGATAACCTATCTGCATATGTTATCAGTTTGCAAAAGCAACTAAATAATAACCATTCTCGAGTTTTCTCTTCCCTTCCAGACCCTGAGGCTGATACTGGAAGCCATAAATTACAACCTGGTGATCTTGTCTATGTAAAGAAGCATACTCGAAAAAGTCTTGAGCCCAGATTTGATGGTCCATTCCAAGTGCTTCTGACAACGCCTACATCTGTCAAGTTGGAAGGAAAGGAGACATGGATCCATGCCAGCCATTGCAAACTTGCATCATGATTTTGATCCTAACTGGGTTAAGTGTATCCTTGTTAAAAAAATCTGAGTCTCGAGAAAACATGTTACTAACACATCACAAATTACTTAACATGGAACTAAATGTATCTGACTGTTGGATATGTACCCACTCCCCAGTAACCGCATCTTCTCTTGCTTATCTAGCTATTCCTGTCCCATTTGAAGAATTTCTTGATGTTGATTCCTGCTGGGACCAATTAGCTAATAATGATACACAGTACAGTAGTCAGTGGAATGTCAGTGTCACAATTCCAATAGTAGGGTGGATATCTTTTCCATGGTGGGCAGGGGAAGTGAGGTCTCCAACCAAAGGTTACCAATACCTAGCATTCAAAGGGGGTAGTTGGGTGAGGAGAAACTCTACTCAAATAATACACATGGGAGATGTGCCCTTAGAGAATGTAAAAATAATATTCAATAGGACAGATGCTAGTAAAGGGACATCAGATGTGTGGAAACCATCCCTATTAGAGAGAAAGATCATAGATTCTAAATGGGAATGGTCACATTTATTCAAAGGTGGTAATGAGACAACCTGTCAGAATGAACAACATAACTTGTGGTGTAATGATTCATCGGCATACAGTCCAAACGATCCTACATGTGGAAACCCAGATGCTGGATATTGTAGCCCTTTGGGACAAGATCCTGAGTGGTGTGCAATAAAGAGTGTAAGCAAATTGATTGATCTTGCCCATCATCTAGTTTTACAGCATTCTCACCTATGGGACCTCCCAGGAGGAGTGTATTGGGTCTGTGGAAGGAACGCCTACAAATGGCTCCCTGTGGGGATAAATGGTACCTGTACAGTGGTAAGATTGACACCTGCTACCTTTATAGTACAGACTGACGACCTCCCAATAGGTAAGATCCCTAGACATTCACTGACAAAAAGGGCCAAGGACAATAAACCGCGACATAATGGAAGACCTCATCTAGTGCAGATGTCAATGGCCAACAAATTCTTTAGTACTTTATTTCTGTATCCTATGGTGATGCAAACTTGGGACAAATTAGTTGAAGCCACAGACTATTTAGATGATCAGATATTTGACATACTGGATATACTTAACACCTCAGTAGCAGTGCAGAGGCAACTTATGGTAGTTACTAACCAGCACACTGTGGTACTTGATTTTCTGACTGCTGCTCAAGGGGGAATGTGTCAGGTAGTTGGCCCTACATGTTGTCATTATGTAAATGATCAGGGAATAGTGCAAATCACAGCAGGACTGGATAAAATTGCACAACTAAGGAAAAAACATGATGAGATGATTCTGGCAGACCAGGATAAATGGTGGTCAGGGGCATTAGCTAGCTTAAATCCTGCAAATTGGTTCAATGGTATAGGAGGATGGTTCATGGGAATACTACAAACAGTTTTTCAGATCATGTTGTTTCTTTTATTAGTCTACTGTGTAATCAAAGGATTATGCTGTTGTTGTCAGCAAGTTACAAAGACTAAATCTTATACTCTATAAGTAATGATGTTTGTTTCTTTTCCTTCTAGATTGGCGTTATGATGAGGAAATTTTTTGGAGGAGGATATGCCCATGTGGCTCTAGGTGATGGTGTTGGACCCAGAAGCATCCGCACCCTGGCAACCCTCGCCGGTCAGAGAGTGTTTAGGGTACATATTGGGATTTAATCCTGTCCAGGACCCAGATTTCTTCATCATCGCCAAAAAGGGGGGAATGAGAGGAATGAGTTAATCCATCCAAAGTTTGAAGAAAAATAAACTCTTTTAATAGAAGAAAAATAAACTCTTTTCTGATGAACTTTCCTATTTTTGAACTGAATCCTGTTCAAGGCCATAAAGCTGGTCCACCACCTGTTTTTTAGCAGATAATTAATGTTATTTTATTATTCACATTTTTGTAAGCAGATAACAAAATGTTCATGTATCAACATCCTTATGTAAACAATTTTTTAATATCAACATCCTTATGTAAACAATTTTTAATTGAACATTTAATCTTACTGTATGTCCATATCTGTCAAAACATATCTGTAGTTATCCGTTCTTTGAAGTTGATGACTTGCATAGTGTATGACTTTGCATTTTACATTCATATCCATTGTTTTTTTTTGTATAAATAAAGGTGGGTTCTCAGAGATAGCAGGACACACCAGACTTGTTTGCAAGATACGTTGTCTGTGTCTTCATTCTAAGTGCATGGTGTGGGAGAGGGGATCCGGACCCATTCTCCAACTCAATTAGGAGACAGCCAACAACAGTAGGCCTTCTTTGGGAAGGCACCTCGACACCAGGTATAATGAGGCTGCCTCTGCCTGTACACCAGAGGCAGCTCCTCTACTCACCACCTCGCAGGAGCTTACAGAGTCCACCGCCACGTGTTGTCTCAAGATGGCGGCCGCACCACCACACATGCAGGAAGGAGGGAGCACAGACCGCGTACGCCCGTCCTCTAGCTTAAGGGACCGCATCGCTCAAACCCAGAGGCACCAGCCGCCGAACGGAATGCAGGCAGAGTAGAGGAGACCAGGCCCCCACCGAAGGTAAGATGGCAGACAGGAGGAGCAGGGGCAGGCGCCAGCTGTGGAGCCGACCACCAGTCCAGGGCCAAACTTGCCGCAGGGCAACACCAGGGTCCGGGCACAGCAAGGTTCACCCACCAGTCCGGCACCACCACGGGGAGGCGGGTAAGAAGGGACCTGAGTTACTGTTGTGCGGCCCGCCAGAGGCACTGCTAAAGGAAAGATGGCGGCTGCAGCAAGGGAGCAGGGAGGCCACACAGTTATGGAGCGGGCAGCAGTGAGTCGGACCAGCGTCAGCAGCACAGTCTCTCCCCAGTGTCCCCCCCCCCCCCCCCCCCGGTGCTGATTATTTGGGGTGCCTTTTGTGGAGTCAGGCAACAGGATAACAGCCAGGATATAGGGGATATAGTCAGGGCAGCTGGAGCTACACGCGTCTTCTCAGTCCGCCATGCAAGCCACGCCCCCCGTGCATGTCACATTTAGCTTGTAAATCAGAGACTTGAGAGGAGAGGGAGTCATGGGCACAGGCCGGTTCATCCACCTTAGTATCTAATTCCTGCAAAGAGGCCTTAATAGAAGAAATCTCTTGTTTATAAGAATTTCCAGGCGCTCAATAAATTTCTCCATTTCCTGCCCGGTTGGTAATTGTTTGATATGTTTCTACCAGTCCCAGCTCGCAGTATCTATATCAGAGGCAAAGGTGGAGGAGGCCCATGACTGAGATGAGCGCGGCAGTCTGTGAGGAAGCGGGCTGCTGCTGGCGTTTGGGGAGCAGCCCGGTGGGATCGGTTGGAGCAAGAGCAGAGCTCATGGGGGTTCCGGTACCTGCAGCACAACATGCGGGAGCCTCGAGGGAAGATGGTGGCCGCACAGCAGAGGAGGACCGGCGGGAGGCAGGGAAGGAGAAAAATCTATCAAGGCTGCCTTGTCAGGCTCCGGAACAGAGCATTCTCGTCTGTGGGGTAAGCCCTATTGTTTTCCTGCTCATAGAGCCGGCTTGGACAGGTGAGGGAGGATGAAATGCCAAAAAGTTTCCCCTAATGGCGGGAGCTCCAGAAAGATGCAACCTCACACTGCCATTGCCAGGACACACCCCCACCGAGAAAGGTTTTAAGGGTTGTACTTGGCCCAGAGCCCAAATCTGCTTTGACCAATCTGTCTTTTAAATTCCTAGGTTGTCTGTAGGCCATAATTGGGGGCTGGCTAAACTCTGGGATCTCTGGGAAAGCACTAGTAAGTGTTCTCCATTCCTTACAAATAATATTTGTAATATGTTTACTCCCAAAGGTGTCCAAAAGGTGGAAACAAAGGCTATGCGTTGGCTCTTCGGTTTATCTATCTTTGGCTTTAGGAGTTCCTGTCAGTGTTTATTACCCTCTCTCTCATCTGGTTGACTACCCTGTTGGGATAGCCCCTATCTGCAAATTTGTTGCACATAATGTCTAGTTGTGTTGTACAAAGATTGGGGTCTTGTACAATGCGCTTTACCCTCAGTAGCTGGCTATATGGTAGGGATTCAATAATTGGTTGAGGATGGAAACTTTCAAATCGTAACAATGTATTGCGATCTGTGGGTTTGCGGTAAAGGTCAGTTTTCAATTTGTCACCATGAATATACACTCTTGTATCCAGAAACTGGAACCAGTCCAGAACCAGTCCAGTTGTTTGGCTGTCCCTGTCCAAATGACGAAAATATCGTCAATATACCTCCACCATCTTAGTACTTGACTGGTGGGAGGTATAGACTTGGGACTCCTCCAGCGCAGACTTAAAGATGTTGGTGTATGTTGGCACCACGTTGGAGCCCATGGCTGTCCCTCTTCTTTGTACATAGAAACTGTCCTTGAATAAAATGTAATTCTCAGGGAGAATAATTTTCAGTAAGTTCATGAGAAAGTCAACAGTGTGATAGGAAAAGTCACCCGCCTCTAAGACTTGTCATATGACCCTCAGTCCTCCGTCATGATTAACCCCTTGCGGCAAAATGACGTTTGGGAGACGTCATGTAAAGCAGGTAGTTCCTGCTTTATGACGTTTCCCAAACATCATGCTGTCCCTGCCGTCCCTAACAACGATCGGGTAGCAGGAGGAGGCTGTGTCACACAGCCTCCTCCCACTGCCCCTGCCCAGAGGGGAGCCGCGCTCCCCCCTGGGCAGTTAACCCCATAGGCACCGCGGTCCAGGCGACCGCAGTGTCTATGGGGCAGCTGGAGGAAGATCCACTCCTTCCACATTCGCGCGGCACCGGGGGGCTGCCATAGCAACCCAGACGCTACTTAATGCATCTGGGCTGCTATGCTATATGATGATTAGGCCCTTGCTTTGAGGCAGGGACCTGATCGTATGAATCAGCTGTCAGGTTCTGACAGCTCATTCATTCTGTAATACATTACAGCACTGATCATGTGCTGTAATGTCTTATAGAGGTACCTGTAAAAGTTAAAGAACACACAAATACATACATACATACATACATAAATAAATACACAAATAAATAAAATAAATAAATATACACATTCCCCATCCCCCTTTATAAATGATCCCCTATGAGATATATATATTTGGTATCGCCGCGTCCGTAATGACCCCGTCTATTATCCCGTTACATTAATTATCCTGCCCGATTAACACGGCAAAAAAAAAATAATAATAATCAAAATGACAATATTTTGGTAATCCCACACCCTAAAAAAATATAGATAAAAGCTATCAAAATGTCACATGTACTTAAATGGTGTACCACTAAAAATGACAGATTATGCCGCAAAAAAAGGGCCTCGCATAACTTCATTGGCGAAAAAAAAAAAATATTACTGCTCTCACAATATGCAAGAAACAAGCAGTATTTATAGTATAAATGCCATACACTATAACAAAAGCTATATGTAATGGAAATCACTGTAATCGTACAGACCTGGCGAATAGCGATAACATGCCATACGTGACGTATAGTAAACGGCGTACAAAAAAAATGGTGTAAACAGCTGCTTAATTGTGTTTTTTATTCAAACCACCTCATAAAAAATTTAATAAAAAATGATGAGGGTGTCACATGTCCCCTAGAATGGTACCAATGGAAATGTTAACTTGTCTTACACAAATGTTTTGGCACCCCAAGGCCTCTGTGACATGGTATAATGGCAAAAAAAATAAAAGGCCCCAAAATTCACCAGGTCTCTGTTTTGTCTGCGGCCTGGGGTTGAGTAAGGTGACGCACTGCGGCCACATATGGAGGATTTCTAGAAACACTGGAATAAGTGGAATAAATAGTGAGTGGTATTTCGCAGTTAGTATTTGCTGTGTTAGAGGAAGAAATTAATTAAAATAGAATATCTGCTAAAGAAAATGAACATTTTACATTTCCCCTCCAACTTGCTTAAATTTCTGCGAAACACCTAAAGGGTTAATAAACTAATGAAATGTTACTTGAATACTTTAAGGGGTGCAGTTTTTACAGTGGAGGGATTTATGGGGATAACTTACATACAGGCCCCACAAATCCACTTCAGAACTGAACTGGTATCTAATAAAATCAGAATTGAAATTTTCATGAAAATTTTAAAAATCGCTGCAAAATTTCGAAGTCCTCTAACATCCTAACAAGTAAAAAGAAGTTCACCAAATGACGTCACCATAAAGCAGACATGTTGTAGATGTTGCAGTAATAATTAGTTCATGTGGCATGACTATCTTTCTTAGAAAAAGATCATTTTAAATATAAAGAAATGTAAATTTTCACATTTTTGCGCAAATGTGTTTTCATACAAAAAAACTACTGAGTGTATCAACCAAAGTATACCACAAACAAAAGAGGAATATGTCACGAAAAAAACTATTTCAGGAAAAATTTTCAATAAACTATTTGTCACAAAAAAAAAACAATTTCAGAATAACCGCGATAATTAAAAGCACCGCAGAGTTATCACTACATAAAGAGAGACAGGTCAGATTTGAAAAATAGGCCCCAGGCATTAAGGCCAAAACAGGCTGAAGAGGCAAGGGGTTAATAGAAGTGTCAAATGACACCAAAATACTACCCTTTGGAACTGTCACCTCAGCTAATTTATTGAGAAAATCTGTAGTGTCCTGAATATAGGATTTAGCTGTGGTAGCATGGATTTTTAGAATTTTGTCCAGATACTGAGCCCGAGACTATAGGTCTACATGGGGGTTTAGATAGTGTTTTGTGAATCTTGGGAAGTCCATATAGTACAGGTGTAGCTGGAAATTTAACAGTTAGAAAATCTCTGAGGGCCAAATCTATGATGTTGATGGAATGTGCCATCAACATCATCTGGTTTGCCCAATCTTTCTGTATCTGAATCATGTTCTCCATAGTCTATGGGCATTTTGCCCTCAAACAATATGTCGTCTTTGGGCTGTTTGAGGTACTCCGGTGGGCCAGCTCTTCCTGCTATGAGTCGCGCCGAGTGTGCATGCGCGGATTCATGATGGTATCTTGGACGCACTGGTGTGACGTGACGCAGAGACCAGGACGCCGGGGTCCACAACAGACCGCTGATTCCCTGCACCTGATCCTCTGTACGTATGTATACCCGGCTGATCGTTTTATGTACTACATTTGTATTATGCCACTGTTTACCTGCACTTTCATACAAGTTTTCAGTGTTTATCATGTCTACAAATTGATCTGTAAGCTGCATATGGTTTCAGATCCAGCTCTCCTGACCACTGTGTGTTTTTACTTACTGTAATAATTTTTGATCATGAGTTTTTTTAATTGTTTACATCATAATTGTTTGACACTTGTTTGACAATTGTAATCACTTGTAATTACCTTTATTGATCTCTACACATATATACAGTATTGTATTGATATAACAACCGTCCAAAAATTAAATAATAATAATAACAATAATAATATAATCATGATGTAGCAGGCCAAGTTAACCCCCACCCAGATTATACCTGGGTATTTGGCTTGGCCAGAGTATACCCCGGGGGTATGAATGTTGAACCTGGGTATATTCTTGCCAGGCTAGAGTATACACTGGGGATAAACTAAAGACTATCCCAACAGGCCGTAATGTAATCAGTTTACTGGTTTTCTCACCTCTTGCCCAAGCCACAGTATACCCCAGAGGATATATATTTATTACCCAGGGGTGTAAAACAGCTTAGGCAAGACTATATCCCTCTGGGCCATAATGTTGTCACCTTACTGGTTTTCTCACACTGTCTCTGATTTGTTGAAAAGTGCGCTGTCTCCTATCTCTGCAGGGCTTCCAGATCACCTCATCAGTGTATAACACGTTATGTGCTGATCGGTGGATGCCACTTCATGTGCTGATCGTGTAGGACACATCATGCTCTGATCTGTGTATAACACGTCAGGTGCTGATTGGTGAAGGACATGTCATGTGCTGATTGGTGTAGGACACATCATGTGCTGATCGGTGGATGCCACTTCATGTGCTGATTGTGTAGGACAAGTGGTGTGCTGATCGGTGAAGGTCACATCATGTGCTGATCGGTGTATAACACGTAATGTGCTGATCGGTGTATAACACGTAATGTGCTGATCGGTGGATGACACGTCACGTGCCGATCGGTGTGGGACACGTCATGTGCTGATCAGTGGATTACACGTCATGTGTTGACCAGGTGACCCATAAAGATTCACCTGATAATCGCCCCATGTAAAGTCACCTTTATAAGTTAAAGTTTCAGTACATTAAGACTTCCTTATATTATGTACCGCCAGGTTTTTCTGGTTGAAGTAATAAAAGTCTATGGGGCCAATTTATAATCTGCACAATTTTTTTGAGCAGAAGGAGGATGGGCTGTTCAAAATCTTAGTTGTTGTGCAAAAATCATTATTAGACTCAAGTGCCTTGATACATCTAACACAATTTATTGCACAATTTTTGCCCGGGTAGGATTTTGTGCAAAAACTGAAAATTTGCACATAATAACCACGCCCCCTCCCGTTGCAAAAATTCAGGTGCAGGCAAAGGAAACTGAGGAAAAATGGTGCATAACCCTTAATACATCTCACGCAGATAAAGTGCACAAAATCTCCTTATAAGCCAAAAAATATCATAAATGCAATGATACATACCAACTGTGTTTAGATTTAAATAAGTTAGTTTCTCATTTAACTCAGCAGACAATATCCAATAAGATGTTAAAAAATTAAAGGAGAAGTCTGGTGAAAATTTTTATTTAAGTATTGTATTGCCCTTCAAAAGTTATACAAATCTCCAATATACACTTATCACGGGAAATGCACATAAAGTGCTTTTTTCCCTGCACTTACTACTGCATCAAGGCTTCACTTCCTGGATAAAATGTTGATGTCACGACCTGACTCCCAGAGCTGTGCGGGCTGTGGCTGCTGGAGGGGATGATGGCAGAGGGACACTGAGGGACACAGGGCACTGAAGAGACACTGAGCCTCCCCCTGTCATCATCCTTTCCAGCAGCCACAGCCCACACACCTCTGGGAGTCGGGTTGTGACATCACCATGTTATCCAGGAAGTAAAGCCTTGATGCAGCAGTAATTGCAGGGAAAAAAAGCACTTTATAAGCATTTCCCATAATAAGTGTATATTGGGGATTTGTATAAGTTTTGGAGGGCAATACAATACTTTAATAAAAATTTTCACTGGACTTCTCCTTTAAGTAATTCTTGTGTCTATCACTCAATGCTACTGATTTCATGGGGGTATGAATTGGCTTAGGCCAAAATATATCCTGGGTATACCCTGGACTGGGGGTATGCTCTGGCCCGTTCACCGGGCCAGGGCTTATTACACTTTATTATAATTTTTTCGGGTACAAGTAAATACAAGCAAAATACAGTTATAAAATAAGAAAAGAAAATACAGTTGTTTTTCTTATCTGACCTTTTACAATGTATGCACAGACATTTTTCCATAGACCTTAATGTAGCATTTTATTACATGATAAACAAAAAAATAAAATCACAATAAGGTAAAGAATAAAAAAAAAAAAATGTGAACATAGCCGTAATGTTTTATGGTTTAACGTTTTTTGATGATTCTGTCTCCTCTGGTTTGTAATTTTGATTGCTGATTTTGCTTTCGTTTTATTACATTATAAAACATTTGTGACCTTTTAATTTAAAGGGGCTATTCATCTCTTCTAAAAACAGTGCCACTCTGTCCTCAGGTTGTGTGTGGTATTACAACTCAGCTATATTCACCTCAATGGAACTGAGCTGCAATACCAAATACAAG
Source organism: Dendropsophus ebraccatus (assembly GCF_027789765.1). NCBI lineage: Eukaryota > Metazoa > Chordata > Amphibia > Anura > Hylidae > Dendropsophus > Dendropsophus ebraccatus. The sequence continues at coordinate 90,155,327 of NC_091460.1, read as the reverse complement.
CTGAGGACAAAAGAGGCGCTGTTTCAGTTTTTCTAATCCTGGATAAGCCCTTTTAGTATTGTCATTGGGAGATACATCTTTATCTGTGTTGTGACTTATGATCATGTTGGACATAAAAATCACCAGTTATTGAAATACGTTGCCTTTCTTCTTGTATCTAATGTGGAACCCCCTGACTAAAGACCAAGTGATCTAGAGTAGCACAACTAGAAAGCAATGCTTTGATCCATACTTTGTTCATTAGACTTTGCAGGCCACCATCCTGTTGATTTACATATACATTGATATACACACATATAAATATACACTGATTTACATATACATTCATTTATATTGATATAAACAAATATACATATACATTCATATACACACATACACCTTGATGATTAAAGGACTGACATTCTTCAGTGTGGATGTTTTTGCTTTATTGTCTGAAGTTCCTTAATAATGCAAATGTATCAGATGAGTACAGTGAATACACGACATAATGTATTGGACTATTCTGTTGTTTTATCTCTTGAAGCCTGTCTTTTTTTCATATCATCTTAGTTTACACTCATATATTTATATAATCCTATTGTGTATAAATATCCCCGTATTCCTTGCATAAGCACCAATGATTTACATGGATGTCCATTTTGGAGCTGATTTTCTTAAAATAAATATGTCTAACTGCTGGGAATATCACAATCCTGTCCATTTTGACTGGAGACCTGTCAGCTGAATATAGACTGTAAGACAAAAGAGCATTAAAGGGGACACCGGTTTAACTCTTAAAGGGGAACTCCAGCAAAAAAAACTCTAATCAACTGGTATCAGAAAGTTATATAGATTTGTATTTTACTTCAATAAAAAATCTTCACTCTTCCAGCTGCTGTATGTCCTGCAGGAAGTGGTTTTTTTCCAGTCTGACACACTGCTCTCTGCTGCAACCTCTGTCCATGTCAGGAACTGTCCAGATCAGTAGCAAATCCCCGTAGAAAACCTATTCTGCTCTGGACAGTTCCTGACAAGGACAGAGGTTGCAGCAGAGAGCAGTGTGTCAGGCTGGAAAGAATACACCACTTTCTGTAGGACATACAGCAGCTGATAAATTCTGGAAATGTATCCACAGATAAAGTGCACAAAATCTCCTTATAAGCCAAAAAATATCATAAATGCAATGATACATACCAACTGTGTTTAGATTTACATCAGTTAGTTTCTCATTTAACTCAGCAGACAATACCCAATAAGATGTTAAAAAATTAAAGGAGAAGTATGGTGAAATTTTTTATTTAAGTATTGTATTGCCCTTCAAAAGTTATACAAATCTCCAATATACACTTATCACGGGAAATGTATCCACAGATAAAGTGCACAAAATCTCCTTATAAGCCAAAAAATATCATAAATGCAATGATACATACCAACTGTGTTTAGATTTACATCAGTTAGTTTCTCATTTAACTCAGCAGACAATACCCAATAAGATGTTAAAAAATTAAAGGAGAAGTCTGGTGAAAATTTTTATTTAAGTATTCACTAGTTGTCTATAGGTTAAATATATTGCAAATTCTGAAGGCCCATAACAGGTGATAAAGCAAGACTGTATGGTGTCAGATCTGATAGGCCTGATCTAAAGAAGAGCCTGCACAAAAGCAGTCCTGCACAAAAGAGTCCTGCACAAAGGCAGTGTACGTCCGACAAATGAGCAGAACGTAGTCACATAAAGACCCTGTCCTGCTCATTTAAATCAATGTGGCCGTCAGCCGCACGCCGGGCTGCATGTCAGCATCCTTTTTTCACTAATTCCTGATGTGTAGCCCGACGTGTGGCCAAAAACAAGATGTGAACATACCCTTATCGTATCCTATACCTTACTGTATACCTTATAGTATATTAAATTAATGAACATACCTATTATTTCCGCATGCTGTTCGCCAAATAGAATCCGGAAACAATAGCTGTTAAATTAATGTAAAGTACGGCCGTCGGACGTATTTTACATTGTAGTCAAAGGTTAATTGATTTGTGGGCACACCCAACGGTGCCCACATTTCAATTGTAAATACATTATGTTCAAGAACGCGCCAAACGGGTCGGACGGTGTTATACTATGTGTGAACAAAGCCTATAGCTTATCTTATCCTACACACCACTGTAAATACCTTATTGTATCACACACCCCTGTATGCCTTATCCTGTACACTGGTGTATACCTTATCTTATCCTATATACCTCTGTATACCTTATCGTATCATACACCACTGTATACCTTATCTTATCCTATACACCACTGTATACCTTTTCTTATCCTATACACCACTGTATACCTTTTCTTATTCTATACACCACTGTATACCTTCCCCTATATCTTATTCATACTATTGTTGACTTTGTAATGGTAAGGAAGCACAGGCTGAGATCTGATGGAACTGAGATAAGATTAGGTTACAGATTTGTGTATTTGATCTAATCAATCCTAAAGTGACAGTAATATCAATTATTAATACGTGTATTAATGCTGAGTGTGAGCTGGTAATTAAGTGAATGTGAGATTATTATGAAATAAGTGTGAGCAGAGGTGTAACTAGAAATGGATGGGCCCCATAGCAAATTTTTGATTGGGGCCCTCCCCCAACCCCCCACTGACTATCAAGTGTAGTAATAACTGCATATCTGGAGTGCTTGCTGTTAAAGGGACATTTGCAGAACCCAGGAGGTCCGCATGGCCACTGGATGCTGCAAATGATAACAGGTCAGGGGGCCCAAAGTATTGCAAGAGTGGGCCACTGAGCCCCCTGATGCGGTGGGCCTCATAGCAGCAGCTATGGCTGCTACAGTGGCAGTTACGCCCCTGAGTGTGAGCTAGTGATGAAATGAGTGTGAGCTGGCCCTTCAGTTGTCTGTGTATGAGTGAAATACACATAGGGATAGTAGAGATGTAAATGAGGAAGCAGAATGATGGCATCAGGCAGGGATGACTGATCACTATCAGGTTTTGTAAAATTAAGTTAATCAAAGACCAAGCCAATCCACATAAAAAGAATCCATTCTACTGAAAGGTTTCAAAGGTAATCTGTGAAAACCTCCAGATTTGATTAGAATAAGTTCCCAAATATGAGTAAAAACCAGACCGAGCGCCTGTCAGGATCCTTGTTATACAAATAAATATTATTATTATTATTATTATTATTATTATTATCATTATTGATGTTAGTATTATTGTTACCCACGCTACCTGTGAGGTGTAAAATAGCCAATTTATTAGAATAAAAGGGATACTGTATTTTTATAGGAAGAATCATGATTTCCCTTCTGATTTCAGAATTAGAAATGGGATCCAATGATAACAAATCATCTATCTGCTCTTCTTTAGATTCAGGCCACCTTCGGTGTATCTGCTATTTGCTTAACAGAGTTTAATTCATGTGAGTCAATGCTCTCCTGTTTGCCCCATTAATAAATTCATTAGAAGGAAGTTAGTCTCCCACTGTGAGCAAACGCTCCTCATTCAAGCACTTACAATGGAATCATTTCACATTTAGTCCAGAAAAATGATAAACAAACCAATCCTCTGCAGGTGTGTAAATCCTTGCTTGTTCTTCTAATACAAGCCTCCGTGATTTTCCTTTAGAATGAAGAATGTACACAGGACAACAGCTTCCAGCGTCACATAAACTGTGTACTGTAGGATAATTGCTAACAGGGCATTGCTAGTCTTGTTTCACACCTTGTTAGCACTGCAATTAGCTTTCTTTACATTTACTGATTGCCGTTTTGCATACTTGACTTAATTCCATCTTGGTGTAGAGCTTAGGGTCACAGCTGTCTTGTGGCATTGTTATAAATTGTGGCCAGGGCACACGGTGGACCATTCAACTGCAAGAGGTCTGAGAGAGTAACAGCTTGAAGACATGCTCTATTCAAGGATGTTTGCTTTAGTGATCCTGGTTATTTTCCTGCAAGGATGTTCCTCAAGGCCTACTGAAACCACAGCGAGGACCGAAGACTCTGAGCAAGTAAGATCTGAAGCTCTCAAAAGGCTTCTAAAAGTTTTTGGCATTGAAGATCCACCACATTCTCTTCATCACGTCAAACAACCACCCCAGTACATGATTGACCTGTATAACACTGTGGCCGATGCCGATGGCGTCACCAAGGATCCAGATCTCTTGGAGGGGAACACAGTCAGAAGTTTCTTTGACAAAGGTAAACCCTGTTCTCATGTTTGCTTCCTAGATTTATCATGCTTGGAAATATTTGATACTCTATTAAAAAATCAACTAAATATGGCAACTGATATTCCTGAAACCATTGGATGTATTATGGCCCATTATTTAATCCCCCACTATTCCTCAGTTCACAGTGACCAGATGTACTTTTTGTTCAACCTCTCGACGGTGACCAAGAACGAGAAGATTTTAACAGCCGAATTGCATGTTTTCAAACTGAAGCCAAGACCTACAGAGCACGCTTACTTCAAGAGACATCACTTCTGCCAGGTAAGCCCTGACAATGTGTTCACTGATGTTATTGGACACTCATTATATGTAATAATATACTCAATTTTAAGCTTTTATAGTGGTTTGTCTGGAGTCTTACACTAACATGTCACTAACTGTATCTTCCTGTCACAGATAAGTGTTTACCTGGTTCTGGACAAAAATAAAATGCAGCTATCACAAGGAAGAAAACTGTTATCATCCAAGCTTGTCCCGATCCATTCTTCAGGGTGGGAAGTGTTCTCCATTACACAAGCAGTGAGTATTCTACAGTATATGTACTTATCCCAGACTGAGTCATCTGTCCTTGATTTCTGAGTGATTTTATATGTAGAAGCATTGTCTTATTTATATATCCTTATGTACAGTGATCAGATTACTATTAGGAACATACATTAGTAATGAAATAAACATCATCAATGTTTTTGTCTGACAGGTTCGTGCCTGGAATGATGAAAGCAACAATCATGGTATCCTTGTCATGGTGAAGAATCTTGGAGGTGGACAAGCGGACACCAATATTATTCGCTTTGCCTCAGGAAAAGATCATCATGAGAGCAAGCAACCAATGCTCGTTCTCTTCACCGATGATGGGAGAAGAGGAGTTGTATCCATGGGGAACCAGCCAGGTAAGATTGGATCCATTTTCTACTCCCATAATACAAGGAAAACACCAGGGCACCAATATGATGGGACACTTGTATGTTCGCCCTAATGCAGGTTTCTGTATTCAGAAGAATAATTTCTGGTCACCTTTAAATGTTTAGTAAATTTTGTTGAGTTTTTGAATTGTCTAAAGTTTTGATGATAAAAATATGGTGGAGCCACTTGTCTCTAAAAATGAACATGAAGTAGTTATAATCTACTAATTATATATCAGTATTATATTCATATATCAGTATCAGTATTATAATCATATATAAGTATTATATTAGTATATGTGGTAGAGCTACAGTAGTAGTTACACCCCTGGCAGCCATTGTTCACACAGTGTTTTGAACAATGGCCTCTGTTTGCTACGGCTGCACAAATAATTGACAGTTCACACACTGTATGGCTGTCATGTTGGCCATAGTGTGCTTGCAAATCAATGGTTTATTAATTTCCAGTCACACCTATGCGTTAGGCAGATTTCAATGATTTGAAAACAATGTTCATCCGGCCGATAATGCAGTCTCGGCTTGCTGAACATAAAAAACAGCGCCATTGTCTGACACTGCCAACATCGTGTGAACATAGCTCATTAGTATCAGTATTAGGCTATGTTCACACAACGTACATTTTATGAAAAGAACGGCTGTTTTAAATTAAAACAACAGCTGTTCTTTTTATAGTAAAAAGTGTTGCATTGAAGGCAATGCAAACAGCAGCCGTTTGATGCGGCCATTGAAATAATTGACGCGTCAATTCTTTCAGGCCGCTGTGCATTGATTTTAATGCAATTTTTAATGCAACAAAGGTCATTGTTTGACACTCAAGACAACAGTCATTGTTTTTGAGTGCGAATGTTGTATGAACGTAGCCTTATAATCATATATCAATATTATATTATATCAGTATTATAATCATATATCAGTATAATATTATAACAGTATATCAGTATTATATTCATTTATCAGTATTATATCCGTATCACTATTATAATCATATATATGTATTATATTATAATCATAAATCAGTATTAATACCATATTACTTACTTTACACTAAATACTGCCCAATATCTAACAGTAGGGTTATAGGTTGAACCTATGGCCTCTTGCCTTTTTTCAAACGTGTTAATTATGTAACTATTCCATTTTGTATAGATGGCCTTCCATTGGCAGTACCCAATGAACCCCACGTTCCAGCGCCAAACAGAACAAGGATGGCCCGAGCACTGCAGGAGGACGGGCACTTGCCCTGCCAGAGACACCCACTTTACGTGGACTTTGAAGAAATTGGCTGGTCTGGGTGGATTATCTCCCCAAGAGGATATAATGCATATCATTGTAAAGGATCGTGCCCGTTCCCTCTTGGTCAGAATATGAGGCCCACCAATCATGCCACAGTGCAATCTATAATCAATGCTCTCAAGCTGACGCAAGGTGTGAACAGCCCGTGCTGCGTCCCTGACAAACTCTTCTCCATAAACTTGCTTTACTTTGACGATGATGAAAATGTTGTGTTGAAGCAGTATGACGATATGGTTGCCGGTAGTTGTGGATGCCAGTGAAGGCTTAGCTGTCGCTTGGAAGTCAATAAGGCCGGCACTGCAGCATGCATTGAGTGGTCCCATAATGCATGGTTTAATATTTTCTTCAAAGCACTAGGGGATCATGGTATCATATCTAAGGCAAGGAGCAATGAACATTTTTGCTGTCATTTCCTCTACTAGGAGGCTACGGATACGGATTTTTCCTTCAAGTAACAGACTGTATTGAACGTGGTATGTTGGTTAGGAAAAAAATGGCTTCATTAAGGTTCATACAAAACCAAACAATCGCCTTATAAATCCCAATGTCTGCCTGCTCCATGGAGAAGGTGTATACAGCCCTATCACTACTTGGAAAACATGGATACTCCTTGAGGAGCACCTGGAAGCCCTGGGCTGTATCCATGGAGAGGCATTCTCTCTCTCTCTCTCTCTCTCTCTCTCTCTATCTCCCATCAGTGCCCCCCTCTCCCTCTGTCTTTTTTTCTCTGTTTGTCTCTCCCTCCACACACTTTTTGCAGCTTCTGCTTTTATTTTTGCATTAAAATTTCTTATAATTATTAATTTATCATCTGTAATTTTACAGGTAAGAGACGCTTGTTATTTGTTTTACATGAATGAGTAGAATGCATAAATATTCATTCGTCCCTTTAATCGCCACTGTGTGGTTGCTAATCTACCAATGGAAACCTGCATCCAATCCTGTAACTTGTATCATATGTACATAAATAAAGGTTTAATATATAATTGTGAATCATTAGATCTCAGACTGGAGTATATATGAGTATGGGGTAGCTGTGTCGTGTACTTGGAGGGGGGAGGGGTCACATCTGAAAAGCAGCTAATATTCATGGTATATGTCAGCACATCAGCAGACCAGTATACCAGCCTATAGTATACTTTCCCTTTGATGGAGTTAAAGAGGACAAGTAGTTGCAGAAAGTTATATAGATTTCTAATTTACTTCTACATTAAAAATCTCCAGTTTTCTAGTATGTATCAGCTGCTTTATGTCCTGCAGCAATTTATGTATTCTTTCCAGTCTGACACAGTGTTCTCTGCTGCCACCTCTGTCCATGTTAGTAGCAAATCCCCATAGAAAACCTCTCCTGCTCAGGACAGTTCCTGACAGGGACAGAGGTGGCAGAAGAGAGCACTGTGTCAGACTGGAAAGCATACACCACTTCCTGCAGGACATACAGCATCTAATAAGTACTGGAAAACTGAAAAATTGAAATTAAGTAAATTACTAATCTATATAAGTTTCTGACAACAGTTGATTTGAAAGAGTTGTTTTGCCAAAGTTCCCCTTTAAATGAAACAAAAGAAGCCTAAAAGTTACTACATTTGGTCCTTTTCCAAGAATATAATGTTTAGTCATGGGGCTCCAAAGTGCAGGAGCTCGCATGTTTGAGTACCACATAAAAGTATACACCTGGAAAATGGACTGAATGTGGTCAATAGTAGAATACATGTGATCCATTGAACTCAATGAACTGAGCCTGCTCACATATGTTTCCTTACATTTAGAGTGTGAACATAAGCTGACTGACAGACTGTGGCATTGTATGAGACGTCCCCTGCGGATGGTGCTGTATTACACACCTCAGCTGCTGCAGAACCTGATAATACACCTTAGCTGCTGCAGACCAACATCACTTAAAGAGTTTGTGCAGCAGATTGTGTGGGGTATTACGAATGGAATTGTATTTCATACTATGAATTTAAAACATCAACAATATTACAAGTGGACGAAGCAGGGTCCTGTGATCCGTATAAAAGTGTATTTAACCGTTGTCTGTTGACAGCAGCTCCCCAGTCTGAAGTGACATTTTTTTTTTTGGGGGGGGGGGTGACTCTGGTACCCGACACAATATGGAAATGCTCCACAATTGCTGTGCAATAACTATAGCCCTGGTAGCAGCCTGTTGTGTTATATATATGAAAAGGATAAAGAATTAAAATAACATTTGCAGTGGCGTAGCTGCCATAGAGGCAGGGTAGGCAGTTGCTATGGGGCCCAGGCAAGAGGGGGGCCCGGGGGAGAAGGTAAGAGTGTGTGCCCTTCTGCATAACCCCTTATGCAGTGGCATAGCTACCGCGACCGGGCCCGCCACGAAGGGGGGCCCGCGGGGCCCTCCCAATCAATCACTCTTGTGACCGCAAGCATTGTTTTGCTTGCGATCACAAGAGTCCGGCTCCGTCTTCCCCCGGCTGCTGTGCGGCTGCCGGAGTTGTCACGTCTTCTCCCCGGCAGCGCGCGCATCCCAGAGCTCCCTGCGCGCCTTGGGCCCTGACTTCCGGTTCTGGCTCTGGGAGCTCTGGGATGCGCGCGCTGCCGGGGATAAGACGTGACACCCCCGGCAGCCGCGCAGCAGCCGTGGACAGACAGAAAGGAGTGAGGATCAACGTGGGAGCGCGTTGTCAGGTGAGTTAAGTTTTGTTTTTTTATCAGCCTGCAGGGCCGGGGGAAAGAGGGGAGCATCTATGAGGGTGGGGGGAAAGAGGGGGGCATCTATGAGGGTGGGGGGAAAGAGGGGGCCATCTATGAGGGTGTGGGGAAAGAGGGGGCCATCTATGAGGGTGGGGGGGAAGAGGGGGGGCATCTATGAGGGTGGGGGGGCATCTAGGAGGGTGGGGGGAAAGAGGGGGGGCATCTAGGAGGGTGGGGGGAAAGAGGGGGCCATCTATGAGGGTGGGGGGGAAGAGGGAGGCATCTATGAGGGTGGGGGGAAAGAGGGGGGCATCTATGAGGGTGGAGGGAAGAGGGGGGCATCTATGAGGGGGGGAAAGAGGGGGGCATCTATGAGGGCGGGGGAAGAGGGGGGCATCTATGAGGGTGGGGGGAAGAGGGGGCCATCTATGAGGGTGGGGGGAAGGAGGGCGGCATCTATGAGGGTGGGGGAAAGGGGACCATCTATGAGGGTGGGGGGGAAAGAGGGACCATCTATAAGGGAGGGGGAAAGGGGACCATCTATAAGGGAGGGTGGGGGGAGAGGGGGCCATCTATAAGGGAGGGTGAGGAGAGAGGGGGCCATCTATAAGGGAGGGTGGGGGGAGAGGGGGCCATCTATAAGGGAGGGTGGGGGGAGAGGGGGCCATCTATAAGGGAGGGGGAGAGGAGGCCATCTATAAGGAGGGGGGAGAGGAGGCCATCTATAAGGAGGGGGGAGAGGAGGCCATCTATAAGGGAGGAGGTAGAGGAGGCCATCTATAAGGGAGGGGGTAGAGGGGGCCATCTATATGGAGGGGGGAGAGGAGGCCATCTATAAGGGAGGGTGGGGGGAGAGGGGGCCATCTATTTGGGGGGGCAACATAGGGGGAGAGGGAATACACAGAGGGGGGCATATATTATTAGGGGGTCACATAGAGTCAGGGCTATCCACTAAATGAGGGTGTAAAGGGGCCAATACAGATGTGCAGTGTGTAGAGAGATGAGGATGGTGCTAGTGTGAGGAGCCTAATATGTCTGTCTGGCAGATTCTGTGGATTCGTGGCTCAGAGAAGTTCTCATAACGGCCCAGGACGGATGGAGAAGATGAAAAGGAAAGAACTCCGATCAGAGAAGACGTCTCCTGTGAGTCACCTGATATAACTGCACTGTAATGTATATGGTGTATAGAACCTGTGTAGAGCTGGGGCCACCTCTATATGACTGGATGAGGTGATTTAGTTTACTGGATTTGGTCAGTAACAATATGGTGGTGATGGTAGTGGTTGTGGTGTGGCGGTAACATTTCCTTCCTATATACTGGTATTACTGGTAATATTGGTCTCAGTATACAGGATTTGGTCGGTAACAGTATGGCGGTAATATGTACGGTGATAATACTTTCTCTTCCAATATGCTGGTGTTATTGGTAATATCTGTCTTGGTGTGTATATGTATATATATATATATATATATATATATATATATATATATATATATATACACACACACACACACACCAATAGCATCACTTGGTCGTGAAAGGAGGGGGGGGGGCCCAAGTTGGCCTCTCGCACCAGGGCCCAGGAGACATTATCTACGCCCCTGCCCTTACGTACTAAAGTGTGCAAGTAACCCAATGTTATGTTTACACGCTACAACACAAAAAAGGGTTAGTAAGCAGAAGACAGAGAGATCGCTACTTCACGGTACTGATAACCCCTGTTAACCTCTGTTCTCCAGCTGCTGCAATCAAGTAGGAAAATGTGCAGAGCTCTATGCAGAGGTCAGGGGTTATCAGCGCACAAGCAGTAAAGCAGATATCTCCTTGTCTTTTGAAAATTGGGTCACTTACACACTGCAGTACATAAGGGGGTTAAGCAAAAGGTAGTCTACTCCTGCACTTATGTGTTTAACCATAAGGGCTTCTAATGGGCCCTTATAGGTAAAAGGCCATTGGCTCTCTGCTCTGCCAGTCACTTTTGTGGCTGCAGCCAGGATTCTGCCTTTGGCCATGAGAGATAAAATTTTTCTGGCCACAATTTATATATATATATATATATATATATATATATATATATATATATATTGCAGTGCTTTGTGTTGTCCTTGGGGGGGGGGGGGGGGCTTAAATTTTTTGCCCCTGAACATTTGTATTGTATATATTAAAAATTCTACACATCAGTAGCAAAATTAGGGGGGGGGGGGGCAGGGGGTTGGTGTCTCCTGGGAAGGCAGGGGAACTGAAGTCCAAGACTGTTAATGCTGACTGTAAAAGCTTTTGCAGACAGCCTTAACACGTCTGTAGGGGCCCCCAGACGGCATCAGCGCCCGGCAGGTGCGAGCCCTCTGCTCCTGGGGGCCCCACTCAGTCACCCGATGCTGCCCCTGGCCGGGGATGGTTGTGCCCTATCCTCTCACATGTTGCAGGCATGCTGCAAACAGCTCCTCTCCCACACACACTCTCCAGCAGGCTACATAAGGTTGTGAAAGAGAAGCACTGAGTGACAATCACTCACTGTCTCTCTGTGGAAGACTGTCTCCGGCTCTGCAAGTGGCAAGATGTCTGGTTATCTTACCACTTGCATCTGGTCTCCAGCAGGCACAACACCAGGCACCCTGGCCCCTCAGCCCCCCTCTTCCTCCTCAGGCCCCTCTCCCCAGCTCAGTGAACTGCAGCACTGTCCCTGTGCAACCTCTAGCTGCAGGCACCGTATGGTGGTAGAGGTCTGACTGGGGACGGCTGTCTGACACAACAGGGGGATAAAACAAGAAGAATTTGTCCCCAGGCTTACTAAAGCTGCTCCATGTCTGTGTCGGGGCAGAGAGGTCGGGGAGGGAGGCCCAGCACAGCAGCAGAGCTATGTCCCAGAGCTGGAATCTGTGTGTGTCCTGTCCCCTCCTGTACAGCTTGATCTCCTGACCCCTCCACTGTGATGTGATGTGTGTGTGTGTACATATATCCGTGTGTGTCTAATTCTCCTGAATGGGGGAGGTATGTGGTGGCATGGTTTGCTTATAGTGGGGCCCCTGGATAGATAGATTAGATACACTCACCGGCCACTTTATTAGGTACACCTGTCCAACTGCACGTTACCACTTAATTTCTAATCAGCCAATCACATGGTGGCAACTCAGTGCATTTAGGCATGTAGACATGGTCAAGACAATCTCCTGCAGTTCAAACCGAGCATCAGTATTGGGAAGAAAGGTGATTTGAGTGCCTTTGAACGTGGCATGGTTGTTGGTGCCAGAAGGGCTGGTCTGAGTATTTCAGAAACTGCTAATCTACTGGGATTTTCACGCACAACCATCTCTAGGGTTTACAGAGAATGGTCTGAAAAAGAAAAAACATCCAGCGAGCGGCAGTTCTGTGGGCGGAAATGCCTTGTTGATGCCAGAGGTCAGAGGAGAATGGGCAGACTGGTTCGAGCTGATAGAAAGGCAACAGTGACTCAAATAGCCAACCGTTACAACCAAGGTAGGCAGAAGAGCATCTCTGAACGCACAGTACGTCGAACTTTGAAGCAGATGGGCTACAGCAGCAGAAGACCACAGCCATAGCTCGTGTATCTTTCCACCTAGAGACCAGACGAGTCCTCATTTTTTGCGCCACTAATTGTACTATGCAATGGCAGATGGAACTTATGTCGAAAATTTGCAGTGAAACCAGAAAAAAATTATACGTGTGGTGAAAAAAAAACAAAAAAAAATTTTTTTATTTTATTTGGGGGGGGGGGGGGGGGCTTTTGTTTTTACGCCGTTCGCCCTTGGGTAAAACTGAATTTTTTTATATGTTCCTCAAGTCAGTACGGTCACGACAATATGTAACTTGTGTATCTTTTATTTTATTTGATGGCTTTTAAAAAAGTATATATGTTTCTTAAAATTGCTCTATTCCCAGGCTTATAACGCTTTTATCCTTTGGTCTATGAAGTGAAGTGTCAATTTTTTTGTGCCATGATGTGTTCTTTCTATCGGTACCTTGATTGCGCACATGCGACTTTTTGATCGCTTTTTATTACAATTTTTCTGGATTTGATGCGACCAAAAACGCGCAAGTTTGCAACTTGGAATTTTTTAGCGCTTACACTGTTTACTGTGCAAGATCAGGAATGTGATAATTTAATCGTTTAGGTGATTCCACACGCAGCTATACCAAATATGTTTATTTATTTATTTTTATTTATAAAATGGGGAAAGGGGGGGTGATGACTCAAACTTTTATTAGGGGAGGTTTTTTTAAAAAAAAATTAATAAAAGAACATTTTTAAAAAATTTTACTTACATAATAGAAGACCCCCTGGGGGACTTCTAGTATTACTAGTCTGATCTCTCATTGAGATCTATACAGTATAGATATACTGCATAGATCAATGAGATCTATGTTCTATTTCTTTCGGCTGCTGTAGCCGAGAGCAATAAAATACTGATCCGTGATCAGCGCCATTATGGCGAAGACCAAGGCCCGGTTCAGATGCAGGGATTATTCCTCCACGATCACATTGCGGGAGGCGGTCCCCCTAACTATACCACCAATGATGGGGGACAGCAATCATTTAGATGACAGCTGCATCTAAATGCCTAATTAGCGGGCACGGCGATTGGATCATGCCCACTAATAGCCGCGGTCCCGGGCTGCAGATAGCACCCGCGTTCAGGGGGTCGCCTCGCGTTCAGTAACGTCCTGGTGTGTCTAGGGGTTAACCCCTTAAGGACAGAGCCAACTTGCATTTTTGCACTTTGTTTTTTTTCCTCCTTGTGCTTAAAAGGCCATAGCACTTGCATTTTTTTTACCTAGAAACCCACATGAGCCCTTATTTTTTGCGCCACTAATTGTACTTTGCAATGACAGACTAAAGTACAATGCAAAACCAAAAAAAATTCAATGTGTGGTGAAATTGAAAAAACAAACAAACGCATTTTGTTTATTCGGGGGGTATGTGTTTTTGTGCTGTTCGCCCTGGGGTAAAACTGACTTGTTATATATGTTCCTCAAGTCGTTATGATTAAAATGATATGTAACATGTATAACGTTTATCTTATGAGATGGCTTGTAAAAAATTCAAACCATTGTTAACAAATATATGTTCCTTAAAATCGCTCCATTCTCAGGCTTATAGAGCTTTTATCCTTTGGTCTATGGGGCTGTGCCATTATGTGTTCTTTCTGTCGGTACCTCGACTGCGCATATGCGACTTTTCGATTGCTTTTTATTACAATTTTTCTGTATTTGATGCGACCAAAAAATTTGCAAATTTGCACTTTGGGATTTTTGGCGCTTACGCCCTTTACCGTGCGAGATCAGGAATGTGATAAATTAATAGTTCGGGCGATTATGCATGCTGCGATACCAAACATGTTTGTTTATTTACTTATTTATTTTTATTTATAACATGGGAAAAGGGGGGTGATTCAAACTTTTATTAGGGGAGGTTTTTTTTTATTTTACTAATAATAACACTTTTATTTCCTTTTACACTTATACTAGAAGCTTCCCTGGGGGACTTCTAGTATAAGTACACTGATCTCTCATTGAGATCTATGCTGAATAGTAATACAGCATAGATCAATGAGATACGCACTCGATTGCTTTTGGCTGCTGCACCTGGAAGCAATCGAGTGCTGAGCTGGGATCAGCGTCATTACGGGGCAGACCCCGGCCAGCAGCAGACACGGAGATCGCTCCTCTGCGACAATGTCCCGGGGGGGGGGGGGGCCATCTCAGTCACTAAACTACCACCGATCGGGCTGCATAAGTAATCAGATGCAGCTGTCAACTTTGACAGCTGCATCTGATTACTTTATTAGCGGGCATGGCGATCAGACCATGCCTGCTAATAGCCGCGGCGGTTCAGAGCAGGGTCGCCGCGCGGCCTCCCTCTGAGCTCCCCGAGGCGGTCCCCGGGGCGTAAATATACGCCCTGTGTCGTTAAGGGGTTAAGGGCTTTCTAGGTACAGTTATTAAAGGAGAAGTCCCATGAAATAAAAAAATATGGGAAGGCAGGGGCGTGCTGGGACATAATAAAGAAAGTATACTTACCCATCCTAGTGACCCAGCTGCACTGCCTGAACGTATACGTAAGTATACGTTCTTTATTATGTTTATTCACAACGATCAGCTGATGAAGGAGAAACCTCTTGTTTATCGGCATTCAGCATTTCCCTTATGAAGCAAAGTTATCTACCCAACAAGTTCAGACAGTGTCCTACAAAGCAGCAACCTCATACGCAAGCAGTTTGCTTAGGTCTAATAAACTAGTATATTCCTAAAATTAATCAGGATTTCCTAAGAATAACGTTTATGTAGGGCCAACTAGAACAGAGGATTTTAGGACTGACCCATCATCAATTCATGTCCACCTCCAATAGGTTATTGGATATGAAAATCATTCCAAAGCAGAAAGATGTACAACATCATCATAAAAATTCAAAAGTGTACCTATCAATATCATATATCATACTAAGAGGTTGTCCAGCATTAGAAAATGGTGGACAACCCCTTAGTATGATATATGATATTGTCGCTTTTGGTGGCTTTCTTCCAGAAACAGTGCCTCTCCTGTCCTCAGGTTGGGTGTGGGATCTGCAGCTTAGTTACATTGAAGGGAATAGATCCAAATTGTAATACCATACACAACGTGAGGACAGGGGTGGCACAGTTTTTGGAAGGCAATGGCCATGTTTTTCTAATTCTGGAGAATCCCTTTAAGCCATATTTTCAAATAAGAAGAAAGAAGAAGCAAAAGAAAAATAATGGAAAAAATCTGCTTCTCCATTAGCCCCCATGTTTAGGATGGGAGCACTGTGGGTTCAGGGTAAAGACTGTAAAGGTAAGGATGGAATCAGTGCTGTGTATTAGTGAATGGCTCCTATGACTATTACAGCACATTAGTGAATATAAAAATAAAGTAGTAAACCGTGTATAAAAGGCGTAAACTGTATAATCTGACATGTTTATTCATGTCACCATAGTGTGTTTAGCTTATGGGAACATTCTGTAACGTGCACTTACATATATACAGTAGGTTGGGGACTTTATAGCTTTTGATACAGATTTGTTCTTCATTGTATAACATGAGGTAAAACCCTATTCCAGCTTATTAAATGCTCCATTCACTACGTGACCCCCGTGATGCGTTTACACCTCTACTATTGTTCCACGTTGATTTGCATACATTGCCTTTTCACACTTCTTTCAAGCCAATATTTACATGTCACTATGTGAACGGTTTATATTTTGGCCAGGTGTAAATTGAAAAACACAGGTTCAATACAAATGTAATCCAGAAGGAACTAATCCATTTACATTTCACATTGTACAAAGATTGGGTTTAGTTTTCAAGAATTCCTACTAAAATATCACAACATGGAGAAAATTGATGTGACATGCAACATGGAAAACATTGCCAAAATTGGGTCAATATAATGATAGAAAGCACTAGATCATACAGCCATATGTATCATTGTCTCAAACATAGGGGAGGATGAATAGAACAGAAGCTGTTCTAGAACTCAACAGCTGTGACGTAGCTACCATGGAGGCAGGGCAGGCAGCTGCTATGGGGCCGGGGCTGCAGGGTGGCCCAGGTTCCCCCTGGCAAAGCGTAGCCTGTCTCCCCTATCTCCATGGTGCTACAGCACTGACAGTAAACACACTGTCAGAGAGTCCCCAAACCCCCAACCCCCACCCCCCGGCCTCCAATCCCCCCTCAAGCCTCCGTTGTCCATAGACATTGTCCGACAGCCCCTCGCACTCCCCCGCGCGGCCTGCACCAATGTCCCCCCTTTCCACAGTTGCTATCAGTCCTGTTACGGATTCCGCAGCTTGCGGACTCTGGCAGGCGCGCACCTCTCCGCCCGTTTCATGGGCTCCATTCTATGCACAGGCGGATCCTGCCGCCCGTGCATAGAATGGAATCTATGAGACGGGCGGAGAGGTGCGCGCCTGCCAGAATCCGCGGGTGCGAGCTGCAGAATCCGGCGCAATTCTGTACAGTACACATACCCTAATAGAGGTTTTCTAGCATCTTGTTTAATGGAGGTCACTCAGCTTTCCTAGCATAATGGAGATTACCCAGCCTTCCTAGTATCTTGTATAGTAGTCAGTATAATGGAAGTCACTCAGCTTTCCTAGCATCTTGTATAATGGAGGTCACTGAGCTTTCCTAACATCTTGTTTGGTAGTAGGGGTCTTATGAGACCCTCTAACCAGGGGCGTAGCTAAAGGCTGATGGGCCCTGGTGCAAAATTTTAGCTTGGGGCCCCCCCATCTCCCCCCGATCAGGCAAAGTCCTATCTAACGTTATATCCAATTACTCTAATGTGCCACCATGTTCTAATGCCCTGTCACTGCCTCCACCTCATGTCCTGCACTACTGCCCCCTATAATTAATGGACTGTACTGTGTCATTGTCTAATCATTGTATTCCAATCTTTGACTCTACAGCTGAAAAACTACAACTCTCATCATGAACTGCCAGTTGGAAACGATGGGGGTTGTAGTGCTGCAACCTGAAGAGCCACATGCTGCAAAACTACAACTCCCATTATAAACTGTCAGCAGGGCATGATGAAGTTTGAACTTCTGCAACCTGGAGAAGTCACCTGATATCACCTGCAGTCCTATGTAACACCACAGATAACAGTGATATCCCTCTGAGTACAGATAATGTAGTAGTCATCTGCAGTCCTATGTAACACCACAGATAACGCAGTGATATCTCTGAGTACAGATCATGTAGTAGATGTCCCCTGCAGTCCTATGTAACACCACAGATAACACAGTGATATCTCTGAGTACAGATAATGTAGATGCAGCACAAGCTGGAGCTCAACGCGGTAAAGATACGGCCATAGGACACAGCTTGGGCCGCCAAGGCAGATGTCTGGAGGAGGGGGCGCTGGTACTTGCTGTCATTTGATTAGGTAAGAGGCCCAATCAGATTACAGCATGTGCCAGCGGGCGCAGCGGGACAGATTAGCGCAGTGCTTCCCAACCTTTTCCACCTCGGGGCACCCCTACTAAATGATGTTCTACAAAATAAGAAAACTGTCATACAGTGACTCACCGGTGATGTCTTCTTTGATCTGAGGCGTCACTTTCCCTTTTCCTCTCCAGTCCTCCATGATGATTCCTTCCAGATACGTTTCATCCCCTTAGAACCTGCGAGACAAACAATTTAGGCTCCGCACATTTCTAGCAACTTCCTTCCCTTACTCCCTCCTGTAGGCTCCCATAGTAACTGTGCTGTTTGGTGTAATGTGCAGTAAAGTGAGTAGGAATGTGGGATGCCCCCTGTATGTAGGATTCCCTGCTGTGCCCCCATGAGCTAATAATGCCCCCAGAGGTGCCCCCATACAATAATAATGCCCCCAGAGGTGCCCTCATGAGTTAATTATGCCCCCAGAGGTGCCCCCATGAACAAATAATGGCCCCAGAGGTGCCCTCATGAGCTAATAATGCCCCCAGAGGTGCCCTCATGAGCTAATAATGCCCCCAGAGGTGCCCTCATGGACTAATAATGCCCCCAGAGGTGCCCCCATGAACTAATAATGCCCCCAGAGGTGCCCCCATCAACTAATAATGCCCCCAGAGGTGCTCCCATGAGCTAATAATGCCCCCAGAGGTGCCCCCATATACTAATAATGCCCCCAGAGGTGCCCCCATATACTAATAATGCCCCCAGAGGTGCCCCCATATACTAATAATGCTCCCAGAGGTGCCCCCATACACTAATAATGCCCCCAGAGGTGCCCCCATATACTAATAATGCCCCCAGAGGTGCCCCCATATACTAATAATGCCCCCAGAGGTGCCCCCCAAGAACTAATAATGCCCCCAGAGGTGCCCCTAAAAAAACAAACATCCTACTCACCTAATCGGCGCTGTGTAGCTGCAGGCAGCAGCTCTCCTCCTCCTCTTCGGGCTCCATCTTGCGAGCCGCAGGGACGGGACTTCCGGCAGACGTGATGACGTCACATCATCACGCCTGCCGGAGAGGTCACGTCCCGGCCTCCCATAGGCTGCTGGTATGAAGAGCCGGCGGCCTATGGGAGGGAATACAGGAGGAGGACGCTGACAGGTCCTTCTCCTGTATTCTGATCGCTTTAATGTTCCGCCCGCTCACTGTGCGGGCGGAACATCAAAGCGATCTGTGCATCCCGAGAAGCTGCGCGGCCGCAGCTTCTCGGGATGCTTAAAGTGACACTGTCACAAGTGGCAAGGGGGACCGTGCGGGCCCCCCTAGCGTAGGGGCCCGGTCGCCATGGCGACCCCTATAGCTACGCCACTGCCTCTAACAATGATGTCCCATGATTTGCTATAGAAAGGGGCCCGCTGAGGCTCTATCGCCCAAGGGCTCACAAAAGCCTGAAGTCGGCCTTGCCTCTAGTTTATCTGTCCATGTAGCAAAAGATGTGCAATTCTCATTTTCTTATTGTAACCAAGTGTCAAAAAGTAGTTGTGTCTTTCTGGCCATGTGGCGGTCTGGTATGTCCCATCTTTGGTTCCTCCTCCCTCTGAATAATGATTTCATCCCACCATCCAGTTTGCACACCACTGATGCAGTGCACATCCTGTGTCCTAAACCAGCTCAGGCGCTGTAGCCAGGAAGGGCAATGCATTCATGCTTAGCAGCTAAAGATAATTTTTGTTAATGAGCATGCACTTCTCTTTAGGATGCAGGACGTGAGTACCATCAGCGGTGTGCAAACTAGGGGCAGAGATAAAATTATTACTGAGAGTGAGAAGGAGCCAAGGATTAGGTTTGCCAGACTGCCCCACGGCTAGAGAGATGTAACTCCTATTTTACACTTGGTTACAGTAAGAAAACGAGGACTGCACATTGGCTACTACATAAACAGATGAACTAAGGGTATCATGTCCATTAGAGTGCAGTCACCTAAATAACACTATCAGCAACACGGAGCAGGCCCGGTGCTGACAGATTTCCTCTAGGATCCAGGGACTAAATGATACGGACACAATGGTCCTGTACCCCCATCCAACTACCACCTCTGGTCCCTGACTATGATCCCTTATCCCTCCCTCTCTCTCTTTCCATTCTTCCCCCTCTTTCTATCTTATGATGATCTCATTCTCTTTCTCCTTCTTTGTTGTGTTTCATCCTTCCTTATGGGTACGGATGGAAAAGAGCACAATGTCTACTTTTAAAAATCAACTTAACCAACACTGTAAATAATAAAAATTTTTGTGAAGTTTTACAAGTTTTTCTTCCTTTTCTTTGACATTATCATTGGACGTTAAGTGTCCCTGTCGTTATAAACTTTCAAAATCTAAATTAACAGCACATGTGATATAAAGCAAGTTCGCATTTTAATTTTTTCTTTTTTTTTTAGTTATCATGGAAAAAAGGGCACTTCCTGCTTTCTGACTCCTTTTTCTTTCTCAAAAAAACAGGAAACCGTCAGAAATAGGAAGTCCTGTGTATCCCAGGCCATCTGAGCGCTCACAGAGCGAAGACAGTGATGTGATTAATGGACACATTGAGCCGTTAGTCTCTGTATTGGCTGAAATTCCTGTATTTAATTTTTTAATCTGCCTTCAGGAGACTGGACCTGGATTTCTGGTAAGTTCAGCTTTGTTTTACAGCTTGATAAAAAAAATTAAAAAAATAAGGAATAATGTACAAACTTGCTTCAATCTGTTGATTTAGATGTTATAAGTTATAACATAACATATTCTGAAACATAAAAAGTGGTATCTCCGGGGGTATCGCTAGGATCTACATAGATTCCCGAAACATGTGCAACAACAAATCTCTTATACAGTCCTGCACTTACTATACAAGCAGGCCCAGACTGGTAATCTGGCAAGCCGGGCAAATGCCCTCTGGGCTGCCTGGATTACCAGTCCGTGGGCAGCCCGGGCTGCATGATATAAAAAATAATCAACATTATTTTTTAAAAAATCACCGTTGCGACCCGCTTCTGCTCCTGCAGCCCGCTTCTCTCTGCCCACCAATTCGGCCCGCTCCTGACGTGCTCTTCCAGCCAATCAACTGGGCAGGCTGTGGTGGCAGGGGCGCTACTTCGGGCAGGCGGCGGGCTGTGGTGGCCGGGGCGGGATTTGTCAGGTAAGGTAGTGTGTGTGTCTGCCTGTCTGTGTTTCTGTCTGTCTGTGTCACCTGCCAGGCCGACTTCTCCCTCCAGCAGGCTCAGTGATATGACCTCATTGTGCCTGCGGGAGGATTCGGCCTGCGAGGAGAAGATCGGAAGAGAGAGGGACCCGCTGTATTCCAGGAGTATAATGTTTTTTGGGGGGGGGTTTTGGCAATGCAGTGGGGGATTACTATGGGGGGTTGTATTATGGGGCAGAGCATGGGGGGATTACTATGGGGGGGGGCTGTATTATGGGGCAGAGCACGGGGAATTACTATGGGGGGCTG
Source organism: Dendropsophus ebraccatus (assembly GCF_027789765.1). Classification (NCBI taxonomy): domain Eukaryota; kingdom Metazoa; phylum Chordata; class Amphibia; order Anura; family Hylidae; genus Dendropsophus; species Dendropsophus ebraccatus. The sequence goes on along the minus strand of NC_091460.1, from coordinate 90,133,805 downwards.
TATTATGGGGCAGAGCATGGGGGGGATTACTATGGGGGGGCTGTATTATGGGACCTCACTTGTCCCCACTCGTGCTCTTCATATCTCTGTTGGCAGCTTCAGATTTAAAGGAGCAATACGCTCTTAATTGGTTTAGCACATAACACACTCCCCTATAAATGTTGCACCTGTCCTGACCCCCCCTTGTTGGAGCCTCTGCATGCTAACTCTTAGCTTGTGGTCTCAGCTCAACTGCCCGTGGTTCCAGCCCCTTTTTCCAGCTGTGAGTCCTGCTGTGTTTCTGCCTATGTGTCTCCAGTTGCACCTAATCCACCTCTGCAGCAAATCCAACCCACCTTGCGGCAAGCTCTCATGAAGACCAGCGGTCCCTTAGATTCAACTCCCTGGTGCGTCTTACGCCATCGCCACCTGCAGTTTAGTGGATTGTCCCAGCACAGGAGTGCCACTAAGTTTCCTATGCACCTGGGCAAAATAACAGTAGGATGAAGGAGAAGTGTATTGTGTGTTTTTCCCCACTAGATGTCACTACTGTATCTCTGGTATATCTTGTCTTATGGCCAGTTTAAAGAAGTAATGGGTTAATTGTTTTTGTCACATGTCGCGTTTTGTCCTTTCACAGGTGCAGGCCTGTTTCCCTCTTCTTCTGTCCTATCACACCTCTTCTCTCTTTTTTACACACAGCCCCACCAATCACCAGTGAGTGCAGTTTGCCACTATAAAAGGGAGGTTAGTTCCTGTTGGAAGGTCTTTTGTCTTTTTTCAAGAGTTGGACACAGAGAGAGAGTGTGTGAGTTAGTCTTTTGTGCAGCTACCCACCACTAGCATGTGGTGCAAGACCCCCTCAAGAAGTAACACCTTGTGCATGCCAGGGATACCATCAACACTACACAGGCCAGTATACCTGAGGCTTGGTACTGACCCTAGTAGGACAAAGCTGCAGTTGACGCCTATGCATCCTACTGTAACGCATGGCTATTCTGGAAACCCTAAGAAGTCTGCTCAACCCAGCAAGGCGGTCAGATCACAGATATCTAAACTTGAGTATGAGTATCTTCTCCACAGCTACATTGGACAGGGCCCTCAAGACGCTCCTTTACTCTACTTTGCTTCTATCTACCAAGTTTATAGAACTACCTCTTGCCTGCACTTGCATTCCAAAAGTGTTATTATTGCCTTGTATTGCACTGGAGATTCTCAGTAAATGGACATTTTGCTCTTTAAGCTATTGGACTCTGGTCTATAATTTCTGCGCCTGCACCTACACACCAAGTTACACAGTTGCAGCAGTTGACCGCCATGTTGCAGCAGCTCCTAATAGCTCAACAGGTTCCGACTGCACCTCCTGGCTTTGTGGTGGTGGTTGACACTGTGCCACTCATGTGTAGGAACTCATGTATATCAGAAGACCTGCACGTGGTACCTGAGGCAATATTGTTTGGTCAAATGGTATACAGTACTAACTTCTGATGTTGGTTTTTAATATAGCTGAGAAGCTTTAGTATCAAATGTGTGAGATGTGCAGCCATTTTCTTGTTCTCCAGACATTTTAGTATTTTGTCCCCTATGTGGTTTTGCACCCCACCCAGTAAGACCTATATGTTACCAATTTGCAGGGGGGCTGTCTACATGGTGAGTACTTCCTCTTTTTCCCAGTCCAGCTCAGGGAATGAGCTTTCAGACCTGTTAACATTGGTGTTGGTTGGTGGCCATTGCCTCTGCGGGGTGGTGCAGCCCTTGCCCTGGGGGTTGGTCCTGCGACATTGGTTGCTGAACCGCTGGGCTGCCCCCCCATGTGGGCTCTGGCTTTGTGGTGGTGGTCACCAACCATCACTGCGCCATTGTTAGAGTAGGAACTCTATGTATATCAGAAGACCCACACGTAGTACGAGGCAATATTGTTTGATCAAATGATATACTAACTTCTGATGTTTTTTTTAATGTAGCTGAGACGCTTTAGTATCAAACATGTGTGCCATGTGCAGCCATTTTCTTGTTCTCCAGACTTGTACATCCTCACCTGTTTTATCTTCGCTGTGTATAATGCTTCTGCTCCTCCCCACCACCTCTGTCTACTTCCCTGCAGAGATGATGTGCCTACTCGCCTCAGCAGTAGATGGCACAGGATTAGAGATGAGCGAAGCGAACATGGCAAAGCAGGATTCGCTGTGCATTGTGCATTCAATTTGCTTTGTTTTGTGAAGCGAATTCGCAGCGTTTCATTAACAATATTTGCTAAACACGGCGACCGCAAATGTTAGCTTACAGTACTGTCTTTTGGCAGGAGCAAGGGATTTTCCATAATCCCTTGCACCCATCCAATCACCTGCATGCACCTCCCCCTCACCCCCTATATAAGGTGATTAACTTCCTGGAGGTGGCCAGTTGGCTGTATGTGAAGTGGAGAGCAGGACCGCAGCAGGCAGTTAGTGCAGAGCAGGGAGAAAAATACAGAAAGATAGGGACAGAGAGAAGAGGAGAGGATAGGAGGGTGGATTGTGAGTAGATTGTGGGTGGATTTTTTGTGGCTACTGCATGTTGCTTTTGTCTATTGTACCAAGTCACTGGGCACTGGTTTTGTGCATTATACCAAGTCAATGGGTGCTGGCTGGGCATTATACCTAGTCAATGGGTGTGCATTATACCAAGTCAATGGGTGCTGACTGGGCATTATACCAAGTCAATGGGTGCTGGCTGGGCATTATATCAAGTCAATGGGTGCTGACTCTGCACTATACCAAGTCAATGGGTGTGCATTATGTGTGCATTATACCCCATCAATGAGTGCTGGTTGGTCATTGTACCAAGTCACTGGGTGTGCATTATATCATGTCAATGGGTGCTGGCTGGGCATTAAACCAAGTTACTGGGTGTTGCGGAAAAAAATCCCGTTATCAGTTAGTAGGTGCTGTGAATTCAGTGTCCATTCAAAACAGTCTGTGGGTGTAGTGCTTGAAGTTAACCCAGTGTTCTTGCTCAGTGGAGGTAATGCTTCGCCGGATTACTGGATTTTATTATATTACTGGTTCATGTACTGTAAATGTCTTGAAAAACACCCATGACAAAAATACTCAAAAACACCTTCAAATCCCCATCAAACCTCTGTACAATAAAGTATCCACCCCCTTCCATTCCCATCTCCCCCCCCCTTAAAATCTGGTTAAATCTGTGGCCTCTCCCCAAGTAGTGGCACTTTCCCCCATTTAAATAACTTATTTGGCTCACTCAACCATTCAAGTGTGAATGCACACTAAATCATGCAAGGTAACCTGCCTTTCAGCAACAAATGATTGCTGGTAGTAGCTTTAGAAGGTTGTTCTATCACAGTTAGAGAGCACCAACCTCTGTGATATATACCCCAGGATAAAACAATTCTATAGCTTTATTCACTCTAGAAACCGCGAGAGCCATTAAAAATTCACACAATAAGTATCCTTTGTTGAACCATTGTGCGACACATCTATCATGGTGCAAGAACATGCTCCAAGAACTATTATCACCCAGTCATCATGCGTGTCTGTAAAAATAGAACATGAATGCTACTATTTGCCAGTGACTAAAACCCCCATGGCTATGGTAACAGGGAGGGAAATGTCCTCTTTGAGAAACAGTCATGGGGATTTATGCCTCCATTCCTCCAATAACATCCTTTTGTGCTACCTCCGTGTCATACCTCACACAACTGCCTCCAAGATTTTGCCAAAGCCTCCCCCATTCTCCGGAACTACCCTGACACATCCAGCTTTCATCTTCCATCAAGACCTTCAAAAGTACCCTGAAAACCCATCTATAACAATTCTGCATCATAGTTTGACTGGTTGCACCTTATGTTTCTCTCCCCATACCTTTTTTTTTTTTTTGATCTTGTAATGTTCCTGTTTGTTAACCCCTATTGCTTGTATAGCGCTCTGGAATCAAGGGCACTTTATAAATAAACAATAATACTGTTTTTGGGGTATGGGTTGCATGGGAGGCACTGGGCTGCTGTGGATCATATATCTCCTTGCAGACCTGGACTAAAGCATCCGCCAACTCCTGGACAGTCTGTGGTGCAGTTGGATGTCCCAGATGTGCTCAATTGGATTAGGGTCTGGGGAACAGGCAGCCAAGACCATGGCTTCAATGCCTTCATTTTGCACGAACTGCTGACACACTCCAGCCCCATGAGGTCTATCATTGTCCTGCATTAGGAGGAACCCATGGCCAACCGCACCAGCATTTGGTCTCACAAGGGGTCTGAGAATCTCATCTCGGTACCTAATGGCAGTCAGGCTACCTCTGGTGAGCACATAGAGGGCTGTGCGGCCCTCCAAAGAAAAGCCAACCCACACCATTACTGACTTACTGCCAAATTGGTTATGCCCAGGCGGTTCATAACATTCGGGTTATGCCCAGGCGGTTCTCCAGGATTTTGTCAATTACATCTTCTGGGATTTCCTTTACACCTGTGTCACCATGGCATTCTGATTTACTGTTATGACCAGATAGTGATAACACTCGGTCATAGAAGAGATGGGGAAGACACAGACAGTGGACCCTGCACTTGTTCCTGCCCACTGCCCCTGCCTATGTGCCACTATCAGCCCTAGGTGGCTGCGGACAACTGGGTGACTGCCCCTGACTTACTGTACATGTACGATAACACAGGGTCAAGAAGCAAAACAGAGGAGTAAAGCAGTGTTCAGTCAGAGCTAACAACACACAAAACAAAAAAAACTCATGGCCAAAAATGTAATCCCTGCCGCAAAGGCTGTAACTTTAGTCTAGACGGCAGCACTGATGTGCTATCAGGCACAGACATGACATTTACTCCCCACATCTGAAGACTCAAGTGGGACAAGCACGCCAAGTGCTGCAACGGTTAAGAGCCAATTGCCTCTATGCAGTACACTGCGACCTGGCCCGCCACGAGGGGGGGCCCGCGAGCCCCCCCCCCCTTGTCACTGACCGGCCCCCTATGGATCACTCTTGTGACCTCAAGCATTGTTTTGCTTGTGGTCACAAGAGCGCGCTCGTCGGGGAGCTCCCTGTGGCGCCAGGGGCCCTGATTTCCGGCACAGAAAGCGCACGTCAGAGACGCTTCCTGTGCCGGAAGTCCCAGCCCCGGCGTACAGGGAGTTCCAGCCGGGGAACACACCGCGCCTGAAGAAGGAGAGGATCGCCGGGGAGCAGGTTGTTAGGTGAGTTTGTGTGTGTGTTTTTTTTTTTTTTATTCTGCTTGGGGAAGAGGGGGGGACATCTATAAGGGATGGGGGAAGAGGGGGCCATCTATAAGGGATGGGGGAAGAGGGGGGCCATCTATAAGGGATGGGGGAAGAGAGGGGGCATCTATAAGGGATGAGGGAAGAGGGGGACATCTATAAGGGGGGGAAGGGGGGCATCTATGGGGGAAGGGGGGCCATTTATAATGGGGGAGAGAGGGGGGCAACATGCAGTGGGGATCATCTATATATACTATAAGGGGGGTCACATAGTGTCAGGGCTACCCACTAAATGAAGGGTGTAAAGGGGCCAATACAGATGTGCAGTGTGTAGAGAGATGATGATGGTGCCAGTGTAAGGAGCCTAATATGTCTGTCTGGCAGATTCTGTGGATTCGTGGCTCTGAGAAGTTCTCATAACGGCCCAGGACAGATGGAGAAGAAAATGAAAAGGGAAGAACTCCGATCAGAGAAGACGTCCCCTGTGAGTCACCTGATATAACAGCACTGTAATGTATATGGTGTATACAACCTGTGTGGAGCTGCGTCCACCTCTATATGACTGGATGAGGTGATAGTGATCTGTGTACAGTGGATCTTATTCAGTAGCAGCGGTGGGGTTAGTCAGTATGTGGTGGTGTTAGTCAGTATGTGCTGGTATTAGTCGGTATGTGGCGGTGTTAGTCAGTATGTGGTGGTAATATTTGTTACGTGTTATCCGGTACTGTGTTTTATTGGTCTTAGTATACTGGATTTGGTCAGTGGTGGTGATGGTAGTGGTCGTGGTGTGGCGGTAATATTTCCCCCTTGTATACTGGTATTATTGGCAATATTGGTCTCAGTATACAGGATTTGGACAGTAACAGTATGGCGGTAATATATATGGTGATAATATTTTTTCTTTCTATATGCTGGTGTTATTGGTAATATCTGTCTTGCGGTACATATCTATCTATCTATCTACACACATACACCTACCAGTAGCATCACTTGGTCGTGAAAGGGGGGGGGGGCAAGTTGACCTCTCGCACCAGTGCCCAGGAGACATTAGCTACGCCCCTGCCTCTATGCTAAGCTGTGAAGTGCATGTTCCATCAGTGCAGCCTTCCTTTTCTTGGGTACATCGTCTCTGACCATGATAATAATAATAAATAATTTTTATTTATATAGCGCCACCTGATTCTGCATCACTTTAAAATTCTGGGGGTACATACATAGACAAAAATCAGACATTACAGAGATATAAATATAATTATTTATACATGAGGAATGAAGGCTGGCATGCATGAGCTTACAGACCATAATCTGCAAATGGATCCAGCAAAGCTCTCGGTGATTCTTCATTGGCAACGCCCCGTTGGACTTTGAGTTATACAACAGTTCCTGGGGTTCGCCAACTGTTATCGGCAATTCATCCTCCACTTTTCCACCCTATTTGCCCCGATTGCGGCCCTTACCAAGAAGAACGCTAACCCTAGCAATGGCTGGCCGAGGATCGGTAAGCCTTTTCTAGGTTAAAATGTGCCTTAACATCTGCACCAATTCTGTCACATCTAGACCCTGCCAGACCATTCTTCTTGGAGGTGGATGCTTCCTTGGTAAGCACTGGGGCAGTGCTTCGGGGTAGACTAAGACATGTGGCTTCTTCTCCAAGACCTTCTCTCCTGCCAAGCGGAAGTACACCATTGGGGATAGAGAGCTTTTGGCAATCAAATTGGCTCTAGAGGGATGGCGCCATCTCTTGGAAAGGACAAATCATCCAATCACCATCTACACAGATCAAAAGAGCCTCCTCTATCTTCAAACAACTCAGCATCCCAATCCCAGACAAGCCAGGTAGACGCTCTTCTTATCCAGGTTCAACTTTGTAATACACTTCTGTTCGACTGAGAAGAACATAAAAGCCGACGCTCTCTCACAGGGATCTGATGACCTGGGGCAAGAGGATGCTCCTCGTCACATCATCCCCCCTGAGCGTCTGTCATGGCTTTGGTGGCAACCCGTGCCCCAAGGCGCACCCGCTGGCGGCTGTGCTATGGGAACGTAGCTTAAAGGGGTGGTCAGAGAGGTAGAAAGAAAACCATGAGAAGGCAGAGTCCTTGAGGCTGATAGAACGGATCATGGGGAGGAGGAGCTGTTCGTCTACGGTGTCAGACGCCACAGAGAGATCCAGGAGAATTAGCAGAGTATAGTCGTCTTTAGATTTGGCAGTAAGGAGTTCATTGGATACTCTTTAGTAAGGGCACCAAAACCAGATTAAAGGGGGTTAAAGGACAACTCCTGCGGAAATTTTTTTTGGCTTATTTAACACACATTACAAAGTTATGTGGTAATGTGGTTCAATACCCGGTCTGGCCCCCTTCCCCCACTTTCTGACCCCCGACCCACCCACCCCGGAAGTTAAAGAATGTATACATTACCTATTACGGTCGTCACAGTCCTCTTCTCTGGTGTCGGGTGACGTCAGAGCTGGGGGGCGGTCCGGGTCTTCTTCCTCTTCGGCGTCTTCATTGAAAGTGAATGGGAGAGAAAAGGCTGCTGGTGCACATGCGCACCAGCAGCCTTTTCATTGGCTGGAGCGCATCACATGGCTTCCAGCTTGCTCAGCCCTGATTGGCTGAGCTTGGTGGAAGCCATGTGATGCGCTCCAGCCAATGAAAAGGCTGCCGATGCGCAAGCGCACTGGCAGCCTTTTCTCTCTCATGGACCCGGAAGCAAGAGACATCGCTGGACGGCGGACGCAGGTGACGGTGAGGCGGACGGCGGGCGAATGGAGTGGCGATCGTCACCGGAGGGATGGTGAGTATGGTGTCTGTGTGTGTCTGTGTTTTTTTTTTTTTGGGGGGGGGGTCCCGCCGGAGTTGTCCTTTAAGAAAAGTTATCAGAGATAGCGGGTTATGCGGGAAAAGACCAAGCATTCCAAGAGTTTATAGATAAAAGGGAGATTAAAGACAGGTTGATAAATGGATGTCCAGGATGGATCTAGAGCAGTGTTCTCATTCCAGTCCTCATGGCCACCAATGGGTCATGTTTTGAGGATATCCCATACAAAGAACACCTGTGATAATATCTGATGCACTGAGTATAATTATATAATCTGTGGAATACTAAGGAAATTGTCAAAACATGACCTGCTGATGGCCATGAGGACTAGAACTAAGCACTGATTTTTTCAGTAATGGGGGGGAAGACGGCGTGTTTGAAAGTAAAAGGAAAGATCGCAGAAGAAAGGGAGAGGTTGAAAAAAAAAATCTCCTCTCAGTATATAAGACCATATTCTCTCAGTAAGCCGGTATACAGAGTACTGTACAGCCAAAAATCATTTCTCAACAACATAAGCTCTGGACTCAGTATTCACTTATTACACCAGCCCACAAAAGTATAACCTGAAAGCATTTCTCAAAAACTACCACTGGGTGGCACCAAAGCCTCAGTGCTCCCATTACTGTCCCTATTTTGTAACAAAGACAAGACCTAGGGTATAGGTGTTTGTATACCAGGGTGGACTTGCTATCAGTACTTATTGTTTTTTTTTTCCCCCCAAACAAATCAGTACTTATTGTTTACAGCATTGAGCACTTGGTACTTTTCTGTATATATATATATATGTCATTTATGGGAAATTATTTTTGTGATACTGTTTGTTATATATACATGCATGTTTCTCTGTGCATTTATCTAATTGTATATTGGCAAGATCCTTTGTGATTACTGATTTCATAGCTTTACCTGGTATAAAATTGTTGCTCCAAATATTGTGGGGGCACATGTCTAATTACGTTGGCTCTTTTTTGCCGTCTTTTTAATTTTTTTTAAAGGGAACCAAGCAGGCTAAAAACGGCCATAAAGCTAAGGAAACATGCTGGTACATCACCCAGCACGCTTCCCAAACATACCCCTGTACCCTGCATACCCTGTACATATAAACCACAAAGTTAGTTTAATTATCTCCCGCGCTGTATGTAAATTACCTGCTAAGTAGTCATGGTGGGCGGTTGGCTTGTTCAAGTAGTCATGGTGGGCAGGTGGCTTGTTCATCTAGTCACGGTCCTGGGCGGGCTCTGGCGCTGTAATCACGCTATGCGCCTGTGCGTCGTAGTACAGCAGCGTCATTTCCCACTGACGGCAGGTCAGTGACGGCCCAGGTCACGGCAGGTGACGGCAGCATGCAGTTCTTTTCAACACGTCCAGAGGGGCGTGATTACAGCGCCGGAGCCCGCCCAGGACCGTGACTAGATGAACAAGCCACCCACCATGACTATTTGAACAAGCCACCAGCCCACCATGACTACTTAGCAGGTAGTTTACATACAGCGCGGGAGATAAACTAACTTTGCGGTTTATATGTACATGGTACGCAGGGTACAGGGGTATGTTTGGGAAGCATGCTGGGTGATGTACCAGCACGTTTCCTTAGCTTTATGGCCGATTTTAGCGTGAATGGTTCCCTTTTAAGTTTCTTTGATGTTAGTGCATTAATAAAGATTTGCATATTTGTATATTATCATTGGGTGTGCAACCTTTTAATAGCTGAGTCACTTTCTTTCTTTGGTGGTGTATTGTTGTTCAGGACTACCTGTTGGCACCCCATTGCATTATAAATTGAAATATGTGCTGTGCCCACCACTGTTATATATGTTTAAACACCTACTACATACCTCCATCAACACGGCCCTGGCTCAAATCAACAGTAACTCCCAGAATATTAAAAATTTTGAAAGAGAGTGTTGGGGATGGGATGAACACTTGAGATGGTTTAAGAAAAAAAACACTTTCAACATTTTCAAATCACTGGCCTGACTCCCCACCCAGTGATGTTAAATTCACATCACTGGCGTGACTCCCCATTCTCACAATCATCACAGAATTGGACCCAAGTACAGAAGGCATTTGCAAGACAAGTCATTGCAAGATACTTCCACATGAAAAAACACATGCTTAGACCGGGGTCTCTCCGCAAACCATGCTCCCTATCTAGCATGGCACCGCCAATTTGCTGGGATAGGAATGGACCACTACCACCAGTGTTAATCTTGACCCAACATTGCCATACCAGCGAAAAAGTATCAATATGATGCATGATGTTCTTATCTATATTAAACCCACAGAATTTAACTTCATCTCATGGAATATAGCAGGCAACTGCCCAGTCAAGCATACTAAACTACTCACACGTCTCAAAAAACCTATTGAGAACAGCTCAAAACAACTGTACAACTGACAACAGCTGCTACAAAAATTGAAGCACCAGAGCGAGCGCCTGGACATCCTGATGCATAATGTCTCCACCCGCCTGGACGCCATTTCCACTTTGCTTCCCGATAAACCACAGGTCCCAGTATCTCCAGTGGTTCCAGTCTAGTGGTCCAGTCTCATGGCCAGACCTAGGGGCTGCAGGTATCTAGCTTCGCTGGCTCAACGCTATAATAGGGATCCCAAGTTCTGCCGAGGCTTCTTAAACCAGTGCCTGATAGTGTTCAGTGGACTTAAAGCGTAACTATAAAATATTTGGACCATTCTGTTTTAGTTAGCTTAGGTCATGATAAGAATTTTTGCAATATACATTAATAACCTAAAAAGAACAGTTTTTTAAATACATAAAGCTGAAAGTCCCCTCAAAGCTCTCTTTGCCTCTGTGATACTTGTGCATTCCTGCTGGACACGCCCCCTCCCTGGAGATCTGTACCTAGAGTACAGACTCTGACAGCAGCATCAGATAACAGCCCTGACACAGAGAGAAACATAAACAAAACCTCCTCCCCTCACCTCCTAGCAGCACGTTCTCCCCCCTACCCTCACAGAGGTCACTTAGCAGAGCTGAGGGTGTTGTGTGTGAGGAGCAGCACAGGGGAAGAGCTGAATGGTGGGACAAATACCCAGTGCTTCACCCAGGGGGGACATGCCAGCCATGACTCCAATGTACAGCATGAGGGAGAGTGGGTGAGTCACTGAGGGAAGGACTACAAGTCCCAGCACAACACAACTGTAGCCCTTCCATAGTACATATAACATTCACTATCAGATGTCTGCAGCAGGTGCCCCCACCTCCATGGCTGACATTATCCTACAGTGTTATGAGAGCAGATGACTGTATCTAATCCTACTGTGTGTGATATTATCTGCTGGGGCTCTGTATCTAATCTTACATTGTGATATTGTATGCTGGGGCTGTATTTAATCTCACTGTGTGTGATACCACCAGCTAAGCTACTGGTCAGTGAATGGAGGGACGCAGCCAGAGAGATGAGGGATAGAACACGCCCACTTTCTCTCAGCCAGAATAAAAATTCATTTATTCTTCTGAGCCAAACAACTGGGGATATCTCAGCAAGTGCACAAGATATCAACACAGTTTAGGGCTCCTTTTAAAGGGTAACGCGTGGGCTATTTATTTGAGAAATTTCATTTTTTGGCTACTTAAATTATAGTTACACTTTAAGGAAACTGTCGGGGTTTAGCAAGATCTGAACGGACCGCGGCACCGCCTTCCCCATGACGGCGCTGTTCTATTGGTGTGTTAAATTTAAGAGGATGAACCTGGTGGTACATCCTCATTAAACGAAACCCTACCCGTTCCCTATTCATTGCATTAATGGGAAATACTAACTTTCAAGACCTCAGCCCTGTATTCAAAAACTGGCACCAAAATGGTAATCTATATACTGTCTAGTCAATACTATGGCAAAACTTCTACAATAGGCCTTTCCCAGTGTCTGTGCCTTGACATACCCAATCTTCTTACAATGCTTAAACACACCTTAAAAATGCTTCGAGCTATTAGATGCGTGGAGATGACTCCATTTCCCACCGCTCTTAAATATCCCAGCACAAGGCTTCAAAAAGGGGGTATTCTCCTCGTCTTCCTTCTTGAAATGCAGATCCACAGATTCAGACCTGACCCATTGCTTGTGGCAGTGTCCTGCCATCCAAATGTTTTCTAAACCTCTAGAAAACTTTGTCACAACTGACCTACTGAACTTTGTGTCTTTTAATGCCCATTGGGGTATATTTGGCCCAGCTAAGCCACAATAAAGGTGGAACTGTAAATGTATCAAAACGGTGGAAATGTATCTAAACATGCCAGTGCAATGTAAACAGAGAGGTGTAAAGTTGTAGTAAGAGGTGTCCTTACTAACACAGTAATAAAAATAAAAAAGAAGTAACACCATATATAATGAAATTACATGTAGGTAAAAGATATACCAGAGATGACGGAGGGGAAAAGGCAAACAACACATATCTACGACCCACAGGTTTCTTACGGTTCCATCCTGCACTGGAGACAAGACCTGAGCCAGACCTGACCCTAGAATTTGTAAAGACCCTTCAGAGGCACATAAAGATTGCACAATATGGAAGGCAGAACATCAGAAATGAATTTCATAAAGGTCTAAACAAAAAGGTCAATGCTACTATATCCCACCCACATGTAAATAACTGGACATTCAAAGTGACAAATATTTAGAAATTGCAAAGCTGGTGCATTGATTCTGGTGCAAAAAGTCACATGACAAGCAATAAGAACTTCTTCAAAGAGCTTGAAGTAACCAAAAGGGAAATGATCTTGCAGATGGAAGCAGTATAAACACAGAAGGAAGTGGACATGGAATCTTAGTGTGCATGAGTAAAAATGGAGATAATTCAGCCATACCAATGCAGGATGTACTATATTTTCCCAGCAGGGGCGTAGCTAGGATTCATGGCGCCCCATAACAAAAAATATTAAGGGGCCCCCCTACGCACAACACAAAGCACTGTGTATATATATATATATATATATATATATATATATATATATATATATATATATATATATATATATATATATGGGATGTCACGATACCAGATTTTTGAGTTCGATACCGATACCAGCTTTTTTTATTGCGATGCTTGATACCAGTTCCATACTTAATAAAGTTTGGGAAAAAAATTCTAAAAAATACAAATGTAATGACCCCCGCCCAGACTGCGGATATGATGCTGGGATACATACTTCCTTGTTCACAACAACTCCCAGCATACCTCCTTGTGCACAAGGAGGTATGCTGCGAGTTGCAGTTGTGCAGCAGACCCCCGACCCCAACCCTCCCCCTCCCCCCCAAGTCCTGGACCAGATCTACTGCTACTGTATCGGTGGGCCCCCAGGGGGACATGAAGGGCCACTGCAATGGCTCATGGAGGGGAGGGGGATAGATGAAGGACCGCTGCACACTGGCAGGTCCCAGGCACACCATGGCAGCCCCAAGTGTATAGGGGATGCTGATCATACACTATGGCAGCCCCTCAGTGTGTTGGGGGCTCCTGATAAATCACCATGGCAGCCTCCAGTGTGTAGGGGGCTCCAATAGGGCCTTGTCATTGTTATGATGCTGCCCTGCAACAGGCACAGGGGGTGGAGCTATGAGGAAGGTGTATGCCCACCAGGGGTGTCTCAGTCTGTCAATAACACAGAGAGCAGGTCATCCCAGGCTACTCCTGCAGAGTGTGGAGTGCGGTAACGCAGACATGCCTGTGTGTGGTGTGTACAGCTGCAGTCATTCTTAATGTACAGCGAGCACAGCGCTAACCTTTCTCCCCGGCTAAGACCAGCATTCCAAGGGTGACAGACGTTCTCCTTGCCTCAGTGCTGGTGATTAAGTGTTCTGTACAAGCTGCACCACATATGTCATCTGGAGGAGAGGAGGGCCGCGTCTCCTGCAGCGCTTCCTGTGTGTCTGTCCTCCCCAGTGCCGCTGCTGTCTCTCCCACTTTCTGTCTGTGCCTTCTCCTCGGTCCTAGTTAACCCTCTCCGCGCGCTTCTCACTCTTTCTTCACCTCTGCTGCACCCCTGGAGCTGCTCAGGAGAAGTCAAATGCCGCTGTCAGTTGTGACAGCAGCATGTACTCAGTAAAAGAGCCGGTACTGGCCACCGCTGTGTGTCGGCTATTTGAAGTTCGCGCCGCTGTGAACAGAGGGTAAGCGGGCTGAGGAGGGAGCGGCACACAGAGAACATGGGCGGCGCTCAGCTACCCGCCGGCCGTGTTCTCTGTACTATACTTTATGTTAAAGCTGCGCTATTGGGAAGCTCAACATAGAGTATCGATACCAGGAAATCCTAATACCGAATCGTTTTTTTGCCAGGAATATCGATAGTAGTATCGATATTTCGGTGCATCGTGCATCACTAATATATACACTACCGTTCAAAAGTTTGCGGTCACATAGAAAAGTCCTTATTTTTGAAGGAAACGCACTGTACTTTTCAATGAAGATAACTTTAAACTAGTCCTAACTTTAAACAAATACACTCTATACATTGCTAATGTGGTAAATGACTATTCTAGCTGCAAATGTCTGGTTTTGGTGCAATATCTACATAGGTGTATAGAGGCCCATTTCCAACAACTATCACTCCAGTGTTCTAATGGTACAATGTGTTTGCTCATTGGCTCAGAAGGCTAATTGATGATTAGAAAACCCTTGTGCAATCATGTCCACACATTTGAAAACAGTCTAGCTCGTTACAGAAGCTACAAAACTGACCTTCCTTTGAGCAGATTGAGTTTCTGGAGCATCACATTTGTGGGGTCAATTAAACGCTCAAAATGGCCAGAAAAAGAGAACTTTCATCTGAAACTCTATTCATCTGAAAGTCTATTCTTGTTCTTAGAAGTGAAGGCTATTCCATGCGAGAAATTGCTAAGAAATGGAAGATTTCCTACAACGGTGTGTACTACTCCCTTCAGAGGACAGCACAGGCTCTAAATTATTTTTTCTAAATTTTTAAAAGCCAAAGACAGAAGTGTCTGGCCTGAAGGGGCTTTTTTAACGTCAATTGACGTAGAAAGCCTATACACAAGAATTCCTCAGACCTTAGTCGTAAACATAATTGGATCTTTCCTTAGGAGAATAGGGAAGAACACGAATTTTGTTGATTTTGTTTGCGAAGCACTAGGTTTCATTCTGGAAAATAATGCTTTTGTTTTTAATGAGGTTTGGTACGTTACGGTACCGCAATGGGTACGCCAGTTTCATGTACTCTAGCGAATTTATTTTTGGCAGAATTTGAGAGAGTTATGATTTTTAGTGAAAAGAATCCGTTTACAAGAGCGATAAGTGCTTATTATCGCTTTGTTGACGATATTTTCATTATTTGGAACGATACTCCAGAGGCTTTTGGTGACTTCGTAAATTATATCAACAATAATACGTTCAACATGGCTTTCACAAGCAAATTGAGCACATCTGAATTAGAGTTCTTAGATACTACAGTAAAAATCGTCAATAATGAACTGACAGTAGTAAGCTACCGTAAATCCACAGCGTGCAACTCCCTGTTACACTTCAACAGTTACCACCCCCCTCATGTAAAACTAGCTCTACCATACGGGCAATATCTGCGCTTAAGACGCATTAATAGTACAGACATCGCGTTCAGAGAGAAAGCTAAAGAACTGACCCTCAGGTTAGTCCAACGGGGTTACCCAATGAGGGAGCTCCAGAAGGCGTTGGAAAGGGCCTTCTCCAAGGATAGAAAATCCCTACTGCATAATAAGAGTTATAAGAAAAGAACTTCAGATAGGGGCCAACAAAATAAGCAAAATATCACGTTAGCTTTTAAATATAGTCCCATGGCGTCAACTATAAAAGAATAAATAAAAATTGGTACCTTATAAATAACGATCCAATCTTGTCAAAGTGTGTCACAGAACAACCTACAATAGCATTCAAAAGGTGTAAAAACCTTAAAGATATATTATTACGTAGCAAATTTAGCAATAGAGAAGATACAATGTGGATTAAATCTAGGCCACCTAGAGGCATGTTTAAATGCGGTAATTGCTCCTTCTGTGAGCAAGCTATGATAACAAAAACCGTGACCTTAGGCGGAATTCAATATAATATAAATGAGTTCATATGTTGCAGAACAAAATGTGTAGTTTATGCCATCCTATGCAGTTGCGGCATGTTCTATATTGGCAAGACCCTGCGGCCCCTTAACCGCAGGTTCTATGAACATGTCTATGCTATAAAAAATAGAAAAGCAGCAACTAAAATCGTAGAGCAAGTTCACACACAACATAACGGAGACACTAATTGTCTCTCATTTACAGGTCTAAAAAGAGTTATGCATAAACCGGGACAGGATATAAACACAGAACTATTGAAGATAGAAGCACAATATATATTAACTACAGGAGCACAAGGAAAGTGCGGTTTAGAACTGAATATGTTTACATAGGTCGCTTTTAAGTATACACAGTGTACATTGTTTTTATGTAAAAAAAAGGGGTTCTTACCTGTTACACTTTTGCAACGCCCACTCCCAGTACGTCATTACAGGTATTTCACCTGTGACCGATGGGAGAGGCGTCATCCGTAGAAGCGCGCATGTGCGCAAACTGGCCATCATGTTAGCACTGTGAAAGTGGTATGGCGTCTGCCCGCATGTTGTGATGTCTTCATGGACTTTTAACTGCACGCTTTGCGAATAAAGGAGTCATTTTGCCACAGATGGGTGAGTGCCCTTGTCTTTCTCTCTCTACTTGGACTGTTTACATACTGTTTTACGAGGAGCACCCCCGGGGCAAATAAGGCATAGTCCAATACACATGGCAATGTTCCACAAGTAAGCCGCCGATAGAGAGCAGTGCCGGTGACCTCTAACCATGTTTATTTGATTAAACATTGGGTCACTTACATACTGCAGTATATAGGGGGTTAAGCAAAAGGACACACGCTTTTACCTTCTCCCCCGGGGCCCCCCTCCTGTATGGGCCCCATAGCAACTGCAAAAATAAATAAGCCAGCGCCAAAATAAATAAGCACTTAACTTCAACACTGTGATAGAACAGGTAATACTATGCACACATGGACACAATGACTGTATCCACATGTGGCACAGACAATTAGGCCACAGACATCCTGACAGCATACAGGAATTACAGAAAAGAAACCTGACAAAGGATCTTATATTGTCCAGTTGTTCAAACACTGTCAGCTGTGAATATTGCATTAAATCCAAAGCTACAAGGGCCACACTTCCCAAAGCCTTAAGACCACTTGATATTATACACAGCGATGTGTATGGTTCCATGAGACTAAGCACTTCCAGTGGAAACAGATATAGAGTGACCTTCATAGATGACAATTCAAGGTACACAGCTATTTACCTAATGAAAAACAAAAGTGACGTTTTGAGTAAACTAGACTACATAACAAAGACAAGCAACAAGCTTTAACCCCTTAACGACATCGGGCGTAAACTTACGCTCTCGCGCCCTGGTACTTGGCGCATCAGGGCGTAAATTTACGCCCGATGTTTCCCCGATCGCTGCGTGTTCACACACAGCGGTCGGGGAAGATGGCCTGCTATAAATCATAGCAGGCCATCTTAGCTTCACGGCACGGGGGGTGGTTAACACCCCCCGTGCTTACGATCGCCGCTATAGGCTGATCAATTCAGATCAGCCAATAGCGGCGATCGGAACCTTTCCGGGTCATCGGCGACCCGATGACCCGGAAAAAAATGGCGGTCGGTGCTGTCCGAGGACGGCACCGACCGCCATTACTGTAAAAAGTAATGGTGATCGCCGTGCCACCGGCCCGATCGCCGTGAACGGCCGGCCGGTACCGGCCGGCCATTCACGGCGATCGGGCCGGTGGCACGGCGATCAGAGTCCCACAATACAGTAAATACCTGCCCTAGACCCCTCAGCTAGGCAGCCGAGGGGTCCAGAGCAGGTATTTGTACATTACTCACCTGTCCCGGGCTCCTGATCGGCGTCTTCCGGGTTCGCGGCATCCTCGTCTTCGTTCGGGTCTTCGGCTTCTTCCGTGACGTCACGTTCGGCTTCTCTCGGCTATTTTCGGCTCCAGCGTCGGCTCTTTCCGTATTTTGCCTCTAGCGGCTGATATGTGTAATACACTTATCAGCAGCTACAGGGATGTTCAGAATGTAGAAATTTTTTATTTTTTTTTTTCAAATTTTTTTTTTTTCTATTTTCCGCACCCTATCGCCGCTGAGTGTTGATCAGCATCGCACGAAAGTGCGCTGCTAATCAGCAACTCCTCCTTTTTGGCGTAGGGTGTTTTTTTTCTATATTCTACTGCCACGGTCTGCTTATAAGTGCCGCACATAAGTGCGGCATTTATCAGCAACTCCTTTGTTGGCGTAGGTTTTTTTTTTATACTTACTGTAAAAAAACACGTAAAAAACACTACATTACACCACACTACATTGAATAAAGTTTGACACTACACCACTACATATCCCATATACTAATCCCCGTATAAAGATGGCCCCCAGGGTGTTTTCGGCGTCAGAGGGATACGTTATTATTACCTCCGACACCGAAACAGCCAGTGAGGATGAATGGGGGGTCCTTCGTTCCTCCATTCATCCTCATCATCCTCATCCTCCAATGACGTATCTGGGGGTAGCGTAGCGTACGCTGCCCCCCAGACACATCTTTTCCGCCAGTACCGTCCCAATAAGAGATGACGGTATGGAGTGAAATTCTACAAACTCTGTGAGCGTGCCTTAGGGTACACTTACAGATTTCGGGTACGTGCACACTGCGGAATGGCGAAGGATAACCCTTTGTGCATTCCACAGCTGGCACCCGCCGGCGGACTGATGCAGGCGCGCGTCTCCGCCCGTGTCATAGACTCCATGTTATGCATGGGCGGATTCCATCGTCCATCCAAAGAATGAACACGTTGGACGGAGAGCGGAATCCGCCCGTGCATAGAATGGAGTCTATGACACGTGTGGAGACGCGCGCCTGCATCAGTCCGCCGGTGGGTGCCAGCCGTGGAATGCACGAAGGGTTATCTGTCGCGATTCCGCAGTGTGCACGTACCCTTAGAGTGTATGTAGGAAGGGACACCCAAATGCAGCCCCCAGATGCCCCCTCCCCCCCATCCTCGGAGTTAGTGGGAAGATCGTCCGGGAACTGATCTTCCCACTGCTGGATAAAGGTCACCACCTGTACGGGGATAACTTTTATACCAGCGCCCCCTCCTCTGGTCTCTCGCTGCCCTGTAGCTTGCGGCACGATCCGAACATATCAGAAGCAGTAATAGCGCCCTAATATTTAGCAGCCATGGAGCGGACCCAGCGCTTCTGGATATGAAGGACCCCGTATCGCACCAGGGCAACATTTTCCAGGTGACGTCCCCCACACTGGAGAACGGGAGACCCCAGAAGAAGTGCAGAGTGTGGGGTAACAGGGGGATCAGGAAGGATACCATTTTCCAGTGTGCCACCTGTCCCGATCCCCCCGGCCTCTGCATACTGGATCGCTCCTAGGCGTACCACACGTCATTGGGGTTCTACATTATCTAAATTCTGTCCCTTATTCCTATTTCAGGGGTCACGTTGATCCAGGGATTATTCTGATCGCCATTATGGAGTCAGGAAGGAATTTTTCCCCTGTGATGAGGCTACTGTCGTCTGCCTTACGAGGGTTTTTTTTTTTGCCTTCCTCTGGATCAACACAGGTTGAATTTGATGGACACCTGTCATTTCCAACCTTATAAACTAATAATTGGCCTAATACCCCCAAATAAATTAGAATGGTCCCTTTTCCCCAGCTAAGTAGGTATGGCCGCCATTCCCATTAGAGGATGCCATGTCGCAATTACAAAGCCTCTGTGCGGCCAGGACAGTAGAAACCCCCCACAAGTGACCCCATTCTGGAAACTACGCCCCATAAGGAATCTAAGAAGGGGGGCAGCGGGGATATGGCCCCCTGGTGACGGCCACATTTGGGACGTGAAAATGAAAAAAATTGTATTTTTTATTTTCTCGGCACATGTTCTACGTAAGTGCCCGTCACCAGTGGGGTCCATATGCTCACTGCACCCCTTGTTAGATTCCTTATGGGGTGTAGTTTCCAGAATGGGGTCACTTGTCGGGGGTTTCTACTGTCCTGGCAGCACAGGAGCTTTGTAATTGCGACATGGCCTCCATCCTCCATTCCAGCCTCTAAATGGCGCTCTGTCCCTTTGGTGACTTGCCCTGTGCCCATATGGCACATTATGTCCACATGTGGGGTATTTTCGTACTCAGGGGACACTACCCTACACGTTTTGTGTTCATTTTCTTTTTTAACCCCTTGTGGAAATGGAAAAAAAATCAAGGCTAGACCAACATTTAGTGTAATTTTTGTAAAATTTTTACTCTAAATCATTAATCTTGTCATGTTTTTTCATTTTCACAAGGGGTTAAAAGATAAAAAAAACATTTAATGTGTAGAGCAATTTCCCCTGAGTTTGGAAATACCCCACATGTGGACATAAAGCGCCATGCGGGTGCAGGGTAAGCCTCCGAAGGGAAGAAGCGCCATTTGGTTTTTGAAGGCTGGATTTGGATGGAATGGATTTCGAGGGGCCATGTTGCATTCAAAAGGCCCCTGTGTTGCCAAGACAGTTGAAACCCCCCACAAGTGACCCCATTATGGAAACTGCACCCCTCAAGGAATGTAACAAGGGGTGTAGTGAGCATATGGACCCCACTGGTGACGGACACAAATGTGGAACAATGTGGCGTGAAAATGAAATATTACATTTTTTACACTATAATGTTGGTTTAGCCTTGAATATATCATTTTCACAAGGGGTTAAAAGAGGAGAAAAAAAACAAAATGTGTAGCGCAATTTCCCCCGAGTCCGTAAATACCCCACATGTGGACATAAAGCGCCATGCGGGTGCAGGGTAAGCCTCCGAAGGGAAGGAGCACCATTTCGTTTTTGAAGGCTGGATTTGGATGGAATGGATTTTGAGGGGCCATGTTGCATTCAAAAGGCCTCTGTGTTGCCAAGACAGTTGAAACCCCCCACAAGTGACCCCATTATGGAAACTACACCCCTCAGGGAATGTAACAAGGGGTGTAGTGAGCATATGGACCCCACCGGTGACGGGCACAAATGTGGAACAATGTGGCGTGAAAATGAAATATTACATTTTTTACACTATAATGTTGGTTTAGCCTTGAATTTATCATTTTCACAAGGGGTTAAAAGAGAAAAAAAACACACAATATGTGTAGAGCAATTTCCACCGAGTCCGTAAATACCCCACATGTGGACATAAAGCGACATGTGGGCGCAGGGCAAGCCTCCGAAGGGAAGGAGCGCCATTTGGATTTTGGAGGTTGGATTTGGCTAGAATGGATGATGAACGCCATGTCACATTTACAGAGCCCTCCTGCTGCCAAAACACTGGAAACCCCCCACAAGTGACCCCATTCTGGAAACTGCACCCCTCAAGGAATCTAACAAGGGGTGCAGTGAGGATATGGACCCCTTGATGACGGGCACATTTGTGCCATGAAAGTGAAAAAATGAAATTTTTCCCTTTCACGTCACATTGTTCCACATTTGTGCCCGTCACCAGTGGGGTCCATATGCTCACTGCACCCCTTGTTAGATTCCTTGAGGGGTGTAGTTTCCAGAATGGAATCACTTGTGGGGGGTTTCCAGTGTTTTGGCAGCACGAGGGCTCTGTAAATGCGACATGGCCCTTGAAATCCTTTTCAGTGAAATTCAGCTTCCAAAAGCCAATTGGCGCTCCTTCCCTTTGGAGGCTCGTCCTGCGCCCCCTTGGCACTCTATCGCCACATGTGGGGTATTTCTGTACTCGGGAGAAACTGCGCTACACATTTTTTGTCTTTTTTTGCCTCTTATCCCTTTAAGAAAATGAAAAATTGAAGGCTAGAACAACGTTTTAGTGTAAAAAATAAATTTTTCTTTTTTCACGCCATATTGTTCGGAAAATCTGTGAAGCACCTGTGGGGTCCAGATGCTCACCGCACCCCTTGTTACATTCCTTGAGGGGTGTAGTTTTCTAAATGGTGTCCCTTTAGGGGTGTTTTTTAGGTTTTGACACCCCAGAGCCTCTGCCAACCTGAAGTGGTACAGTCAAAAATGACCAAATATAACTGAGGCGTTGAAATTCACTAGGCGCTCCCTTATATCTGAGGCTTGTGGTTGCGTCAAATAGCGCAATAGGGCCACATATGGGGTATTTCTATAAACTGCAGAAACGGGGCAATAATTATTGGGGTGCATTTCTCTGGTAATAGGTTTATAATTATGAAAAATATTGGATTACAATAAAATCTCTGCACAGAAAATTACAATTTTCAAATTCCTTACACACTTGGCTTTTATTTCTGTGACTCCCCTAAAGGGTTAAAACACTTTCTGGATGTGCTTTTGCAGAGTTTGGGGGGTGCAGTTTCTGAAATGGGGTGCTTTGTGGGGCTTTCTAACATACAGGCCCCTCAAATACACTTTAAGGCTGGGTTCACACTATGTATATTTGAGGCTGTATTTGGTCCTCATGTCAGGTCCTCATAGCAACCAAAACCAGGAGTGGATTGAAAACACAGAAAGGATCTGTTCACACAATGTTGAAATTGAGTGGATGGCCGCCATATAACAGTAAATAACGGCCATTATTTCAATACCACAGCCGTTGTTTTAAAATAACAGCAAATATTTGCCATTAAATGATGGCCATCCACTCAATTACAACATTATGTGAACAGAGCCTTTCTGTGTTTTCAATCCACTCTTGGTTTTGGTTGCTATACAGCCTCACAAATACAGCCTCAAATATACATAGTGTGAACCCAGCCTAAACCTGAACAGGTCCCTAAAAATATCTGATTTTGAAATTTTACTGAAAATTTGGAAATTTGCTGCTAATGTTTTAAGCTTCCTATCGTCTAAAAAAAATGAAAGATCGTTTAATAAATGCCGCCAACATAAAGTAGACATGTTGCTAATGCTATTTAATATATAATTTATGTGGTATAACCACTTTCTGTATACGCAAAGAAGTTTCAAAGTTGGAAAAATGCATTTTTTCACCTTATTTGGGTTTTTTTCATAAAGATTTGTTATGAGTATCGACTCCAATTTACCAGAAATGTAAAGTACAATATGTCACGAGAAAACAATCTCAGAATCAGCCGGATAGGTAAAAGCATCCCGAAGTTATTAATGACTAAAGTGACACTGGTCATATTCATAAAATTTGTCTCTGTCATTAAGGCCATTTCCGGCTCTGTCCTTAAGGGGTTAAAGCAAACCTCTGATAATTCAAAGTGATAATGGAGGTGAATTCATTAGACACAAGAAAGCTATAGCAGTGATTTTCAACCAGTGTGCCGTGGCACACTAGTGTGCAGCGACACATGGTCGGGTGTGCCGCGGGGAAAGTTCCCCAAACTATGGTGCCCCTGTGAAACAGGAGAAAACAATGGGGGAGAGAAACCTGGGGATGGGGGAGAAACAGGGGAGAGAAGCAGGGGGGAGAGAAACATGGGGATGGGGGAGAGAAACAGCGGAGAGAAGCAGGGGGGAGAGAAGTTTGGTGGAGAGAAGCACGGGGGAGAGAAGCACAGGAGAGAAGCAGGGGGGAGAAGTATGGTGGAGAGAAGCACAGGAGAGAAGCAGGGGGAGAAGTATGGTGGAGAGAAGCACAGGAGAGAAGCAGGGGGGAGAAGTATGGTGGAGAGAAGCACAGGAGAGAAGCAGGGGGAGAAGTATGGTGGAGAGAAGCACAGGAGAGAAGCAGGGGGGAGAAGTATGGTGGAGAGAAGCACAGGAGAGAAGTAGGGGGGAGAAGTATTGTGGAGAGAAGCACAGGAGAGAAGCACAGGGGGGAGAAGAAAACAGGCCCAGGTTTCACACTGAGTTAGTATAAATACATTTAGAATCTATATTATTAACTATATGTATAATATGTACTGTTTTAGTGGTGTGCCCCGGGATTTTTTAAGTATAAAAAGTGTGCCGCGGCTCAAAAAAGATTGAAAATCACTGAGCTATAGAAATCAACACGGCATACAGCATCAACAGACAGTCCCCTACACACCAGATCAAAATGGGGTAGCTGAAAGGAACAGAACCCTGACTGAAATGATCAGATGTATGCCAACAGATTCTGGACTACGTGAGAAATATTGGGGCTTATTTACAGAACAGATTTTCATCTAGAAGGGCCTGTGCACACTGAGTAAAAGAGGCGGAATTTACAAGCGGAGATCCCATTTGATCTTGTCCATTGTTTGCCCTTCCATTAAAGCGACTCTGTACCCGCAATCTGTCCCTCCCAAACCACTTGTACCTTCGGATAGCTGCTTTTAATGCAAGATCTGTCCTCTGGTCCGTTCAGCAGGGGATGCAGTAATTGTCATAAAAACAACTTTTAATCCGGCAGCGCAGTGTCTAACGGCCGGGGCTTACATTTATATATGCATTAGGCTGGCGCCACCTCTCCGTCCTTCCTCCCCACCCTCCTCATCATTAGGAATGATCCAGGAACATTTACTGCTGTTTGAGCTTTGCACAGGTGTATTAATGGTCCAGCCCATGTTCATTATACACACAGGTGGGGAATAGGAAGCAATCTGCCTGGAGCATTCCTAATGATGAGGAGGGTGGGGAGGAAGGACAGAGAGGTTGTGCCAGCCTAATGCATATACAAATGTAAGCCCTGGCCGTTAGACACAGCGCTGCCGGATTAAAAGTTGTTTTAATGACAATAACTGCATCCCCTGCCAATTGGACCCCTGGACAGATCTTGGATTAAAAGCAGCTATCCGAAGGTAGTTTGGGGGTCAGATTGTGGGTACAGAGTTGCTTTAACAACCTAGGGCCATCAACTACCTTGGGGTTTCCATCCCTGTGGATACCTCCGACTTATATTTCCTTAACTTCCCTTCCCTTCAGCACTGAACCACCTCTGATCTCACTTCCTTCCATTGTGTGAGCTTGTCCTGGTTTGGGTGGATGAGTGTCATTAAAATGGATGTGCTTCTCCAATTCCATCAAAGCCCCATAAAACCAGGTTACTGTGCTAGGACACTCATTCATCACAAACACAGTTACATGGGTGCCTTTATCCATGTAACAGCCCTTGTGTATATGCCCCCGCTCTGAATAAGGGAAGCAATAGCATAATGTGGTGCTGGAAAGGTGCGGACAATGTGGACAGTCAGTGCCGCGAGTCTGCAGCAAAGTAGATGGAATTTTTGACATCTTATCTACACAAAGTGTGAACTTTCCTGATAAAAATGGACAAAGTCAATTGGTGTTGCAGATTTCCTCACTGAAATACATAGGGGAGCTAAAATCCACAACATACCTGTAGCATTTCCACACCAAACAACACATTAGAGATGGGTGTTCCAAAGCCAACAAACTAAACAACTGCATACCCATAAAGAGAAAAAAGACAAAAAGAGAAAAGCGTATATCATAAAGGCAAAGCCACTCCAAATGAGTAAACATAAGAAAATATTTTATTCAGCAATTTCAAAATGAACAGGATATACCAACCCCAAATATTAAAAACACAAAAATACTGCTCAACATAGGGCAATGGAGAAATAATTATGGTCCCAGGACGTGCAGTGCAACTGTACCTCCAAAAACCATTCCCCACACACAAATGCAAAATACATAGAGTATGCAACCAAGTAAGTGCTGCGTGTGTGTATAATTCAACTCTGCTGACGCCACTCCTGTTGCACAGAGTGACACAGCAGTTATTGTGATTTTTTTAACCTGTTGTATGCACCATTGTGCATGTCAGCTGATAATGGTCTTTTAACAGATGCTATTACACCAAATGATTATCCGCCGTAGCAGCCAATAATCCTTTGGTGTAAACAGGGCCCTAACAGTTACTATATCAGTTTGGGGAGAGAGGCAAAACATTGATTGCGGTCTGTGTGTCTCATGCGTTCCGTTCCGTGACAGGAGCTCCTCAGGGATAATGCAGTAAAAGTTAGAACATCCTTATATACTAATTTTCTAATTTGCAATAAATGGAACGTGTAATATCCAGGGCTGTGGAGTCGGAAAAAATGTACAGAATCTTTCAAAATTTTATTATTGAATTTTCACATGAATTTTATAAATGTTCCTCATCAATATATTTTATGTTATATCAATCTAAGGACCTTATTTATAACAACCAGTTACACTTTCTCAAATACATTTAGTTACACAGGGTGAAGCATTTCCACCATATGGGCGGGTTCACACTACGGAATTCTCGCGGACAATGTCTGCGGAATTCCGTCAGCTGTCCGCCCGCACATCTGGGCGCCTTTCATGTCACTTCTTTTAGCGGATCGCGGAATACGCCGGCCCATAGAATGGTGTCTATGGAGCCGGCGGAAAAGCGCGTGCCCGTGCGAGCGGACAGCTGACGGAATTCCCCGGACATTGTCCGCGAGAATTCCGTAGTGTGAACCCGCCCTATATCAGTAATAAAGTACTGGCCCCATTACATAGGGGTGGTCGCAAAAAGTGGGCGGTTACTATATGGCAGTTTGTTTCTGAGCTGGAGAGTCTATTGTGTGAGTGGAGATCTGTGCTGTTCTCTTCCTGGATGCTTGTATATGCGTAGTGTTACATGAAGATATCCTGTGAAATATATAGGAGAAAAAACCACAAGTAGTGTAGCAGTAAACTCTGTCCTCAATGTAGTGTTTTCTCTCTGAGAGGAGATTGTATGTTTTTCTTTAGTGTGCTATGGCTGCAGCAGGCTGTTTATGTGTGTGTATGTGCGCTATGGCTGCTGCAGCATACCGACTCCACATCCCTAGTAATATAAAACCTGTAAACATTGGGAGATGGACCACACCATTGGCACCACAGGTGTGGTCCATCTCCACACACCACACCACAGGTGGCATATCTGCACCTGTTTGCAATATGGATCCCACCCCCTAAGATGAAGTGTGGCACCAAAACAGAATCCGATCAGTTCAATGTCCACACTCCTAAAATATTGTAATAAGCATGCTAGATTAATCCAACCATATGCCGGTATGGTTTCTGATTTTATATATATATATATATATATATATATATATATATATATATATATATATACAGTGGTGCCTTGGATTACGAGCATAATTCATTCTGGGACTGTGCTTGTAATCCGAATCCACTCTTAAACCAAAGAAAATTTTACCATAAGAAATCATATAAATGCTGACAATGGTTCCACACCCCAAAAATAATGATTTATTATTCTGAATAACATGTAAAACAGATGAAACAAAGATTCAGAAACAGCAGAATATGTGATATTATAAGTTACTGTACAGTAATGGAGAAGATGGGAAACACAAGGGCTGACAGAGACTGCAGGGAGTATGAAGGAATGAGCAGGGCAGATGTGGGTACATACATGCAGCACTCTCTGTCCGGGGAGAGAGGGGTTACAGCTATAGAGAGATTACCTCCACACTCCTGTCCCCTGATGTAAGTCTGAATGGGATCTGCTATGATTTGGAAGGTGAGGGAGACTTCCTTGATCAGAGTACAGTGCTGTAGACCCCGCTATGCAGACCATGCACCTCCCCCACTTGTGCTCCCACCCAGTACAAGGAGCTCTTAAACCAAAGCAATGCTCTTAAACCAAGTCAAAATTTTGAAAAACTGTGAGCTTTTAAACCAAAATGCTCTTAAACCAAGGTACCACTGTATATATAGCCGCCAATACAAAGGGGAACGAGTGCCTATGTTCATGCGGGCACATTATCAACACGACACCAGCCAATATCAGACATAACGATGGTGATATAATATAAAGACATATACATAATATAAATACGGTACCACTCTTTATGCACACTATAATCACAGTCAGCACCTGTGTTGAAAAGATATATCCAGAGCACACACACATATCATGCACACCCTAAACGTAGCCAATGTTATATTTACAGCATTTAGAGAATGCTAATGTGGCGCCCTTTCACATATAGCACTGTTAAGGTTAAATTTGGAGAAGAAGTCAAAAACCCAGGTACAGGATGGTTTTTAAATATAACTAGATTTGCATTTCCAGGGAAATACATAGTGCTTGAAAAGAGCGCCCCTTTACCAGTGACTTCCATTTAACTTTAATCCTGGGTGCCGTCCCTTTAAGAGCGACTTGGGTCCCATCCCTTTAAGAGCAACTTGGCTCCCGTCCCTTTAAGAGCGACATGGGTCCCTTTAGGAGCGACCTGGGTCACTTTAAGAGCGACGTGGGTCCCTTCGCTCTTGAAGGGACCCAGGTCACTCTTAACGGAACCCAGGTCGCTCTTAAAGGGACCCAGATCACTCTTAAAGGGACCAATTTCACTCTAAAAGGGCCCCAGGTCGCTCTTAAAGGGACCCAGGTCTCTCTTAATGGAACCCATTTCGCTCTTAAAGGGACCCAGATCACTCTTAAAGGGACCAATTTCACTCTAAAAGGGCCCCAGGTCGCTCTTAAAGGGCCCCCGTTGCACTTAAAGGGACCCAGGTTGCTCTTAAAGGGACCCAGATCGCTCTTAAAGGGACCCAGATCGCTCTTAAAGGGACCAATTTCACGCTTAAAGGGACCCATTTCACTCAAAGAGACCCATTTCACTCTTAAAGGGACCCAGTTCGCTCTTAAAAGGACCCATTTTGCTCTTAAAGGGACATATTTCGCTCTAAAAGGGACATATTTAGCTCTTAAAGGGACCCAGGTCGCTCTTAAATGGACCAATTTCACTCTTAAAGGGACCAATTTCGCTCTTAAAGGGACCAATTTTGCTCTTAAAGGGACCCAGGTCGCTCTTAAAAGGACCCATTTTGCTCTTAAAGGGACATATTTCGCTCTTAAAGGGACCCAGATCGCTCTTAAAGGGACCCAGGTCGCTCTTAAAGAGACCCAGGTCGCTCTTAAAAAGATCCATTTTGCTCTTAAAGGGACATATTTCGCTCTTAAAGGGACCCAGGTCGCTCTTAAAGGGACCAATTTCGCTCTTAAAGGGACCAATTTCACGCTTAAAGGGACCCATTTTGCTCTTAAAGGGACATATTTCGCTCTTAAAGGGACCCAGGTCGCTCTTAAAGGGACCCATTTCGCTCTTAAAGGGACCCAGATCGCTCTTAAAGGGACCCAGGTCGCTCTTAAAGGGACCCAGGTCGCTCTTAAAGGGACCCATTTTGCTCTTAACCTCTTAAGGACATAGGACGTACCGGTACGTCCTATGTCCTCATTAGCACTTCAAAGCGGGGCCGCGCGGCGGCCCCGCTTTGAAGTGCCGCGATCCCGGGTGCCGCGTGTAGCCCGGGACCGCCGCTATTAGCGGGCACGGTCCGATCGCCGTGCCCGCTAATTAGCTAATCGGAGGCAGCTGTCAAAGTTGACAGCTGCCTCCGATTACCGGAGGCAACGTTTCCCTGGTGTCTAGTGGGGGAGATCGCTCCTCCGGGACCTTGTCCCGGAGGAGCGATCTCCGTTACTGATGCCGGCCGGGGACGCGTCCAAGATGGCGCCGTCCTCGGCTCGGCACTCGTTTGTTTCCGGCTGCAGCAGCCGAAAGCAAACGAGTGCCGATCTCATGGATCTCTGCAGCATATCTATGCTGCAGAGATCTCTATGAGAGATCAAAGTGTATATACTAGAAGTCCCCCAGGGGGGCTTCTAGTATATGTGTAAAAAAAAAAAAAAACGTGTTGTTAATAGTAAAAAGCCCCCTCCCCTAATAAAAGTCTGAATCACCCCCCTTTCCCCAGGTTTTAAATAAAAGTAAACAAATAAATAAGTAAATAAACATGTTTGGTATCGCCGCGTGCGTAATCGCCCGAACTATTAATTAATCACATTCCTGATCTCGTACGGTAAACGGCGTCAGCGCAAAAAAATCCCAAAGTGCAAAATTGCGCATTTTTGGTCGCATCAAATCCAGAAAAAATGTAATAAAAAGCGATCAAAAAGTCGTATATGCGCAATCAAGGTACCGATAGAAAGATCACATCATGGCGCAAAAAATGACACCTCGCACAGCCCCATAGACCAAAGGATAAAAGCGCTATAAGCCTGGGAATGGAGCGATTTTAAGGAATGTATATTGGTTAACAACGGTTTGAATTTTTTACAGGCCATCAGATACAATATAAGTTATACATGTTACATATCGTTTTAATCGTAACGACTTGAGGAACATGCATAACAAGTCAGTTTTACCCCAGGGCGAATGGCGTAAAAACACATTTCCCCCAAATAAAAGAAATGCGTTTTTTTTTTCAATTTCACCACACTTTGAATTTTTTTCTGGTTTCGCAGTGTACTTTATGCAAAAATTCAGCCTGTAATTGCAAAGTACAATTAGTGACGCAAGAAATAAGGGGTCATGTGGGTTTCTAGGTGGAAAAATGCAAGTGCTATGACCTTTTAAACACAAGGAGGAAAAACCGAAAACGTAAAAACGAAAATGGGCCATGTCCTTAAAGGGTTAAAGGGACCCAGGTCGCTCTTAAAGGGACCCATTTTGCTGTTAAAGGGACATATTTTGCTCTTATAGGGATCCAGGTCGCTCTTAAAGGAACCAATTTCACTCTTAAAGGGACCAATTTCACGCTTAAAGGGACCCATTTCGCTCTTAAAGGGACCCAGGTCGCTCTTAAAGGGACCCAAGTCGCTCTTAAAGGGACCCAGGTCGCTCTTAAAGGGACCCAGGTCGCTCTTAAAGGGACCCAGGTCGCTCTTAAAGGGACCCATTTTGCTCCTAAAGGGACCCAGGTCGCTCTTAAAGGGACCAATTTTGCTCTTAAAGGGACATATTTTGCTCTTTAAGGGACATATTTTGCTCTTAAAGGGACATATTTTGCTCTTAAAGGGACCCAGGTCGTTCTTGAAGGGACCCATTTCGTTCTAAAAGGGACCCATTTCGCTCTTAAAGGGACCCAGATCGCTCTTAAAGGGACCCAGATCGCTCTTAAAGGGACCCATTTCACTCTTAAAGGGACCCAGGTTGCTCTTAAAAGGACCCATTTTGCTCTTAAAGCGACATATTTCGCTCTTAAAGGGACCCAGGTCGCTCTTAAAGGGACCTATTTTGCTCTTAAAGGGACATATTTCGCTCTTAAAGGGACATATTTCGCTCTTAAAGGGACATATTTCGCTCTAGAAGGGACATATTTCGCTCTAGAAGGGACCCAGGTTGCTCTTAAAAGGACCCAGGTGGCTCTTAAAAGGGACCCGGGCCGCTCTTAAAGGGACCTTGGTCGCTCTTGAAGGGACATATTTCGCTCTTAAAAGGACCCAGGTCGCTCTTAAAAGGGACCCGGGCCGCTCTTAAAGGGACCCAGGTCGCTCTAGCGACATGGGTCTCTTTAAGAGCGACATGGGTCCCATACCTTTTGGAGTGTCCCGTCCGTTTAAGAGCAACTTGGGTCCCGTCCCTTTAAAAAGTGACTTGGATCCCTTTAAGAGCTACATGGGACCCTTTAAGAGCGACTTGGGTCCCGCCACTTTAAGAGCGACTTGGGTACCTTTAAGAACGACTTGGGTCCCTTTAAGAGCGACATGGCTCCCGTCCCTTTAAGAGCAACTTGGGTCCCTTTAAGAGCGACATGGCTCCCTTCCCTTTAAGAGAGACTTGGGTCCCTTTAAGAGCGACTTGCATTCCTTTAAGGGTGACCTGGGTCCCTTTAAGAGCGATCTGAGTACTTATAATGGTAAAGATCATTGCTCGATTACCATGACAATCTTACTCATATCGGGGAGACAAAATCGTTAAGGACCTTCCATATATTACATCTTCTATTGGCCAATAGTGGACATGTGACTGTGGATGGTGTGATACATTGCATGACGAGACCTTAGAGTTCCTATTGGCTGCTATATTTCAGCTATTTGCATATGTGCTGTGATTGGCTGTCAGCGGTTAGAGTGTGGCCATTATTTGCAATGGGCCATTATTTTCTATGGGAAATTTGGGGTCGTTTAACATAAATTTCTTAAAAACGACAAATCCGATCGAAACGAAAAATAGATAGCACACCACACACCGCCGAGGGCTTCGAAACGCAGTTTGAACGGAGTGTGTGCACAAAGCGGTTCGGGCTGTATTACGCGCAGAAATATAGCTGGAAGAAGAAGAAGAAGAAGAAGAAGAATACGGATTACAATATAGTGCTTTTCAAGCACTATAATAAGGCATAGATGAGGCGGTGCTAGTGATTTAGATATTCAGTTATGCGCAATGGCATCTATATTAGTATTCATTATTATTATTCAAAAAGGTCAAAAAGGTTAGAACAATACATTCTTTGCAATGATACTTTCACATTATTCCCACTGTAACAGACAGGCAGCTTTCCTCCGAGAATGTCCTTGAACGCTGATAAACATGTCTCTGAGTGAAATAGTTCTTGAGACAAAACATTCTTTCTAGTGTCCATATCAGAAGTTTTCCAAGGTAAGAAATGTCCCAACTATACGTTAACCCTATCAGGGACTCTCTAATGTGCTGGAGCTTCTAAAGCAAAACCCACAGCATTTCTGCACCAAATTTACAGCATTTCCTCACCAATCCAGCAGAATTTCCAAACCAAACCTGCAGAATTTCCACACCAAACTGGCAGCATAAATTTGCAGCATTTCGGCACCAAACAGACAGCATTTTCACACCAAACCCGCAGCATTTCTAGACCAAACTGGTTGCATTTCCACACTAAGGGCGGGTTCACACTACGGAATTCTCGCGGACAATGTCCGCGGAATTCAGTCAGCTGTCCGCCCGCTCGGGCACGCGCTTTTCCGCCGGCTCCATAGACACCATTCTATGGGCTGGCGTATTCCGCGATCCGCTAAAAGAAGTGACATGGCACTTCTTTCAGCGTATAGCGGAATACGCCGGCCCATAGAATGGTGTCTATGGGGCCGGCGGAAAGGCGCCCAGATGTGCGGGCGGACAGCTGACGGAATTCCGCGGACTTTGTCCGTGAGAATTCCATAGTGTGAACCCGCCCTAAACCTGAAGGATTTCCGCACCAAACCTGCAACATTTCCACACCAAACTGACATTTCTGCACCAAATTTACAGCATTTCCACACCAAAACCCATGCAGAATTATCCTTTAAGTAATGGATGGTGTATTTACTCCTGAAGAAACATAATAGAGATAAAAAAAAAAAAGTGATGATATAGACCATGGCTAATGTGGAGCAACATTATATCTGACAGAACATTTTATATAAGAGAAATGCCTTGATATCCGTATCACACGGCTGCAATGTCCCGTCCAGCCTCCATAGTGTGTGTGGGTGGCCGGCGGCGTCACGAGATCAGAGCCCCGCTCCACTTCCTCGCATTGTGCTGACTTCCGTGTGTCCGCTGATCCTCACCTGTCCCCGAGGTCACGTGACTCGGTGGGGCGCGGAGACGGCTGTGAGGCGATGGGGCGCTGTGTGGAGAGTGCGGGCCGCCTGTGTCTAGGAATCCTCTCATCCCTCTTCTGGGTAAGTGGCTGTTCCCCTCCTCAGCTACTCACACCGATAGTCTAGTGCTGGAGGAGTCAGTACTTATGGTTCAGTGCTGGAGAAGTCAGTACTTGTGGTCTAGTGTCAGAAGAGTCAGTACTTATGGTCTGGGAGTTTGGTACTCATGGGCTAGTGCCCGAGAAGTCAGCACTCTGGTTTATCCGTCTCCCATACAGAAAGGATTCATGGCTCCGACCTGTTACTGCAGGATAGTTGTAGGGCAGGAGCTGCGGCTTTCTTTCAGTCCTCTGTGGTGGAACCTTTGGGGATCTGTGCACTACAAGTGGCTCTGCTCTCCAGGTGGGCACTTTTTGGGGGAGTGCTGGCACCTACACATGCCTTTGTCTAGAGCTGGCACCTGCTGATGTGCCCCTATAGGGGGAGGGGGGGCTGAGGATGAAGCATGTAACCTGCTGATGTGCACTATAGGGGGAGGGGGGCTGAGGATGAAGCATGTAACCTGCTGATGTGCCCCTATAGGGGGAGGGGGGCTGAGGATGAAGCATGTAATCTGCTGATGTGCCCCTATAGGGGGGGGGGGGGCTGAGGATGAAGCATGTAACCTGCTGATGTGCCCCTATAGGGGGAGGGGGGAACTGAGGATGAAACATGTAACCTGCTGATGTGCCCCTATAGGGGGAGAGGGGAACTGAGGATGAAGCATGTAACCTGCTGATGTGCCCCTATAGGGGGAGGGGGGAACTGAGGATGAAGCATGTAACCTGCTGATGTGCCCCTATAGGGGGGGGACTGAGGATGAAGCATGTAACCTACTGATGTGCCCCTATAGGGGGAGGGGGGACTGAGGATTAAGCATGTAACCTACTGATGTGCCCCTATAGGGGGAGGGGGGCTGAGGATGAAGCAGGTTGGAAGCATGTAACCAGCTGATGTGTCCCTATAGGGGTAGGGGGGGGCTGAGGATGAAGCATGTAACCTGATGATGTGCACTATAGGGGGACTCAGGATGAAGCATGTAACCTGCTGATGTGCACTATAGGAGGGGGACTGAGGATGAAGCATGCAACCTGCTGATGTGCCCTTATAGGGGGAGGGGGGACTGAGGATGAAGCATGTAACCTGCTGATGTGCCCCTATAGGGGGAGGTGGGGGGCTGAGGTTGAAGCATGTAACCTGCTGATGTGCACTATAGGGGGGGGGGGGACTGAGGATGAAGCATGTAACCTGCTAATGTGCACTATAGGGGGGGGGGGACTGAGGATGAAGCATGTAACCTGCTGATGTGCACTATAGGGGGGGGGGGACTGAGGATGAAGCATGTAACCTGCTGATGTGCCCCTATAGGGGGAGGTGGGGGGCTGAGGATTAAAGTGAGTCTGTACCCACAATCTGCCCACCCCAAACCGCTTGTACCTTCAGATAGCTGCTTTTAATCCAAGATCTGTCCCGGGGTCTGTTCGACAGGTGATGCAGTTATTGTCCTAAAAAAAAACTTTTAAACTTGCAGCCCTGTGCTAAACTGCCGTGGCCTAGAGTGTGTGTGTGTGCATTAGGATGGCACAACCTCTCTGTCCCTCCTCCCCACCCTCCTCATCATTAGGAATGCTCCAAGCAGATTTTCTACTATTCATTAGCTGTGTGAATACTGCACATGGGCTGGATCGTTAAGGCACCTGTGCAGTTTTCACTGCCGAGAAATAGGAAAAATCCTAATGATGAGGAGGGACTGAGGGGTGGTGCAAAGTTAGGGCATAGATACTCTAGGCCACGCCAGTTTGGCACAGCGCGGCAAGTTTAAGGGTAGCTTCACATGTACCGACTTGCAGCGTTAATAACGCTACGAGTCGGCTAGGTCCTGGCAGATCACTTTCACTACATACACACAGTGGTCTGAATGACCGCTGCGTGTATGTAATTCTGCTGGCCGCTTAACCCCTTCAGCTGCCGCCGACTCCCGCTCTGTACGGGGTCCCGCTGCACGGGGTCCCGGTGTACTGCTCTCCCGCCCGGTCAATCAGTGGCTGCGGCAGGGCAACATACTGATTGGCCGGGCGGGAGAGCAGTACGCCGGGACCCAGTGCAGTGAAGACAGGTAATGTATACAGAGCGGGAGCCGGGTGGCAACAGAAGGGGTTAAGCAGCCGGCAGAATTACATACACAGACCGCTGTGTGTATGTAGTGAAAGTGATCTGCCAGGGCCTAGCCGATTCGCAGCGTTATTAACGCTGCGAGTCGGTATGTGAGAAGCTTCCCTAAAAGTTGTTTTTTAGGACAATAACTGCATCACCTACCGAATGGACCCCAGGACAGATCTTGGATTAAAAGCAGCTATCCGAAGGTACAAGTGGTTTGGGGGGAGACAGATTGTGGGTACAGAGTCACTTTAAGGGTACAAACACACACACCGTATATGCAGCAGATCTGCAGCAGATTTGATGATGAAGACTTGATGCTGTGTTCAGTTATTTAGATCTAATCTGCTGCGTATGGCAGCAGTAAATACGCTGCCTATACGGTGTGTGTTTGTACCCTAATCATGTAACCTGCTGATGTGTCCTCGTAGAGCAGGAGTAGCTGAGGAGGAAGCATATAACTGCTGATATGTCCTATAGTTCATGGGGTGGTGAGGATGAAGCATGTAATCTGCTGATATGTCCTATAGTGAAGTCAAGTACTCTCATTTGATAAGATGCTCCAGCCAAGTACCCCTAAGGATGCGATCGATTTGAAATGCTACCTTAAATGGTAACTCCCGATAAGGAAAACTTTTTTTTTTTATTAAAAGTATATCAAAAGTTATATAGATGTGTCTATATAATGTACAGTGGTGCCTTGGATTACAAGCATACAGTATTATCATATCTGTGCGGTTCTGCCACACAAACTGATGATGCAGACAGGGGCACAGTGTGATGTCACAGCAGGCTTGGCTTGATCCCCCAATAACCTGAGTGATTCACCATCTCTAACCAGCCCCTCTACCCCAAAACTGAGCAGGCAAGGAGTGACGGAAGCGGCTGCTGCAACTTCACTGATTGTGCAAAAGTCTGCAGTGAAATTAGGGCTGTGTTCACACATGTTGGAGTTTCATTGCAGTACTGCAGCATCTGCACCAAAATGATGCAGTAACACAATTATATAATGCTAAACAGCACAGAGGATCAGAGCCGGCACTGCCAATCCCACCTGAACAAAAAATCGAGGCATAACCTCCCATGTAAGATAATGCTGGATAAAGTTCTTATTGTGGGGCTCAAGGTCAAAGACAAAAGATGCTCGATCATAATATGTACATGGAGATGAAAAAAAAAATGTATAAAGTTCTTTATTCCAATATCAGCGTTATAGGTAGAGAGTACAGCATGCAGTGTGATGTTACAGGTAGAGAATACAGTGTGGTGTTACAGGTAGAGAATACAATGTGCTGTGTGGGGTTACAGGTAGAGAATACAGCGTGCTGTGTGGTGTTACAGTTAGAGAATACAGCGTGCTGTGTGGTGTTACAGGTAGAGAATACAGTGTGCTGTGTGGTGTTACAGGTAGAGAATACAGCATGCTGTGTGGGCTTACAGGTAGAGAATACAGGGTGCTGTGTGATGTTACAGGTAGAGAATACAATGTGCTGTGTGGTGTTACAGGTAGAGAATATAATGTGCTGGGTGGTGTTACAGGAAGAGAATACAGGGTGCTGTGTGGTGTTTCAGGTAGTATAGTGTGCCGGCCGCAGCAGGCTTTAGGACCATGTGAAATCCCGGCTTGTATAGGGCGCTGGTGTCCGATAGACCACAGGTTGGAGTGGTTACTTCATAGAAAGGAGTTTTATTAAAATGCAACATTTTAATAAAACTCCTTTCTATGAAGTAACCACTCCAACCTGTGGTCTATCGGACACCAGCGCCCTATACAAGCCGGGATTTCACATGGTCCTAAAGCCTGCTGCGGCCGGCACACTATACCACTTATCGTACGACTCCCTTGGACGTACCCCGGCAGGAGCTGCGGTGTTCATTCTACTATGCCTGATATAGAGTTGTGCCTATAATTTAGCACAACTCTTCTAGGTGAGTGTTACACATTCCTACTGTGTTAGACACTCTTGCCATCTTTTATTGCACCAGGAGGCGCCCCCGCTCCTTTCTTTTCTCTCCCTTTCGTGTTTCAGGTAGAGAATACAGCATGCTGTGTGGGCTTACAGGTGAAGAATACAGCGTGCTGTGTGGTGTTACAGGTAGAGAATACAGCGTGCTGTGTGGGGTTACAGGTAGAGAATACAGTGTGCTGTGTGGTGTTACAGGTAGAAAATATAGTGTGCTGTGTGGTGTTACAGGTGGAGAATACAGCGTGCTGTGTGGTGTTACAGGTAGAGAATACAGTGTGCTGTGTGGTGTTACAGGTAGAGAATACAGCATGCTGTGTGGTGTTACAGGTAAAGGATACAGTGTGCTGTGTGGTGTTACAGGTAGAGAATACAGCGTGCTGTGTGGTGTTACAGGTAGAGTATATAGTGTGGTGTTACAGGTAGAGGTACAGCGCGCTTTGTGATGTTACACATAGAGAATATAGTGTGCTGTGTGGTGTTACAGGTAGAGAATATAGCGTTCTGTGTGGTGTTACAGGTAGAGAATACAGTGTGCTGTGTGGTGTTACAGGTAGAGTATATAGTGTGCTGTGTGGTGTTACAGGTAGAGAATATAATGTGCTGTGTGGTGTTACAGGTAGAGAATATAACGTGCTGGGTGGTGTTACAGGAAGAGAATACAGGGTGCTGTGTGGTGTTACAAGTAAAGAATACAGCGTGCTGTGTGGTGTTACAAGTAAAGAATACAGCGTGCTGTGTGGTGTTACAGGTAGAGAATACAGCGTGCTGTGTGGTGTTACAAGTAGAGAATACAGCGTGCTGTGTGGTGTTACAGATAGAGAATACAGTGTGCTGTGTGGTGTTACAGGTAGAGAGTACAGTGTGGTGTTTCAGGTAGAGTATACAGTGTGCTGTGTGGTGTTACAGGTAGAGAATACAGCATGCTGTGTGGGGTTACAGGTAAAGAATACAGTGTGCTGTGTGGTGTTACAGGTAGAGAATACAGTGTGCTGTGTGGTGTTACAGGTAGAGAATACAGCGTGCTGTGTGGTGTTACAGGTAGAGTATATAGTGTGCTGTGTGGTGTTACAGGTAGAGGTACAGGGCGCTTTGTGATGTTACACATAGAGAATATAGTGTGCTGTGTGGTGTTACAGGTAGAGAATATAGCGTGCTGTGTGGTGTTACAGGTAGAGAATACAGCGTGCTGTGTGGTGTTACAGGTAGAGTATATAGTGTGCTGTGTGGTGTTACAGGTAGAGGTACAGCGTGGTGTTACAGGTAGAGAATACAGCGTGCTGTGTGGCATTACAGGTAGAGAATACAGTGTGCTATGGGGTGTTACAGGTAGAGAATACAGCGTGCTGTGTGGTGTTACAGGTAAAGGATACAGTGTGCTGTGTGGTGTTACAGGTAGAGAATACAGTGTGCTGTGTGGTGTTACAGGTAGAGAATACAGTGTGCTGTGTGGTGTTACAGGTAGAGAATACAGTGTGCTGTGTGGTGTTACAGGTAGAGGTACAGCGCGCTTTGTGATGTTACACATAGAGAATATAGTGTGCTGTGTGGTGTTACAGGTAGAGAATATAGCGTGCTGTG
Organism: Dendropsophus ebraccatus; assembly: GCF_027789765.1. NCBI lineage: Eukaryota > Metazoa > Chordata > Amphibia > Anura > Hylidae > Dendropsophus > Dendropsophus ebraccatus. Next base: position 90,094,662 of record NC_091460.1, on the reverse strand, counting down.
TGGTGTTACAGGTAGAGAATACAGCGTGCTGTGTGGTGTCACAGGTAGAGAATACAGCGCACTATGTGTGTGGGTAGGACCACAATGAAATGATAAAGTACTGCAAATAATTCAATAACACAATGAAACTGCCATGTGTGAACACAGCCTAGATGTTCTTCAACAGTTTAAGGCGGGGAATGGGCAGGGTGGAGGACTGTAATGAACAGCTGTGGGAAAGCATTTCATTCTGGAACCTGTAGTACTGTGTAGAACTGCTCAACCAGGAAGTACAGCCACAAAATACAGAACAAAACCCCCCAAAACAAATGGATTTTTGGAAGTTTCAAAACTGGGTAAGACAGGTAAGCAATGCTATATGCTTCTGCTCCTACATTGCCTGAGCTGAATAGGCGAGGAAATTCAAGCAGAAAACTTTCCTCTTCAATTCCTTGAGAATTGCTCAGTGTGCATATACTCTAATAGTGTGACTGACCTGTAAGACTTAGTAATAATGCTCAAGTAATGTCAAATAATAAATCCCCTCCCCCATAGTCAGTAATACTAAATCCCCTTTCCCCAATAATTAATGCCCCTTCCCTAGTAATAATGCCCCTTGTAGCTATTATTAATGCCTGTTTCCAATAATAACAGCCCCTGTGGCCAGTAATAATGCCCACCCTGTAGCTAGATGCAATGCTTCTTATAATCAGATATGCCCCCTTTAGACAGAAAGGCCCCAGTAGCTAGGTATGACACATTATGTATGGGCCCTGTGAGTTGTATCGACACAGAGAGAGTGTGTGCAAAGCAGGCGCGTGGGATGCATTTAGGGCCGGCCTAAGGGTAGATTCCGCCCTGTGCAGAATTTGCTTTTGGCACCCCCAAAGACCACCCAGCCAGAATGTATACTGGGAGTGTGCTTGGATACTGTGTAGGAATTGCCCACATAAATCCCTTTAAAGGGGTAGTGCGGCGCTCAGAAATTATTCACAGAATAACACACATTACAAAGTTATACAACAATGTATGTTATGTCTGTGAATCGCCCCGTTCCCCCTGTCACACCACCCCCACCCGTGTACCCGGAAGTGTTGGTGCATTATACATTACCTGATCCGTGTCGAGGGCCGTCCGCCATGTTGTGCCAAACGTCATCTTCGGAACGGACGGCCGAGTCGCTGCCGCCCGTCCCCCCTCCGCCGCCACAGTTATGCTCAGCCAATCGCAGCTGAGCATTGGATGACGCTGCAGAGGGCGGACGGCATTCGGGACAGTCGGAGCTGTTCGCCGGCAGCCCGAAGAAGACGTCACTCGCTGAAGATCGAAGACTGGTGTCGGCACGTGACAGGTGAGTATAGCGCACCACACTTCCGGGTACACGGGTGGGGGAGGTGGGACACGGGGAAGGGGGCCATTCAAAGACATAACATACATTACAAAGTTGTATAACTTTGTAATGTGTGTTAGTCTGTGAATAATTCTTTACCGCCGCACTACCCCTTTAAGGGCCCTATTACACCAACAGATTATCTGACAGATTTTTTTGAACCAAAGCCACCAATGGACTATAAACAGGGAACAGGTAATAATGGCAAGACTGAGATTTCTCCCCTTTTCGAATCCACTCCTGGCTTTGGCTTAAAGCGACTCTGTACCCACAATCTGTCCCCCCCAAACCACTTGTACCTTTAGATAGTTGCTGTTAATCCAAGATCTGTCCTGGGATCCGTTCAGCAGGTGATGCAGTTATTGTTCTAAAAAACAACTTTTAAACATGCAGCCCTGTGCCAAACTGGCATGGCCTAGAGTGTGTGTGCATTAGGCTGGAACCACCCCACTACGTCACTGCTCCCTCTTCTGTCTCCATGTAGATTGAAGGCCGGAAGTAACCCATCATCACTGGTGAGAAAAATGTCCGCAATTCTTCTCTAAAATCCTCAAAGGTCCATTTTTACACACTACATACTCTCTATCCCCCTTCATGAAAATAACCTCATGTAGGAGTGGATGTCAGACAACATAGTGCACTGCCTGTATTGGGGCCCTGTAGAACTTGCCCTTCTCTCATATGGCTGCTTGTGCATTACCTAAGCAGAGAGTACTGAGAGGATCTCCAATAGCAATGATCTTCATTGGTTTGAAAACTAAAACTCCCGGCATGCCCAAAGTTGTCCCTTTGCAAACTACTAGCTTTGTGACCACTGTACTATGGGTACAATAATGTTACACAGACTCACATAGACGCCATTGACACCTTGTCAGATTCCAGGTCTGGCTCCTAATGGCCGTTAGAGAAAGGACTTAATTTTTACTGCAAAACAGGCACTATGGGGGAGATTTATCAAACTGGTGTAAAGCAGAATTGTCTTAGTTGCCCCTAGCAACCAATCAGATTCCACCTTTAATTTTTTAACTCCTAGACGACCCTGGACGTAGGGTTACGTCATGGAAGTCTGTCCCCAGACGACCCATGACGTAACTCTACGTCCTGGGTGTTTCTCCCGCTATGAAGCGCGCTCCGGAGCGGAGCACGCTTCATAGGAGGTGGGGGCCGGCTGCAGTGAGCAGCCGGGACCTCACCGGTAATGACACGCTGCAGCGATCGCGCTGCCGCGTGTCATAAACGCCGCGGTCGTTTAAGGGGTTAAAGTGTAAGTGACAGGGGGAGTCCCCTGTCACTTACCGATCGGGACCCCCGGGGTCCCGATCGTTGAAACGGACCGCCGGAGGTCTCTCACCTGCCTCCATGCGGTCCGATCGGCGATCTGCTACAATGAACCTGCACAGTCAGGCTCAATTAGCAGATCGCCGATAACACTGATCAATGCTATGCCTATGGCATAGCAATCATCAGTGTAGAAATCAAACTAGTGTATGTAAAAGTCCCCCAAAGGGACTTCAAATGTGTAAAAAAAAAAAAAAAAGTTCAAAACACTATTACACTACCCCAAAACCCTCCCCCAATAAAAGTTGAAATAATCCCCCCTATTCTATTACATAAATAAAACATATAAAAATAAATAAATAGATAAACATATAATATACCGTAGCGTGCATAATTGTCCGATCTATTAAAATATAACAAGCGTCATTGTGATCGGTGAACGGCGTACAAGAAAAGAGGGAAAAAAGTGCGCAGATTACCGATTTTATGTTACATTATATATTAAAAAAAATCAATAAAAAGTGATCAAAACGTCCGATCTTCAAAAATATGGTATTAATAAAAACTAGAGATCATGGCGGAAAAAATGACACCCCATACAGTGTCACAATAGTCCCATTTTATTAATATTTAATTGCCAAAAAAAGGATTTCATAAAAAAAATATATATATAACATTACAGAATCTGTGTAACCTGCATGTGGTTGTGTTCGGACTGACCTATAGAATAATAGTATCATGTCGCTGTTACCATATAGTGCATTACGTAGACACAGGAACCCCCCAAACGTTACAATATTGCATTCTTTTTTGACGATTTCACCTATTTATATCTTCATAAATAATATATTTGGGATTCCATCATACATATTATGGTAAAATGAATGACGCCATTACACAGTACAACTATTCCTGTAAAAAATAAGCACTTACATGGCCTGTAGATAGAAAACTGAGAGTGCTAGAGCTCTTAGAAGGGGAGGAGGGAAAAACGGAAACACTAAGATCAAAATTTGCGTGGTCCACTGGGTCATTTTGGGCCTGGTCCTCAAAGGGTTAAAGAGGCACTGTCACAATTTTTTTTTATTATTATTATTATAAATCAACAGGGGTTGTGATAACAATCATTTTTGCAATATACTTTTTTTTTTTTTTTTTTATGTTTAAATCTACACTAAACATCTGTCCACCAGGTGTCTCCCTTCCTGCCAAAACTGCAGTCCATGCTTTCAGCTCGTCTTTTCTCTGTTAAAAGAGACGGAGAGGCAGGAAGTGGCAGCCCACACACACACAGAAGCAGTAAGCAGCCATGTGGAGACATCAGTGTTCAGCTCAACCACATGCCACCAACCTCAGCTTGGTATGTATACCCTCCCCAGCACATCAGAGAGAGCCCCCAGTCCTCTATATCCCCTCTCTCCACACACATACACACACGGGGGCTGGCTAGCAAACTTTAGCTTGGGGGGCAAGCACACAGCAGTCGCCCATGAGTAGTGGAGAATCATCACGGCACATATACTTAAAGGAGAACTCTTGTTGAACCTAAACATCCCAAGCCGGCAGGGGGTAAGGGGAACATAATAAAGCATCCATACTTACCTGTCCTCGTGCACTCGCAGTGCAGCGTCACTGCTCACAGACCGGCCTCATGCAGCTTTGGTCCTGCAACATCACGTACTGGGGCGAGTGGGTACTTCCTGCCGGGACATGAAAATGCAGGATCGGGAGGAACAGAATAACGGCATCTCTGAGAGAGCTGGGGCACAGGGAAGTATAGATTCTTTTTTTTTATGTCCCCCCCCCCCCCAGGATTTTTATATGAGGCCAGAGTGTAATCTGCTTTGGATTGGATTGTACCTGGTATAGACATAAACATTATACTAGTACTGACCAAACCCTGTATACGAATATTACCAATAATACTAGTATAAAATGGACACATAATACCGCCACACTATGTACCACATACTACAATCACATAGTAACTACATTATAAATGGTTACTTAATAATACTGTCACTCCACAAGAATTACTACTATACTGGTACTACACTCCACCACACAGGGTTCAATAGTCCCCCATACAGTGACCAAATAGAAGTAGATACTAGCTCTACACAAGCTCTGTATACCATGTCAATACAGTGCAGACACATCCAGTGACTCACAGGTGACGTCTTCTCTGATCTTTTCTTTCCCATTATGAAGACTTTTTCTAACCACAAATCATCACAGCAGTATCTGCCAGACAAACACCTTTTCCCCTTAGCGACCCATGACGTATCTGATACGTCATGGTGCCGCTCGGGGTGTTCAGAGCGGGGTCCCGCCAGGACCCCGCTCTAAACGGCGCTGATCTCGGCTGACACGTGCAGCCGGGCAGTGCCTCTATTAGCCGGCGCGGGTCCCGTTGCCGCGCCGGCTAATTAAGCCTCTAAGTGCAGCTGTCAAACCTGACAGCTGCACTTAGAGGCTTCAGACCTCACGTCCCTGGTGTCTAGTGGGACGGATCTCCCCCCCGCGATGCGATCCGTTCTTCTGCCTGTGCCGGGCCTCAGAGTCGGAATGACGCTGATCCCGGCTTGGCAATAGATTGCTATGGCCTGCAGCAGGCCATAGTAATCTATGACCGATCTAATCGATCTTTGCTGTGTATATACACAGCATTGATCTGTATGAGAGATCAGTGCTATGTATATACAAGCCCCCCAGGGGGGCTTCTAGTTACAGTAAAAAAAAAAGTAAAAAAAAGTGTTTTTATTAATAAAAAATCCCCTCCCCTAATAAAAGTCCAAATCACCCCCCTTTTCCCATTTTATAAATATAAATAAATAAATAAACATATTTAGTATCGCCGCGCGCGTAATCGCCCGAACTATTAATTAATCACATTCCTGATCTCGCACGGTAAACGGCGTCAGCGCAAAAAATTCCAAAGTGCAAAATTGCGCATTTTTGGTCGCATCAAATCCAGAAAAAATTTAATAAAAAACGATCAAAAAGTCGTATATGCGCAATCAAGGTACCGATAGAAAGAACACATCATGGCGCAAAAACTGACACCTGACACAGCCCCATAGACCAAAGGATAAAAGCGCTATAAGCCTGGGAATGGAGCGATTTTAAGGAACGTATATTTGTTAACAATGGTTTGAATTTTTTACAGGCCATCCGATACAATATAAGTTATACATGTTATATATCATAGTAATCGTAACGACTTGAGGAACATGCATAACAAGTCAGTTTTACCATAGGACGGATGGCGTAAATGCAAAACTCCCCGAAATCAAAACAAATTCGTTTTTTTTTCAATTTGACAGTGCAAATGATTTTTTTCCGGTTTCGCAGCATATGTTATGGAAAAATAATTCCTGTCATTGCAAAGTACAATTGGTTTGGCAAAAAATAAGCGCTCATATACGTCTCTAGGTGAAAAAATGCAAGCGCTATGGACTTTTAAACTTAAAATGGAATAAGCAAAAGCACAAAAATGAAAATAGGCTTTGACCTTAAGGGGTTAAGCACCTTACTTTTACAGCACCTTTACCCACCTCATCTGTAGTAAGACCACCTCTTCGTGCCCTGATCTGTAATGAGACCCCCCTTTGTTCCCCATCTGTGGTTGTGCCCCCTCTCTTTGCCCTCTGTAGTTAGCCCCCCCCCCCCCCCCTTTGTGGCCTCATCGCAAGCTGGGCTTTCACTTTGTGCCCCTATGTGCAGTAAGCCCCCCCCCCCCACCTTGTGCGAAGTGAATGGTACCCCTTTGTCCTAATGAACTGTGCCACTGCCCCCCTGCATAAACTGTGTTTCCTATGAACTGTGTCTATAATAGTGCCACTGTTGCCTAACCAGTGTCTTCTCAGGTGTTCCTAAACTACAACCTCCATTATGCCAGCAGCACATAATGGGAGTTTTAGTCTTGTAGCGACTGGAGGGTCACATGTTGGAGAACACTATAAGAAAAAAACTGCCCTCCTAAATTATTGTTTCCCTACCAGTGGCAAAACTACAACTCCCATTGTATCCTGGTGGCAGGACGTGATGAGAGTTGTAGTTTGGTAGCAGCTGAAGGGCCGCTGTTAGGAAGTAATGATATTTAGTGTCTCCACCATGTGACCCTCCTGATGTTCCTAAACTGCAACCCCCATTATATCCGGCAAGCAGGGCATGATGGGTGTTGTAGTTTGGTAACAGCTGAGGAGCATCTGTTAGGAAGAAATCTTTTAGGGGTACAGCTTATTTAGTGTGATCTTCTTGCTGTTCCTAAACTACAATCCTCATTATCTCCTGCCACCAGGTCATGATGGGTAGTTGTAGTTTTGCACTACTGAGGAGTCACAGGTTGGAGAACACTACAAAATGAACTGTATCACTAAATGGTTGCTTCCTAACCAGTGGCTCCTCAGCTGTTACCAAACTACAACTCCTATCATGTCCTGCCACCAGGGTACAATGGGAGTTGTAGTTCTACAATAACTGGAGAGTCATATGTTACAGAACAAACTACAATGTCCTCCCCCTCCCCAATATACTCACTAAACTGGTCCCGAGGTGCTCTGTTGTTCTGGCCTCTTCTAGTCAGGTCTGGCCAGAGCAGAGAGATGCAGGCAGTGCTAATCGCACTGCCTGAATCACGATGGAGGCACTGGTTTGGTGAAACAGGGAGGTAAGTATCCCCTGCTCCAGCCAGTCCTAGGCTATTGTATAGTATTGGTGTCTTACAGACACCAGTACTATACAGTAACCCCCCCAGACACCGAACCCCCCCCCCCCAACCCCAGATACCAGTCCTGGAGGTGGGCGGCTCCTCTCTCGGCAGGCGTCCTCTTCTCCCTCCTCCATCCTCTTCCGTGAGCTGTGCACTTCTCCTTACTCACTGATGGAACAGGCTGCCTACACCACCAATGAGTAAAGGGAAGTGTAAGGAAGAGTCAGCCTCATGCTGCTGACTCCCGGAAAGCAAATGCAGCTGACGCTACTTCAGGGGACAGCTTTAAAGTGGCAGAGCGGCATTAATAACATCCAGCCGCTGCAGCCCTTAGGTGTACTGGGGAGGACCAGCCCGCCCCTGTGCACGCACGCACGCACACACACACACACACACACAGTATATCCCCTCTCCTCAGCATATCACAAGTGCCCCCTTCCCTCCTCCCAGCACTGTATATACCCCCCTTCCCTGTATATATCTTTTCCACAGTGCAGAATCCCCCCTTCCCTCCTCCCAGCACTGTATCACTGTATATACCCCCTTTCCTGTATATACCTTTTCCACAGTGCAGAATCCCCCCTTTCCTCCTCCCAGCACTGTATATACCCTCTTCCTATATATACCTTCTCCAACATTGCAGAATCCACCCTTCCCTAGTCCCAGCAGTGTATATATCCACTCCCCAGCCCTATATATACCTTTTCTACAGTGCAGAGACCCCCCTTTCTTCCTCCAGCATTGTACATAGCCCCTGCCGGTTATCACTGATCTCTTGCTGTATACTGTATATAGTGTGTTAAAGTATACAGTGGTAAAGGTGGTGGTCCCAGTGTGGCATTATTATATATATTTTTTATATACTGGTATTAAAGGGGTACTTCGGGCAAAATGTATTATTAAATATGTTATTAAATAAAGAAAGTTATACAAATCCCTAATATACACTAATTATGGGAAATGCACATATAGTGCGATTTCCCTCAATTTAGTTGATCAGGCAGGCTTATGCTGTGTTTACACGAAACGATAATTGGCCCGATCGTACGATTAACGATGTCGGAGTAACAATTTTTTTTTTCATAACGATCAGCGTTTAAACGGTACGATATATCGTACGGAAAAATCTTTTTACGATCGCGCACCCGCAGCCTTGCCCCTTGCTCATCCGCAGCCCCCTGCGCCACCCCATTTGCCACCCCTGCCGCTCCGATCGCCTCCCGTGCCGCCACCTCTCCGATTGCCGGCGCCGCCGAAGAGGAGCACTGATTGGCTGAAGAGGAGCCGTTTGAAATTCCCGGCTCTCCTCTTCAGCCAATCAATGCACTGAAGAGAGGAGCCGGGGATTTTGAAGACCTGCTACGCGGAGCAGGTAACATATGCTCGTGTCCGGGGCGGCGGGGGCGATCAGAGTGTCGGCGGGGATGGCGATCAGAGCGGCCGCGGGGGTGCCGATCGAGCCGGCGCGGGGGGCCGGGCTGCGGATGAGCGGGTGGGGGGGGGGGGGGCGAGCTGCGAACGGCGGGCGGCCGGACTTTTGCGCGACAACTGTTTAGACGAAACGATCGGCGAATTTTTTGCAAACGTCGATTTAAGAACAAGATAAAAGATCAAAATGAACGATTTCTCGCTCGTCGTTTGATCGTTTGCTGCGTTTACACGTACGATTATCGTTCCGTGTAAACCCAGCATTGCTTCCTCAAAAAAAAAAAAAAAAAAGTGTATGCACCAGCAGGGGGCGTATGTAGAAGTATGGAAATGGAATAGACGTCTATTCTCCCTCCCTGTGCTGGACCCCCCCTCCCTCTGTCACAGGGTGAGCGCTCCTTATCCGATGCTCACCCCAACTAGCCTCCCATCTCCGGTTCCGTGCAGGAGCGCTCACCTTTCGCCCAGTCTCATGCAGGGGACGGTTCGGCCGGCTTACATGAAGGGCGGCAAGTTAGAAGATACATGAGCGCTTACCCTGCCCAGAGCGGAGACGGCCAGCTAGTTGGGGTGAGCGTCGGATAAGGAGTGCTCACCCCGCTGCAGCAGCTGTAATAGGAGTGGGCAGGGGGATGGGACAGAGGGAGGGGGGACCAGCAAAGGGAGGGAGAAGAGACATCTATTCCATTTCTATACTTGTACATGCGCCCCCTGCTGGTGCATACACTTGAGACGTGACGTCACCTTTTTTTGAGGAAGTAAGCCTGCCTGATCAACTAAATTGAGGGAAATAGCACTATATGAGCATTTCCCATAATTAATGTATATTAGGGATTTGTATAACTTTCGGAGGTATGGTGGTATTAGTTACTTTGGGGAGAAGGTGTGTTGAACAAGCCTGCATTATAGAAGCTACTTGCTGGCTGAGAAAAGGCCACTTCCAAAATGTAGCAGAGCTGAGTTTGCCAGAAGCTTGTACAGTGACCTGTGCATGTTTGTATGAATAGTGCAGCTGAGTTTATTTTATAATATTTGTGATACTAATTATATGTTGGTTAGGGCATGTTCACATCTCTTTTAAAGTCCTGCATAAAAGCTGTGTACGTCCCGCAAATGAGCAGTAGTCAGTCACATAATGACTCCGTCCTGCTCATTTAGGTCAATGTGGCTGTCATGTGGCCGTCGGCCATACGCCAGGCTGCACGTCAGCATCCTTTTTGCACTGATTTCTGACGTGTAGCCCGACGTGAGGGCAAAAAACGAGATGTGAACATACCCTTACATTGGTGCGCTGAAGGAGACACTTGACATTCTCAGCTCTGCTACATCTGAACAAGACAGATGTTAGAGTGCTTTGTAGTCTGTAGAGTATGTAGCCCTCTATACAACACCATATACTAGTGTTGCCCATACTAGGCAGCTGTGAGGGCAGATGACATCACTTTCTGTACACACCCACACAGTTTAGAAGAACTGCAGATTAGGTGAGCAGAGGTATGAGGAGAATTGCTGCCAAAGCAAAAGAGTAAAACAATTTTTTTTTTAAAAAGGATCTAGTAGGAATCACACTGCCCGAACAAGCCTGCATGGATTTTTTTTTTCACACTTGATGACGGGTACGCTTTAAAGAACCTGTAAGGAATGAAATCCGCACCCCAAACCGCTCCGTACTCAGGGGGACTTGGTAAGTAAGACAAGCAAGTTTTGGGAGCATTTTATTTTTTTAGGTCTTGGGGGAATACCCCTTTAATATCATTAATAAACAAGTTAGACAGAAGGGGGGTCAGGATGAAGCATGTTACCTGATATGTCCCTATAGTGAACAGGGCACTGAGGATAAAAATAAGTTTCTTACTTTGATCCTTAGTGCAGTTTTCAGGATGTTTGTAGTTATATACTAATGAGGGATTATGGTGCATTGGGTATGGGACTTCCACCCTCAATGCACCGATCCATCTCGGACTGTCACAATATTCATTACAAGGATGAGCTGGCCGAGGTAGTCCCACCCTCAATGATTTAAAGGAGAAGTCCGGCCAAAATTATTTTTTTATATGTTATTACTTATGGAAAGTTATACAATTTTCTAATGTACATTAATTATGGGATCCAGTGACGTCACGACGAATGATGTAATTCCTATGGAGTGTCCAGCAGGGGGCGCTCTCTATATAGAAGTCAATGAGTACCATTGACTTCTATATATAGTGCGCCCCTGCTGGACACTCCATAGGAATTACAGTGTATGTGAATGTAATGTTATGTACTGTACTTTTGTGACTTCATGAATACATTTATGGAATACTTTGGGGAGCAAGTGTCCTTACTCCCCAAAGTATCCCATAAATGTATTCAATGAATACATTTGCAGGGCACCAAGCAGGGAGGGAGAGAAGTGCCATCTACCTCCCCCCTCCCACCCTGCTCGGTGCTGGGCACATATACAAAGTACTACTCCCCCATTATCTGCAGATAATGGGGGAGTAGTACCTGTGCTATTAATGAAGAAAGAAAACGCAGGGCACTCACCGTTAGTTGCTATTCAGACCATCCAATTTATTTTGGTATGCAGGGGTAGCGGGGGAGACAGGAATGGGTTGACCCATTCCTGTCTCCCCCGCTACCCCTGCATACCAAAATAAATTGGATGGTCTGAATAGCAACTAACGGTGAGTGCCCTGCGTTTTCTTTCTTCATTAATAGCACAGGTACTACTCCCCCATTATCTGCAGATAATGGGGGAGTAGTACTTTGTATATAACATAACGGCCTATTCTTACCTCCTCATGCCCCCAGGGGTTCTCCTACATCATCTTTGGTCTCTGGCTGAACCATCCTGCCTTTGCTTCTGAGATGGACTTGTCTGGCATTAGTTATTTTCTAAGTGACAGCTTCCTTTAATTCCTATGCTTGGGGCTTAAAGAGAATGTACCATCAGGTACACTCTCTTTAAAATCGCACGAGTCGAACGGCGCCCTCATGGGGAAGCTGGTGCCGAGGTCCTTTTTTTTTTTGAACCGCGGCCCGGTTCCCCCGTACGGCATCGTTTAATTTTTGTTTACCGGGATGGGGGCGAAGCACTGGAGGCAGGCTGGCCCGCCCCCAGTGGGAGGAAACCCCCGCCCCTCCATGATGCGGCTCCATTGATTCTAAAGGAGCAGTGTCATGGAGGGGCAGGGGTTTCCTCCCACTGGGGGCGGGCCGGCCCGGCTTAAGTGCTTCACCCCCAACCCGATAACCATGAATTGAACGGCGCCGTACGGGGGAACCAGGCTGCGGTTCAAAAAAAGCAGTTTAACTCCTGACATTGAATAAAGTAAATTTAAGCTTGGGCAGTATATGTGAGGTCCCTTCCCCTCTTACGTACACGCAGTGAGCCCGTAATGCGCTGCTCCCATTTTGTGTCCGTATCCACGCAGACCCAAATTCCGAATTAACCGAGGAACTGATCTGGCAGCGGCCCATTGTGACGCTTTAAGGGGAAGATTCCTCAAGCAGTCTTATAGTAAGAATGTCCAATGTTATCTGTATTCCTCAGGTCAGGTTTTACAGAAAACGTGGGCAGTTTTTGGTAAAGCCCGGAAAACCTATGTGATAATGTTGTAGATCTGATCTGATGACTGTTCTTTTCACAGGTTTCTGCTGCAGTGCTGGTATTTGCTGGATACTTCCTGATATCTCTTTATAGAGGATACACGCCTTTTTTTCTTGGCTTTCACATACTTTTACCTAGTGGTTTTGCTATAAGTGGAGCCATTGTTCTAGTTATTAATGGCCTATTGGGATTCAAAATTTCAAATCGAGGTTCCCGCTGTCAACAAGGAACAGTAAGTATGAAATGTCCCCCCTATATATACAGTGCTTTATACAGCAGCTATCACAGGGCAGTATGATTTGTCCTATGAAGTGCCTCCCCCCTCGTATATACAGTACTATGTAGATCAACTATCACAGAGCAGCGTAAATATGAAGTGTCAACTCCACGCATATACAATACTTTATAGAACAGCTATCAAAAGTCAGTGTACATATAAAGTGCCACCCTGACCCCCCCCCCCCCCCCCCCCCCTTGGATATACAGTACTACACACAGCAGCTATCACAGGGCAGGCAGTGTAAGTATGAAGTGCCCCCCCCCTGTGTATATATAGTGCTTTATAGGGCAGCATAAGTATGAAGAGTCCCCCCTGCATCAGTATTGTCAGGACAGGCAGGCAACCAATGTGGACAACCACTTTAAAGCAAAGCTGTAGTGGATGGTACCCACCCCCAAACCGCCGATGCTGTTTTGTACACTTTACGGCATGTCCAGTCCAGGGGTCGGTCCTGGGGCTGGTATTCTAGGAAAAACTAATTTGATTTCTGCATCAAGGTAATACGTCAATAAGGTGGAGATTAGAGCATCAGTGCTCTAAGCCTGCAGTGCCTCTCCCCCACAGATTTTCTAGGTCCTGGCTTATTTTGGCCTTGCCACTAGAATAAAACTTTTTTGCGTATAAAACAACACCAGCGGGTCTGGGTTGGATACTGGTCAGTGCAGATTTGCTTTAAAGTGTACCTGTTAAAATGTAAATCAACAGTATGTGAAGCAATGTGAAATAAAGCAAGCTAAAAATTATTATGTCAATTGCAAACTTGCTTTATTGCATTGTGAATGATGACTTCTCTATTGAAGCCAGGCAGTCTGATCTTGTAGTACCAGAGTTTCGCCACAAGATGTCGTTATTGCATGGCTGTAGGATGCAAAGGGTTATTGTTTATTTGTGTGTCACACGGATCTGTATGCCAATGAGAGTACTTTCTTCTTTTCACCTATCATCTCTCTTCTTACTTCTCACATACGCACTCCTCACCCACTTACAGCACACCTTATATGCGCTGTTGGAAGGAAGTCACATGGGTAGAGGAAGTGTAGGGTCTTTTGTCTTTGGACTCTGTAAAAGAAGGACACAAGCCAGAACGCTCTGTACAGTTTCTTCTCCAGTAACTCCACTAAACACTATGCAGTGTTAAACCTTCACTTCACCGTCACCTTCACTATGCAGTGTTAAACCTTCAGAGGACAAGTCAGGGATCATCCTAACCCACGTCTTGGACAAGGAGACACAGAGTGCAGGACAGTATCCATAAGGAAGTAAAGGAACTGATCCGGATAGAGCAAAGTTGCTAGAAGCCTATGAACTCTATCTTGCAGCGCGGGTGTAAGCAGGGAACACTCAGCATTCCGCTCATCCCAGGTAACAAGGTGGACACTAGTAGGGCAATAGGTGGTGCAAAGACCAAAGAGTCAAAACACAGGCACAAGTATCTTCTCTCTTCTCAAGTATTCTTCTATTTCTACTCTGTAAGTTCCTGCAGAGCACAGTACTATTTGGATTGAGACTCTCTTGACATCCTCCTCTCAACTAATCCTTTCTTCTACCTCTCAGCACGCAGCTCAGTCAGCATGACTGAACCACTCTCAATACAGATCTGGATGCTAAAGTATTAAGTACCTTATTAAGTGTTAAGTATTGTATCAAGACAAAGCTGTATGATCTTCTTCCTACCTCAAGTATCTTCAAAGTAAATAAGATTATATTTACGCTGAAGAGACTCTGTGATCCTTCACTAAGCACCGACACAGTACACACACACTCCTTGAGTGATCTCCCCTTTCTGTGTGTGGCAGTATCAATAGTCCGGGTGGGTCATTATTTCACTCAGGACCAACGTGATAAGTATCGAAGGGACCTCGCAACATCCCGGCAAGTCACTGACCACAGGGGAACAAGGTATAGCTGTCCCATTAAAATAAAGGCAGGTGTGCCACAGTACCTGTGTGCTCAACCAGCACTGGCGTCATGACAGATTACCATCACTGGGCTAGGCTATATCTCGGTCAACCACCATAGAACTGGCGTCACACCTCACCATCTGGCAAGTGACCCGATGTACCAGCACTACCGCACCACTTTTTTTTTTTTTTGTTTCGTTGAGATCATAAAGCCATAGAATTGGTCAATGTAGACTCAAACATTGTGTCATTTTGTCTTTCAGTTCATGTATTGTGTTGTGGTGGTGCTCTGCTTAATGATCTCTGGAGTGGTGTTGGCATATGTATGTATACATTGGGTGAGTACACGATTTTCATCCTAAGGTTTATAGCTATTACCGTATGTAATGCTTTTACTCTATACACTTCTGCTAATCATTGTGTGTTTTGGGGGGGGGGGGGGGAGTAAAATTTGATGTGTGTTCTCATTGGGTTTGTTGTTGCCTAGGAAGCCGAGCCGTACCTTCGTTTTGTTTCAGCTGGTTCCTTTCTGCCTCAAAATTTAGCAAAAACGCCAGCGGCCAGATGTTACCATGAAGTCATTGGGAGTTTATGATCTGCCTTACACACGTGGTGTATTTCTCTCCTCTTTGGCATTTTTGAGGCTATGTGGCAGTTTTTCCAAAATGCAGCATGCTGAGGCATTGGGTGTTTTTTTTTCTGAAAACGGATGTTTCTCTCCCATAGACTTCTATGGAAGTTCTTCAGCTTATGTGTATGGCATTTTTAGTGGCCTTTTTTGGGCCCAAAGTAAAACCCCTGAAGGCCAGACGGTGCTCCATTGGGGGGAAGAGGCGGGTTAAACTTAAAGGAGAAGTCCGGCCAAAAGTATTTTTTAATATGTTATTACATAAGGAAAGTTAGACAAATTTCTAATATACACTTATTACGGGAAATGCACATATACTGCTTTTTTCCTCAATTTAGTAGATCATGCAGAATTCAATTTCTCTAAAAAAATGTGACGTCACCAACCGAACCAGAGCAGCTCTGGGTGTAATTCCTATGAAGCTACCAGCAGGGGGCGCATGTATATGGAGAATTTACATTGTAATTGGGTTGCAGTCATCCATAGCAGCTTGTGCACTCACCGGGTGGCAGGAAGAGGCTCCCCGGCACCAGTCCAACCTGCACCAGCTCCCTTAGCCCCCCAAAGGACCCCCCACACCCATCCATCACACTGGCCACCCTCCCCTAGCCCTAGCGGGGGGGGGGGGGGTGACATGGTCGGGTGTGGGGCCAGCAGCATGGATGTGGCTAGGGGCGGGCGCCAGCAGCATGGATGGGGCTAGGGGAGGGCAGCTAGCAGCATGGACGGGTGCAGGAGGGCTAGGGGAGGGTGGCCAGTGTGATTGACGGGTGTGGGGGGTCCTTTGGAGGGCTAAGGGAGTCGGTGCAGGTTGGGCTGGTGCCGGGGAGCCTCTTCTTGCCAACCGGTGAGTGCACAAGCTGCTATGGATGACTGCAACCCAATAACAATGTAAATTCTCCATATACTGCGCCCCCTGCTGGTAGCTTCATAGGAATTACACCTAGCCCTGCTCTGGTTCGGTTCATGACATCAAATTTTTTTTAGAGAAATTGAAGTCTGCATGATCTACTAAATTGAGGAAAAAAGCAGTATATGTGGATTTCCCATAATAAGTGTATATTAGGAATTTGTCTAACTTTCCTTATGTAATAATAAAGTATTAAAAAATACTTTTGGCCGGACTTGTCCTTTAAACAGTGTCTTCTTCCGTCAGTCTGCCAATCAGTGGCTGAAGCGGGACTTGGCTTAGTAGAGACTTCTTTATTTTCAGCTCAGCCAATCAGCAGCTGCAGCAATACCCCTCCCCAGCTAATGATTGGCTGAGCGGACATTTGAGGAGCCAGAGCCCTGCACAAGCTCAATGTGCGGGGTCTGGTTAAAGAGGTTGTCCAACATTTTTTTCTTATTGAAAATGTGAATAATTTGTAATCCGTCCCTTTCCCTTAGTTGTTTTCTCTAACCTTTTTTCACCTCTATGTCCCTGGGCATCCTCCTCTGTTGCTGATTTTTGGATTTGTGTTTGTTTACATAAAGAACTTCCAGGTCACCGGGGTCAGCAGTGACATCACAGCTCTGCAAGCCTATAGCTCCTCCCCCTCCTCTCTGAATCTAGCTTCACCCACTCAACCCATAGGCAGGGATATGTCTGTATTACTACAAGTGTCTTTTGAGCAGCATGGTGGCTCAGTGTCTGACAATTACTTATGTTATCAAATAAACTAGTTTTTTTCACTCATTTATCTGTTGTAGGACTACAAACCCCAGCACACATGTACATGATAGGAGTTGTAGTCCTGGATTACACATACACTACAGTAGCCATCCTACAGGTGGGGGGTTCTATGAGGCAGGATTCTGCTGCAGGTTTACCTCAGCAAGAAATAGATATAATGGTGTCTGCCATGAGGTGAAGTATCCTCTCTCCTCTCCATATTACACACAGCAGCAGCCTCTCTCCTCTCCATATTACACACAGCAGCAGCCTCTCTCCATATTACACACAGCAGCAGCCTCTCTCCTCTCCATATTACACACAGCAGCAGCCTCTCTCCTCTCCATATTACACACAGCAACAGCCTCTCTCCTCTCCTCTCCATATTACACACAGCAACAGCCTCTCTCCTCTCCATATTACACACAGCAGTAGCCTCTCTCCTCTCCATATTACACACAGCAGCAGCCTCTCTCCTCTCCATATTACACACAGCAGCAGCCTCTCTCCTCTCCATATTACACACAGCAGCAGCCTCTCTCCTCTCCATATTACACACAGCAGCAGCCTCTCTCCTCTCCATATTACACACAGCAGCAGCACTACCCTAACACTGTACATCTTTACACTACAATAGTAACAATATAGGGGAAGATTTAGCAAAGCCTGTGCAGAGCAGTTATCCATTGCAACCAATCAAATCGCTTCTTTCGTTTTTAAAAAATCCTTGAAAAATGAAACCTAGAATCTGACTGGTTGCTATGGGCAACTGCTTCCCTGTTCCTCTGCACAAGGTTTGATAAATCACCCCCATAGTTCCTTTATTTACTGTTTATAGCTCCAACCTATGCTGCAGTGCTGTACAGAGATTGTAGTCTGTCATGCTGGCCTTACTGCTGCAGTTTCTTCTGGGCTCAGATGTTAGTTAGATGTTAGGGGTGGGGCTAAAGAAATGTGGAGGCATAACCCCGCCCACCTGATGACTCACTGTTCCTCACTGGCAGGAACAGGAAACAGAAAGGGAACAGGACATCACAGGAAGTAAAGAAAACACAGGCAGAGTGGTCATGTGACTGAGCCTGAGAACACAGTAAGCGCTCAGTGTATGTAGAATATGCAACACCCACAGAGGTCAATGCAATGCTAGTTTACTAAAATATCCCGGACAACCCCTTTAAGGAAGAAGACACCTGATAGGGAGTTTGAAGGCACCCTCACACACACACACACACTGCACCAGTCTCAGCGAGGAGGGGAGTCACTGGCCCCTGTGGGGATGCAATTCATCACTTAAAGGGGTTGTCTGGTTTAAATCTTTTTCTCTCCATTCTTTCCCTTTTCATAAGTTATACATTACTTACCTCTGTGCCTCTAGTACCAGTCCAGGCATTTTCCAGCACTTCTCATCCCTCTCCTGCAGCCCAGGAAGTCATGTAGTTCTAAAATTTTCCATTAGTGTAGTCGCCACTAACTTACAGGGCGCCATTTTGTGCCAATACGTCGCACAGTGACCTCCCGACACTAGGCAGCACTTGTTCCACATGGCTAATCTGCATATGCATTCTGATTGGTCTGATTGCATCCCTAGTCAGCTTGGCCAGGGTCATGTGACCCACAAATGGCCATCATGGAAATGTTAGATGTCTCTTAGCACTGTAGAGATGTTGCAGATTGGTAAAGAATATTTTGTTTCTATTGTAGCTGGACTATGAGCTGACGCCCATGCGGAGCGCCTTTCAACAGTATAATGGGAGCGGGGCATTTGTCAACAAAGTTCAAAAAGAGGTAACTTCTACATATCATATACCTTATACATATATATTACTTCTACATTTCATATAACATAACTTATAACCTCTAGATATCATATAACTTCTACATATCATATATCTTCTACATATTATTTAACATTTATGCACCTGAGGAAAAAGCTGGTTCGGCTTCAAAACGCATAATTATTCATGTGTTTTAAAATAAATTTTATTAGTTTGATGCTACATTGTGCTCCTGCATGTGACCTGCACCTGATACACCTGTACTTTTTGGAGTAAAAGATTATGTCTGTTACTTACATCTTATTTATATAACTTCTACATATCATATAACCAGGGCAGTGGAGTCGGTAAGCCACAACTCCAACTCCTGAAATTTATCAGGGACCAACGCCGACTCCAACTCTAGCTCCTTCATAAATGGCCAATCAGACACCAGGAGAGTTATTATTTTCACACTGGTGTAAAGTAGATCTGGCTCAGCAGCTTCTTCCTAATGTCCTACATGCCCTATCTTGGGGCGGCTTCTGAGTGAATAAGGAAAGATAAAAAAGCAGATTCTTCTATGTGTTTGTGTGTGTGCTGTGGATGCAGCTAGTCTCCAGCCACCATGTCCTGAACAACTCAAAACTAGACTAGATGGAGCAGGTGGTATTTTCCTGCTGACAGTCTTTCATGCTCCTGAATCATCACGGCCCCACAGGAGCTACCCGCTCAGACAGTCAGTGACTGCAGCTGTGCCCTGCCTCACTCACTGATTGGCTGAATGGGCATTTCTAAGTGGGGCTGTGACATCCCAGAATTGTGAGCCCCACGGGGGGACCATGAGCCGTGACGATGCACTGCCGGGGCATGGGGACGGTAAATAGGACTTTGTTATTATGATTCCATCACCCCCTGTACCCCCTGGATTTTTCACGGTTGCCTAGAATACCCCTTTAATTTCTGCGCCTCTCACACACACCTGCTGCAGCCATAGTGCACTGAAGAAAAACACAGAATCTTCTCCCAGAGAGAAAACACCACACTGAGCACAGCGGTTACTGCCACACTACTAATGTCGTCTTCTCCTCCTTTTCTGTATTACACAGGATATCTTCATATTACACTTCTGCTCATATATATAATCTTTCAGCATCCAGGAAGAGAACAGCACAGGTCCCCCCCCCCCCCACACACACACATACAATTGACTGCCAAATAGTGACCACCAACTTTTCCCAGACCACCCTTATCTAATTAGGCCAGTGCTTTATTACTGATATACGGCGGAAACTAAATGTATGTGAGAGAGGGTTTTTCTGGTTGTTATAAATAAGGGACTTAGATTGATGGAACATAAACTATTGGATATTGGATAGGAACATTTATAATATGCATATGAAAACGCAATTATAAAAGTTTCAAAGATTTTTTTTAAGGGTACAAACACACACACCGTATACGCAGCGTATTTACTGCTGCGATACGCAGCAAATACGCAGCAGATTAGATCTAAATAACTGAACACAGCATCGTATTTGCTGCGTATCTGCTGCGTATACGGTGTGTGTGTTTGTACCCTAAAGCTGGAGTTGGTACATTTTTTTTTCTGACTCCAAAACTTGAAATTTCTAAATAGAAGTAAATTACAAATCTATATAACTTTCTGACACCAGTTGATTTGAAAGAAAAAGATTTTCACTGTATAACCCACATGTACACACACAGGACAGCGCATCCTAAAAAGTCACCTTCCCACTATTTATA